>NC_056623.2:103591418-103953918 GCF_002870075.4 Lactuca sativa | reverse complement strand
CGAAATTTATGAAGAAAAAGGAGATCAAATCTTAAGCATGAACTTAAATTAGGGCATTCATGAAGAAAAAAGAGATCCGTTACATATAGTCACTAAGAGACCGTAAGGACCGATAAAGTTGTTAACTTTATGGAGTCCCAACACTCTAACTCTTATAGTCATGGATAAATATGCATAAAAACTTGGATCTAGCAACAAGGAAACAAAATCCTTGAGTCTTGGTTACTCACAATAGTCCATAGGTGTTGCTAAAGGTTGCAAATGGAACTTACAAGCTGAAACTATGATTTAGTGGTAATCTCTTCTTCTTCTTCAAACCATCAAAACTCCACCAAAATCTCAAGAATCACAACGATAGGCTATGGTTTGGGTTTTGCTGTTATTAGGGACGAAGGAGGCTGTTTTGGAACCCTAAAATTAAGTTTATGTGGTTTAAATATGAAAGAAACCATAAAAGATCATGGGCTTGTGTTGCAACACATCTCACGTTGTGAGCTCCTATTGCTCACGTCATGAGCACAGTTTACATCATAAATTCGTTTGATCTCAACTCACGTTTTGACCTCTCCATGGTCACGTCGTGAGCCTTGGTTTTAACCCAAAATTATGCCGGGTGTTACAAACTCTCTGATTTGTTTTTTCGAGAAAATCTTTTTTTTAAATGTGTGTATATAAAAATTTCTGACTTGGACGTATGAAAATCAAAATTTGCATATATGCAAATTTTGAAATAGTTGTTTTTTTTTACAAATTGATTAAAATCCAACGACTAAAGTTTCACAAAATTTGTTTTGAAAAATAAACCATACCAAAAAGCCTCTCAAATGATCCTAACTAACTAACTAACTAACTAACTAACTAACTAACTAACTATATATATATATATATATATATATATATATATATATATATATATATATATAGGCTTATGTTATTTTGTTTTTACTAACTATTGTGTGCCAGAATACACCAATCTAGACCAACGGATGGAATTCATCAATGGACATGATTTGAGAGTGTATGATATTACAATGGGATAGCATGTACCATATAATAACATAAATTTTAGCAAAAGGGTATTTTGGACAATTAACTACAATTATAAAAGGAAATTTTTGGATATTTATGGATAATTAATTCTCCTAATTTTAAAAATATGATTTTTTTAATTAATTCCATTTTAATTCTAACATAATTTGTAAAAATAACCGATATATTCTGTCAAAATATTTTACTAGTTAGAATGATGGTCTTTCAGAATTTTATTCTATTAGAATATTATTGAATAATAACAAAGTCCTGGAATCCGAGGTTGAAAAATAACTACATTCTAACATATTCTGTCAGAATAACATAATGTCAATCATAAACTACTAAATTCATTCTGAAAAGAATACACAAAATAGATTCTTGAACTAATAATAAACCAAATAATTAATTGTGATTCTTTGAATAATAACAACATTTTGAAAGAATAACAAGTGTAATTCTTAAAAAATAACAACATTCTTAAACATTGAGTGTGATCATTCTTTAATTCATTCTTCAAACCTTTCCCATCAGTTCTTCAAGCCATTCTTAAAGCCATTTCTATCACAAATTCTGTTAGAATGCAATAGTAAAATTCTGTTAGAATACATTATCAACATATAAATATTAAAATTTTTATCAAAATGAAATAGTAAAATTCTAGTAGAATTTATTATCAACATATACATAATTAACCAAACCATAATCAGAAGACATGAATAAAAAAAATTAACAAATTTTTATCCTCTCAATTTGTTAACAATCAAATGAATAAAAAAATTAGCAGATTTGATACTTCCATGGTCCTGCAAAACAATTTATAATAAAAGTGAAACAAAGTTGATTGAATAGTTTTGATAAACACCTTACTTACAACAAAAACCTTTATGAAGAAACCATTTATATTTGCCAAAAAAATAGTTGAACTTATGTAAAAAGATTGGATAGAAAATCTAGAAACCTGATTTAAGCATTTTATCGAGCAGTTGGTATGCAACATGAAACTTTCTTTAAATTCTCAATAATGACAGCTTTTCCCTTGGCCAATCTTGAAACCTATGAAAAACATGAAAAACAAAAATCTTGTCTCTTAGGATTTTTAACAAATAGTTGGTAGGCACTAAATAAATAATTGGTTCTTCAATGTCTTTTTCAAATTCAAGCACAGTGGAGCTCAAACCTTCGATCACTCCATCCTCCTTCTTAATTGGATTGCGAATGACATGATTAACCATTGGAGAACCAACGATATCAGCCATAACCACTGTAGAAGAAATCTTTGATCCTATCACAGCACCCTCAGAACCATTCGACAATCCCAAGCCCTTATTCTCAACAGAAATCACATCACATCCAACATCCAAAAGGGAATCCACCAAATTCACTCCAAACCTAGGGCCTTTAGATTTACTCACATCACTCAATCCTTTTATCACAGGAGATTTCACTTCTGATTCAAACTTATTGACCAGAAGAGTGACTGATTTAGCTTTCAGAGGATTAGACGGTAACTTAGAAGCCTCACCAGAGTCGATTTCCAGCTTGTTTTTTGGGTTCACATTTTCCCCCTTTCTTTTCATAATAACATCAGGTTCCAAATCAGGAGGAACCCCCTCCATAAGAACAACACCAACAATATCCACATAATAAAGAGGAAGAGACGAATAGATTAAGACCAGCCACGAGCTAATCCACCACCGGAGGAACAAACGGTGCCGGAAAAACGAAGGTGAAAATCGCTTGATGCCTTCTCGATCTGATGAAGAGGGAGGAAGAAGAAATCGGGTCTCTCATGTGCCTGCCGATCGAAAAAAGAAAAGAGCAGAGATTAGGGTTAGTCAGATGAACAACGATTTAAAAAAGATTTGTGATACTCATTTAATGATTTTTCAAGTATACAACATTTATTTTTGGTTTATAAAGGTAAAATGACTAAGTTACCCATTATTATGTAATTAATGATTTCTTTTTTCCTAAATTATGATTGGAGCATTTAGGCATACAATATTTTTGCTAAAAACATTCGAACCTATATATATATATATATATATATATATATATATATATATATATATATATATATATATATATATATATATATATATATATCACATTAATGTTATTTAAAAAAGGTAGTATCAAATGGCAAACACTAACACGAATGAAATGTTTTTATTTTATTTTACGTATAATTGTTATAATTTCAAATTATACGAACAAAACTAAAATTTTTGTGGCCTAAATAACATAACGACTCAACCAACTTTAATAATAAAATTTATTTTGTCTATAAAACTTGTTGTTTTTATGTTGAAGATTTCGATTTTTGCAATTGAATTCATTAAACAGTGTTACTTTGATGAAATAAAAAGAGCAGGACAAATGAAAAGCAGTATGTTATTTTTAAGGCATTAAAATTAGATTAAATATTTCCACACATTATGCTAATTTTATAGAGATATATTGACTCCTGAATTAAATTTATTTCGTGGATTACTAAGTAACTCATAACAAGATAAAATTTGAAAAAAGAATAAAAAATAGCTAATTTTATTATGTTGTAGAAAAGATTTTAATAATTAAATAATAAAATTAGATATTATATTTAAGTTTAAAATATTACAATGGTTATAATTACCCTTGTACAATATATTAAATTTAATGGTATTATTTACATATGCATATGTTTACAACTGATTATTTATTGTTTTTGTGTTAAATAGATATCCACGACAATTACATTTTGTAGTTGCATACTTCTATACGCAAACATATATATGCAACAAACATTCCAACAAATTAGTTGTAATATATTATTAAAATTATTTTGGAAATAATAAAGAATTAAGAATTATTTCTGAAAAAGACCCTATGTTTGGACTTCCTTTCCTTTTTAGTACTAGAACTTTTTTTTTTGCAAAAAACACCTTACCTTTTCCAATTATATGTTATTTAAAAAGCTAAATGGTGTTTATTTTGTTTAATAAAATACACTATATTTTTCATTTTTTACACGTAATTTTTTCCAAAAATAAAACCAATTTTAACTTATTCCTTATTAACTCATTAAATGAGTCGGTTACCCTCCGTCACAACGCTAAATGTATGAAACTGCTATATAGCTGGCCAGTATTAAGAGGTTGCGAGATATACAATGACACAGGTTGGTGTATTCAAAACCGTATGTCTGAAAATGCGGATATCCAAAATTTTTGGAGAGTGGATTCTTGTATCCGAAAAAACAAGTTTTCGGATGATGGATTCTTATATCCAAAAATTTTGATATAAAAAATTTTCAGACATTGGATTCTTATATCGGAAATATCTGAAATATAATAAAATCTCTATCCGTATCCGAATATGAAAATATGAATATCCAAATTTCGGATATCTGATTTTTCGGATAGTTTAAAATCGGATCTCATATTTTCGGATCAAGTTTTTTATTCGGGTATTTATGTACAGTAGGTAACCGGCTCAATTAATAAAACAATAAACAATAAGTTAAAATTAAGTTTGATTTAAAAAAAATGGTTCTAAAACGGAAAATTGCAAAATATAGTCTTTTATGAAACAAAAAAAAAAGTCAATTTATGTGTTGGTAAACTGTTGGAACCTAAAATAACAAGTAACCGGAAACATTATGGTCTTTTTTGAAGAAAAAAAAAATTTATAGGTCTAAAAAGAATAAAAATCAATAGATTTTTTTGAAAATAACTCATTAATTAATTACTTCACAATCCCAAATGTTAGTATAAATAGTCGTCTAATGAATATTCTTCATATACAAAACAAGGAAAGGTATCCTAAGCACTTCACACAATAGTCAAGCTCTTCAAATCACATATATTTCTTTTTTATATAAGCTTTCTCATGTTGCTTGTGTGCCATCAATGTAACTTTATATCACTTATTATCATATGTTTACCTTTTCTATTTTTCATACTTAAAGAAATATATATTGATGATTTTGGATTTATAGGTAGCAAAAATAAAGTCCAAGACATCAAAAGCATTGGGATTTTAAAACCTGCAACGTGCACTTTGGTGTGTAAGCAAATCCAACAAAGATCATATTGTTGTTGTGGAGCACCTACTGTATGCGGTAAAACGAGACAAGGTTGTAGGAGCCGATGTAAAGGAGATAAATGTTGTGCTACAAAATAGTAATTAACATAATTATTGGATAATCATCCATTGAATTATAAAGTTTCGGTATTCTACAATATATTGTTGTCAAGATGATTATGTTGATGGATTTTAAGATTAAATAACAAATATAGTTTGGTTTGGTACATTCTTAGTATATATGATGTAAATAAATAGTAATCATAACTAATGTGTTTTTAACTTCATGCAAATAACAATGTTTTGTTTGTTATTTTACTTGATAAAATACATTAATGTAAAAATTCTCTTTAGTCTACATAATAGATCAAGAGCACATTAATTTCATTATTTGATATACTACACGAGTTTCTCATAGGTCTTTAATTTTGGGTATCACTTAATTAAGAAGATCATACATACATGATTTTAATTTGTTGTTTTATTTACACCGACTATTAATCCAAAGATATGTAAAAGTCAATAACTTTATCAAAAACAACATTCAAGATACTTTTTAATATTTTTGTTTAAACGCATTTAGACGCTCGTGAAAAGATTAATGCTCAAATTTTGAAAAAATCATTTTTTTAAATGTACGTATATAAAAATTTCTGAAGTGCATGTATGCACTGTTGGATTAGATGACTAAGCCCATAACTATATTATAATTGGTATGTACATGATTTGATAGTAGCATGGTCCTTTTAGGTTGTCTTCACTCATGCAACTTGACATGATGACTAGTGGAGAGAGAGTATAATTATTATTTGAAATAATAAATTGGTACTCAAATGATTTTATTAATATATTACAAGGTTAAAATATTATTTGGAAATCATATTACTAATTAGTGATTAATTGTAAATTAGTATGAGATTAATTATGGGATTAAAGGAACTGATTAGTAACGGAGGAACCGTTTTGAAAATCATTGATAACTGTGAAACTGGGCTATTGGACTCCTTAATTAGGAATGGACAAAATCCTATAAGGAGGCCCTATAGATTTCATCCAAGGCTTGCTAAATAAGAGTCCATGGGTTTCTTAAGCCTTAATCCGGATTTAGGGTTTACTCCAGAAACCCTAGCAACATACGACTATATAAAGAACCCCACCTCACGGAATTTTCGGCCAATGTGTAACAACGTAAATTTTCAAAATAAATTTTTCATTTTAAAACATTCATTCATTCATAAATATTTTCAAACACATTGTATCAATGTTATTATCAGAAAACATTTCCCCAGAATCTCTAAAAAAACTCCAATGCGTGTGTGTACGAATCATGTCGGCGCCTCCCGCGCTCATCACTAGTACCTGAAACACATAACACAACAACTGTAAGCCTAAATGCTTAGTGAGTTTCCCAAAATACCACATACAGCACATACACCACTCAAGCTATAACACGACCCTCCGGTCAATGTGTCTTAGCGGGACCCTCCAGTCCCGTAGTTCGTTGGACCCTTAGGTCCGGTCATAGCTCGTTAGACCCTCCGGTCCAGTCTATATCATCATACAACATACAAATATCACATAGCACATAATCTCATACATAACACATAATACCCTCTGGTCATCACATAGTACCACTCTAGGTAACGTACAGTGAGAAGACTCACCTCGATGTCTCAGAAAATATCTGACTCGGAAGAAGTATGATCTAGCTTCCGCCTAATCACATAAAGTAATACTCTCATAAATACAACTATACTCAACCCTAAAAGTCAACAAGGTCAATGGTCAAACTTGACCCGACTCGGCGAGTGCACAAGGGCGACTCGGCGAGTCTACACGTGTCCACTGACTCTCTTAGATTCTTTCTTGGCACATCGAGTATTTCCCTTGACTCGACGAGTTCCACCTGGCATGAATCGCGGGGCCACCCCGACTCAACTCATCGAGTCTCAAGAACAACTCGGCGAGTTCCAACTTGAACTCATACCCCTGACTCTCCCTGACTCACCGAGTCATTCCCCCAACTCGGCAAGTCCAGTCACTAAGTGATTAACGGGCAACCTTCATACTACTCGCCGAGTTTGTTCTTGGGAATCGGCGAGTTCATGCCATGCACAAACTCAAAACAACTTCTGAGGTCAGATCTGTTCCATACAATCATAGATCTGGCCTCCCCAAGCATGATAATCACGTAAAGTTCGGACCTTGACACACATATAACATAGAAATGGTCCAAAATGGTGATTTAGCCCCAAAAATGACATTCCAAGCTCATGATTTCCAAAATGACTCATAAAGCTCCGAGGGTTAAGGTCTCTGGACCTATTTGGGTCCAGATCCAGAACAAAAAATCGAGGAGGGAACAATACACCGCTTAATCAATCTCTAAAAGGGTTAGGAAAACCCTAACACTAAGATTCAACAGCAAAACTGAAGAAGGTCCGAGAATAATACCTCAATGCAATCTCTATGAGCTCAAACCCACCAAAAATCGCACCTCCTTCAGCCTCCTCTTGCCTTAAACACTTCCTTCTTGCAAAAACACCCACCGAAGCTCAAGATTTGCCTCTCCTTCCTCACAAACGCTCTAGATCTCTTTAGGGTTTCTCTCTGGGGTTGGTGCCCCCAAATGACGGCCATAAGGCCCTTTAAATAGGCCTCAAACCCTGGAAATTAAGGTTTCATTAAACATCGTGGACTCATCGAGTCCACTCATGAACCCGCCGAGTCCAGCTGTGAACTCGCGTACAAATCCGCGACCATACTCGGCGAGTCTAGACGCCAACTCGCCGAGTTCCCCCACAAAATCCAAAAATAAAAGAAAAAAATATCATACCTAGGAATCCGAGTGTTACAATTCTCCTCCACTAGAATCAGACTTCACCCTCGAAGTCTCACTCTGCAAACAACTCCGGATGCTGCTCCTGCATCTCATGCTTCGGTTTCCATGTCCACTCTGACCCTCTCAGATGCTGCCACTGGACCTGCACTAGCGGCACTTCCTTGTTCCTCAAAACCTTGATCTTCCGGTCCCTGATCGCCACCGGTCTCTCGGCATAATTCAGGATCGCATCCACCTGAATATCTTCTAATGGCACCACTGCCGACTCGTCGGCTATACACTTTCGCAACTGCGACACGTGGAAAGTGTCATGAATCTGACCCAACTCTGCTGACAACTCCAAACGATAGGCTACCCTGCCTACCCTCGCGATCACCCTGAAAGGTCCAATATATCGGGGCCCCAACTTGCCCCTCTTCCTGAATCGGATCAATCCTTTCCAAGGAGAGACCTTCAGGAGCACAAAGTCGCCGACCTGAAACTCAAGCTCGGACCGGCGTGTGTCCGCATAACTCTTCCGACGACTCTAAGCGGTCAACAATCTCCGTCGTCTGAAGCACAATCTCGGTGCTGCCTATCACATGCTGTCCTACTTCTCCCCATCAAATAGGGGTTCGACACCTCCTCCCATACAACAGCTCAAAGGGTGGCATGCCAATGATGGCTGTTGTTATAAGAAAACTCTGCCAAGGTCAAATACGTGTCCCAACTCCCGCTGAAATCCAACACACATGCCCGGAGCATGTCCTCGAGCGTCTGAATCGTCCGCTCACTCTGCCCGTCAGTCTGTGGGTGGTATGCGGTACTAAAATGCGGTTTCGCACCCAATTCCTCATGAAACTTCTTCTAGAATCTGGAAGTGAAACGTACATCTCGATCTGAGACAATCGAGATCGGCACTCCATGCCGCGATACCACCTCTATCACGTACATCTCTGCCAACTTCTCCGCGGAAGAGCTCTCACTGAAGGCCAGGAAGTGAGCACTCTTCGTCAATCTATCCACAATCACCTAAATTGCATCGACACCCCTTACGGTTCTTGGAAATTTGGTGATGAAATTCATGGTAATCTGTTCCCATTTCCATTCGGGAATCTCTAATGGCTGTAGCTTACCATGAGGACGCTGGTGCTCGGCCTTCACCCTGCGACAG
Source organism: Lactuca sativa (assembly GCF_002870075.4). Taxonomy (NCBI): domain Eukaryota; kingdom Viridiplantae; phylum Streptophyta; class Magnoliopsida; order Asterales; family Asteraceae; genus Lactuca; species Lactuca sativa. The sequence goes on along the minus strand of NC_056623.2, from coordinate 103,944,826 downwards.
GTCAAGCACCTCTCTACAAACCATGTGACATCCCTCTTCATACAGGGCCACCAATAATCATTCTTCGGGTCCAAAAACATCTTAGTGGCCCCGGGATGGATTGAGAATTTCGATCGATGAGCCTCTTCCAACAAAATGGTACACGTTCTGCCCACAGACGGTACCCAAATCCGGCCCTGAAATGTCAAAAGCCCCTGGCTATCGGTAACATATTCCGACACCATCCCGACAACTCCTTCCCTCTTCTGGCTCTCTGGCTTCACAGCCTCAGCCTGGGCCCCACGAATAGCATCTAGCACCGGGGTCATCACTGACAATCTCAAACAAACATCACGAATTGGGGCGCCCTTCACCCTACGGCTCAATGCATCGGCTACCACATTAGCCTTGCCCGGGTGACACAGGATCTCACAATCATAATCCTTGACCACGTCCAACCACCTCCTTTGGCACATATTCAGGTTGGGCTGAGCTGATCCATCAAATACTTCAACCTCTTGTGGTCCGTGTATATCGTACACCGGACCCCATACAGATAATGTCGCCAGATCTTGAGAGCGAACACTACCGCCCCTAACTCCAAATCATGAGTGGGGTATCTCGACTCATGAGGCTTAAGCTGCCTCGATGCATATGCAATCACATGCCCCCTCTGCATAAGCACTGCTCCCAATCCGGATATCGATGCTTCACAATATACCGCAAAATCTTCCATCCCTTCCGGAAGGGCTAACACTGGGGCCTCGCATAATTTCTGGCGAAGTGTCTCGAACGAGGTCTGCTGCTCCGGACCCCAAGAAAACGCAACACCCTTCTGGGTCAACTTGGTAAGCGGCACGGCGATCTTGGAGAAATCCTTAATAAATCTCCGATAATAGCCGGCCAAACCCAGAAAACTCCTGATCTCGGTGGGTGACCTCGGCACCTCCCATCTCATGACCACCTCAATCTTGGCCGGATTGACCAATATCCCATTCTGGCTAACGAGGTGTCCCAGAAACTGAACCTCTCGTAGCCAGAACTCACATTTGGAGAACTTGGCATAAAGCCTCTCTGATCTCAGAACTCTGAGGATCTCCCTCAAATGTTGCTCATGCTGCTCTCTGGATCTCGAATACACCAAAATGTCGTCGATGAACACGATCACTGAACAATCCAACATCGGTCTGCCCACCCTGTTCATGAGATCCATGAACACTGCCAGTGCGTTGGTGTGTCCGAAAGGCATCACCACGAACTCGTAATGCCCATAACGAGTCCGGAATGCCGTCTTCTGGACGTCCTCCTCCCGCAACCTCACCTGATGATACCCAGACCTCAAATCGATCTTGGAGAACCAAGATGCTCCATGCAACTGATCAAACAAATCATTGATCCTCGGCAATGGGTAACGGTTCTTGACCTTTAGCTTATTCAGCTCACAATAATCAATGCACATCCAGAGCGAGCCATCCTTCTTCTTGACAAAAAGGATCGGCGCCTCCCATGGCGAACTGCTCGGCCTGATAAACCCCTTCCCCAGCAGCTCCTGAAGCTGCGAGGATAACTCCTGCTTCTCCGGAGGCGCAAGGCGATATGGCGCCTTAGCGATAGGCGCAGCTCCTGGAACCAACTTAATACCGAACTCTACCTGCCTCTCTGGAGGCACACCCGACAATTCCTCTGGAAACACATCCGGAAACTCGCGCATTATCGGAACCTCATCCACCAACTTCGGTCTCTCTGAAACAACTCTCGCATCCATCACATATGCCACAAATCCTTTACAGCCCTGCTGTAGACTCTGTCTCGCTCTGGCGGCCGAACAAAATGCTGACCCCGCACGTGTACCCTCACCGTGAACTATAAGAACTCCCCCATTAGGGTCTCGAATTGTCACTAACTGATGCTCGTAGTCTCTCACAGCTCCATATCGGCTCAACCAATCCGTACCCACTATAACACACACGTCCCCCATCGCGATCGGAACCAGATCTATTGGGAACTCCACACCGATGATCTCAAGGACACATCCTCGAATCACATCCGAAGCATACACTGCTTGCTCATCAGCTATGGAAACTCTCAGAGGCTGATCCAACACCTCTCGATGGACAATAATATGTTGACTAAATGCTATGGAAACAAACGACCGACTCGCACCCGAGTCAAATAATACCAACACAGGCACATAACTCATAAGAAAAGTACCTACGCATATCATCATATAAGCATAAAAATCAACTCAAATAAAAGATGAAAAGCCACAACATCAGGCCCCGCACGGACCTCCTCCGCGGTCAACTGAAATGCCCTCCCACGAGCCTTCGGGGCCTCGACCTTCACCGGCCGAACCTCGGTAACCCTACCAGCAGGCGCAGATCCCTGCGCTGATCCCTGAGGAAGCTGCAGGCACTCGGCCTTCCGATGGCCGGTTTGGTTGTAATGAAAGCACACCGAAAATCCTTTGGGGAAATACCTTGCGATATGCCCCTCCTTCCCACACTTGTAGCACACCCCAGCCTTGCATGTCCCCTCGTGACTCTTACCGCACTTCCTACAGGTGTGGCCCTTCGCGCCACCAGATCTCGAATCAGCGGGTCTAGCCCGCTTGGCTGCCGGCTGAGACTGAGCCGGTCGCCGATCCATCCTATGAGACTCGGCCTCCTCCCTGGCTTGAGTCTCCAACTCGATCTCCCTCTTCTGGGCATATGCCTGGAGCTCAGCAAATGTCTGGTAAGTCGAGTTCGCCACAAACTCCCGAATATCTCTCCTCAGCACACTCAGATAACGGCTCATACGAGCCTGCTCAGATGATACCTGCTCAGGGCAAAACATCGCCCTCTCATGAAACTTCCTAGTGATGACTTCCACAGAATCAGTACCCTGCTTGAGGGTCAAGAACTCCTGAATCAATCGTTCCCTCTCCACCGGGGGAACATACTCTTCTCTAAACATAGCGGTGAACCTGTCCCAGGTCACCTCAGAAATCTCAGCTAAAGTGAAGTTCGCCGTCACGAACTTCCACCAATCCTTCGCTCCCAGGCGGAGCTGGTTCAAGGCGAACCGAACCCTCAAGTGCTCTGGACAAGAGCATGTATAGAAACATCCCTCGATGTCAGATATCCATCTCATAGCGGCAATCGGCTCCTGAGTCTCGTCAACTCTGGTGGCTTCGTGTTGCTGAACTCCCGGAACAACAACAAGTCACCTCCCTGAGGTCTGGCAGCAGCAGTAGCCGCAGCTGCAGCAGCCGCAGTCACTGTTGCATACTGCTCATCAAAAGTCTTAATCAATGTGGTCTTGATGTCCCCAAACATCTCGGGAATCTCAACCCGAATGGCAGCAGCAACCTCCTCATGAATCCATCGACGGATCTCCTCGTCGCTGACACCACTGCTCTCAGGTGTGTGTCGAGTCCCAACCATGATGCTTCTGAAATACAACAAAAATTATCAGAGACTCAATCGAGCATATGCATACTCGATAACGCAACCCTACTTGTCCTCCGTTGTCCAAAAGATTCTTACTTGGAATGCCCACTGATCCGATGTCTTCAGTAGTACGGGCCCAATACTACTGACCACACCGCATCAGTATTCACTCCATGTCCTCCTCCTTGGATCTTGGATTACAAGTACTCTACTCTCAAAGCATCTCAGCAGCAAAAATCTCCTAGGCTAAGGCATCACAAATCAGGCCACTCTAGTCCTAATATGTATACCTAGCCTACTCTAGCATGCATAACATAACATATCTCATAACACATAATGTAAGGGTATTTTTAGGGATTCACCGTTCGGGCGTTAGCTGATCGTACACACGGCTCTGGTCTGTTTGTCTCAAATCTCTGTTTACTCTTTTAAAAATCTTTACTTCATTAACAAAAATTTTCTCAATTCCTCAGTTTGAGTTCAGATACGACCGAAGATGCATCCGAATCCCTCAAACCAAGGCTCTGATACCAAATTGTAACAACGTAAATTTTCAAAATAACATTTTCATTTTTCAAACATTCATTCATTCATAAATATTGTCAAACACATCTTATCATTGTTATTATCACAAAACATTTCCCTAGAATCTCTACAAAAACTCCAATGCGTGTGTTTACGAATCATGTCGGTGCCTTCCCACGCTCATCACTAGTACCTGAAACACATAACACAACAACTGTAAGCATAAATGCTTAGTTAGTTTCCCAAAATACCACATACAACACATACGCCACTCAAGGCTATAACACGACCCTCCGGTGAATGTGTCACAGCGGGACCCTCCAGTCCCGTAGTTCGTTGGACCCTTAGGTCCGGTCATAGCTTGTTGGACCCTCCGGTCTGGTCTATATCATCATACAACATACAAATATCACATAGCACATAATCTCATACATAACACATAGGACCCTCTGGTCATCACATAGTACCACTCTAGGTAACGTATAGTGAGAACACTCGCCTCGATGTCTCGGAAAATATCTGACTCGGAAGAAGTATGATCTAGCCTCCGCCTAATCACATAAAATAATACTCTCATAAATACAACTATACTCAACCCTAAAAGTCAACAAGGTCAACAGTTAAACTTGACCCGACTCGGCGAGTGCACAAGGGCGACTCGGCGAGTCTACGCGTGTCCACTGACTCTCTTAGATTCTCTCTTGGCATGTCGAGTATTTCCCTTGACTCGACGAGTTCCACCTGGCATGAATCGCGGGGCCATCCTGACTCAACTCGTCGAGTCTCAAGAACAACTTGGCGAGTTCCAACTTGAACTCAGACCCCTAACTCTCCCTGACTCAGCGAGTCATTCCCCCAACTCGGCAAGTCCAGTCACTGAGTGATTAACGGGCAACCTTCATCCTACTCGCCGAGTCTGTTCTTGGGACTCGGTGAGTTCATTCCATGCACAAACTCAAAACAACTTCTGAGGTCAGATTTGTTCCATACAATCATAGATCTGGCCTCCTCAAGCATGATAATCACGTAAAGTTCGGACCTTGACACACATATAACATAGAAATGGTCCAAAATGGTGATTTAGCCCCAAAAGTGACATTCCAAGCTCATTATTTCCAAAATGACTCATAAAGCTCCAAGGTTAAGGTCTCTGGACCTCTTTGCGTCCAGATCCCGAACACAAACTCGAGGAGGGACCAATACACCACTTAATCAATCTCTAAAAGGGTTAGGAAAACCCTAACACTAAGAATCAACACCAAAACTGAAGAAGGTCCGAGAATAATACCTCAATGCAATCTCTATCAGCTCAAAACCACCAAAAATCGCACCTCCTTCAGCCTCCTCTTGCCTTCAACACTTCCTTCTTGCAAAAACACCCACCAAAGCTCAAGATTAGCCTCTCCTTCCTCACAAACGCTCTAGATCTATTTAGGGTTTCTCTCTAGGGTTGGTGGCCGCAAATGACGGCCATAAGGCGCTTTAAATAGGCCTCAAACCCTGGAAATTAAGGTTTCATTAAACAGCATGGACTCGCCGAGTCCACTCATGAACTCGCCGAGTCCACTCATGAATTCGCCGAGTCCAACTGTGAACTAGCGTACGAATCCGTGACCATACTCGGCGACTCTAGACGCCAACTCGCCAAGTTCCCCAACAAAACACAAAAATAAAAGAACAAAATATCATACCTGAGAATCCGGGTGTTACACAATGCTTGTGTATTTGATACCCTAGCCGATTTTTCCTTGTCTATGTAGTGACAATGAACATGGTTTAGCATGCGGAATTTAAGTTTGCACAATTGAACATGGTGATTTGGGTGTTTAAGAGATATATTGAATGTATATGGTGTTTACAAATAGGATCTAGATCTAGACTACATAATTAACACACACTTACACACTCACTTTTACATCTCTCAAGCACACCTCTACAAGTGGACAAACCCACTATTTATAGAGGTGTTTACATGTCTCTCTCTCTCACTCTCTATCTCTCATGAGTCTAAAGGATAATGCACCACATGCAAGTGGGTTTTACAAAAGTCAAACATTTACAAAGTCATGAATGAAGAACTTTGCACCCGAACATTCTCCCCCTCAAAGTTAGGAATGAATGACCCACTTCAAATCTTCCAAAATCAAGCACTACGCGGTTCGAGCCTCAAAGGTGACACATGTCGAAACGAACTTCAATCTTTAATTCTTCCATGACTCTTCAATTTGGGCTCTAGGACATGAGACCATACAATCCGAGCAGCAACAAATGATTAAGAGTATTCCAAACTCCAAATAATCACCCAAAAGTTGTGCATAAAAACACACCCCAAAAATCTTCAATAAAACCAAACCCATTTCGAATACATCACTTCCGAACTTCCAATTGCATCATCTCATAAGCTTCAAAACTTCAAGATCACTTCGGTCTTCAAATCCGCATAATATGAAAAATTCAAGTTCGTACGTCTAGACATGTAACTATCTCAGCATGCTTCGTACGAAATTCTCAGGTACCACACACACAAATATTTTTCACCCAAACATACGAATGCGAAGCGTACGAAGACTCTGAATGTACAGTAACCTCTTAATAGTCCCTCTGAATCAACTTTATTCGCTTCGTACATTCAACCCAAAAAAAATCTTTGTTCTTTAACTCACATCAACATTAACGATTTCTTCCCAAAATCGACTATCGACTTACAAACCTAGATCGTTACTAATCGTCAACCCAAAATCAATAATCGTCCAGGAACCCTTCGAACCTTAGACCCAAGAACTCAGCAACAATCGAACAAATATCAAACCAAACTCCAAAATCATCAATCCAACCATTATCAATCGAATTTTCCAAAACGATTTCACTTCTTTCGTTCAATCGACTTCCAAAATTACGAACCAGTGAACATCAATTGCAAGCAATATACCAACATCGACTCTTCGTTATCACTACAGTAACATTAAACCAAAATCAAGGCTTCGTTAATCAAATTTCAAATCACAGATATTCGCGTTTTCATTCAAACCAAAACATCACGTTGTTCTTCAATCGACTCCAAAAACTTCAAATCTTAGGTCTTCGAAAACCAAAAGTTAACACCAAATCCAACCACAACGACCTTCGATTTTAAAAAGATGCAAACATGTACAGTTCGTCATCAAGAACTTCAATCCAAATGATTTCGATATTGACCGATCAAATTAAAATCGATTTCAACACCTGAATCCTCAAAATAACATGTATCTTTCGATTTCCATCTTCAATTCATTGATTCATTGATTTTCATATTGAGTTAGACTTATCTTTTCTGAGTTTGACTTTTCGAAATCAAATGCAAATAATCACGAAATTGATAAATCTCTCAATAAATTTTAGATCAAAACGAGATTGCTTCACTGTCCTTCATCACCTTCAAGTGTTCTTGACAATATTCATCAAAATCAAATATTTGATTGCCAATTTCTCAACATCAATATGAACAATATTGACTCGTCATCAAACGATTTATACTAAATCGACTCACAAATCAGATTCACAAATAACTCTGAATCGATTTTTCAAGAATTGTTGAAACGAAAACTGAAAGCGAGAAGAAATTGATTGATATGTAAAATACGAATATCAGTCGTATACGCAAACGACGAACAATAGCTGACTTTGTACTGAATACATTTAATGAATCTTTGTGGGATCAGCTTATTAAGATATCGGATTGAAACAAATTTTGGGCTCTAGAATGAAATCGAGAATTGAACAGTACTATATTTGATCAAATGCGTTTACAAATCGATAACCAACAACTTAATATTTCATTGGGCTTCCAAAAAGTTACATGAACAGTAGCAAGCATATGATTTAATTCATGTAGAATTAAATTTAATTTCAAATGTGCAATTTCAAAAATATTTGAGAATCGAATCTAACAAAAGATATGAGATTGGATCGGGCTTTGATCAACGAAAAAACTATTGGATCATAACAAATGGGTTTTTCAAGAAAAATTTGATCCAACGAGTCAAAACGATCAAAAATTAAGAACGCAACGCATGAATCAATAAAATTAAGAGAGATCATAGAGAGAGACTCACCAAAAATTGTTCAAATTGTGACAAAAGTTGCCAAACCGAGAATCGTTCTTCAAAAATCACCTTGATCTTGAAGACCCGCTTTGATACCAATTGTAGTGACAAAGAACATGGTTTAGCATACGGAATTTAAGTTTGCACAATTGAACAATTGAACATATTGAATGTATATGGTGTTTACAAAAATGATCTAGATCTAGACTACATAATTAATACACACTTACACACTCACTTTTACATCTCTCAAGAACACCTCTACAAGTGGACAAACCCACTATTTATAGAGGTGTATACATGTCTCTCTCTCACTCTCTATCTCTCATGAGTCTAAAGGCTAATGCACCACATGCAAGTGGGTTTTACAAAAGCCAAACATTTACAAAGTCATGAATGAAGAACTTTGCACCCCAACAGTCTATCCTCTCATCTTGTTACATTTGGGTGTTTGTGAAACATTAGAGGTGCAACATTAGGGGCATTAAGCTTTCAAGAGTCAAGGATATTCGTGGTTGTTCTTGTGATGACCACATAACAAGTAAGGTAATCTTCTAACCCTAAATTTCTTTGTGAATTTTGAAATTTTATTATAGATTAGTGTTATTGCTTTAGTATTCAATTTGCATGTTCAATTAGTGAAAACCTTAAATACAAAGCAATTAGGGTTGCATGATCACATAGGATGTAGATATGCTCAAAACCCATTCCACTCTAATTAAACAATCTTACTTGGTTAATGAAGCAATAACATTTCCTATGTCTGTGACGACCTCACGTGGACCCAAACAACATTGGGTTCCTAAATCTCTTTGATTTTTGTAGGTGATGCGTAACGATTAGTTTGACTCTAAATGGTACATTGATAGTGGCTTCTCGCGTCACATGACAGGAAGGAGGGAACAATTGAGAGAGTTCAGATCAGTGAAGGATGGAGGGAAAGTCAAATCCGAAAATAACTCTCTTGAAGAAATTAAGGGCTATGGAATGATTACGAATGGAGAATTCTCTATTTGAAAGGTAGCATATGTGGAAGGCCTACAACACAACCAAATCAGAGTATCTCAACTGGTTGTAGGTATAGGATTGAAAGTGTCATTCGACGATGAGGGATCTGAGATAATCAAGAAGAATTCCAAAAAGAATGCTGTTGAATTCCATGAGAAATAGAGAGATGTATCCACTTAATATGAATCTCATCAAAGGAAAACCATCCATATGCCTTCTTACGAAAGCACCTTCGGATGATAGTTGTCTTTGGCACCGAAGGCCCTCACATCTCAACTTCAAAGACATCAATAAACTCGTACTTGGTGATCATGTGCAAGGGATACCATTGCTGAAGTTTGAGAAGGATCATCTCTATGTGGCCTGCGAACTAAAGATGCAGAGCATGAAGAGTTATTTAACAATCATATACACCGAAGTGATCGAGCCACTTGAGCTTTTGCATATTGATCTCTTGTCACACCCCCGAACCAGGCGGTGGAAACGTTCGGGGGCTGTCGTGACTCAATTGAATACCATAACATTGAGTATATATGAAACGTAACAACATTCGTCACCATGCATTAATATAGTACAACCAGTAGAGTTTACATGAATTACATTGTTTAAACATTACATTCCCAAAAATAAATTGTTCGATTCGTTAATAAGTAAACTGCAAACCATCACTGAGTACGATTTCCTTTGATTCACTGGTTACCTGAGAATACAAGTATTTTGAAAAACGTCAACATATGAAATTTTGGTGAGTTCATAAGCGGTATTTGAAGAAAACAATGTTTCGTATCGTTTGAAAACCACCAGAAAATCCGATATTTTCTGAAAAGAAAAGCTTTTGAAAACGTTTGTGAAGATCCATAGGTATGCTTGTTTGTTTCTATACTTGTAAAAATTGTTCATTGAAGTTGTATGCATTTCAAATCTGTATATATTGAAAACCCTAGGAAAACCCGATGTTTTCCTAATTCCTTGAATTCCATGAAGTCACATTGAAACCATTGCATAGCGCGTAGTGTCAGTCCCAGGCGACGTTGGATTATTTTTTAGCATGATTATTTGCTACAAACACGCATTACACAAACGACCAGTTTATAGCTATACTAACGATCCCGTAGGCGTCGTCCGTATTAATCACGTTATCCAATCGCCCTGACTATGTGTAGTCCCACATCCGAAGAGAAAGAGGGCACGAAGACCTCGATGACTCCATTAACCGGTTGGGGATAAAAAAATGTACGAGGGGTCCCAGACCCGCCTCGCATGAAATGTAGACTTTACTAGCAATACCAAAGGACCCTTGGGGACCAGTAGTATACAAGCCATTGAAAGTCCTTTTACGTTGTGTCAGATCGGTAAAACCCAACACTTCGTAAGATAGAGGTCTTCGGGCGTTAAGATCAGGTCATTGGGCTAGCTAGGCCCAACAAACAAGATTTTACACTTTTGGGGCCCAAAGATGGTGCGTAGACGTCTGTGCACACTCGCATGTATATTGAATTCCCAAACGTTACTTGTATGAATCGTAGTGTCGTAGTGTCGTCGTGTTAGTAGTTTCGGATTTTTATTGGTTCGAGACCGAACCAATTCGTTTAACAACGACTTTTGGTATTGTAATGTATTGTATCTCGTCGATAGTCGCGGTGCCATCATTTGATCAAATTGCGTGTATTGAATTAGCCTTGAAAGTTTTCTGTTTTCAGCCCCTCATTGTTTGTAAAATTTACTTTTTCAACCCTTTAATTAAATACTTTCCGGTTTGGTCCTTAAATCAATTTTCTTGACATTTTAACACCAAAAATTATTGAAATTGATATTTTTCAGCATATTTTTCAATGAAAACAGTTTTAGTCCCTGAAATTGCAGTTTTCTCGGTAATAGCCCTTCTTTTTCGCAACTTTGACAATTTTGGCCCAAATTGTAAAATTTTTGCAACTTTGGTCCTTTTTAAATTTAAAAAGTATTTTAAACCTTTGAAAAGGACTTGGAACACTTATAGTCCACTGTTTTACAGAAAAACACAGTTTTGGCCCTCCAAAACAGAAAATTTCGCCTAATGGGCCCTATTTGGGCCGAAAATGTTATTTTTAGCCCATTAAGCTTGAAATTTATGTTTTTAATCCTCCAAATGAGTATATTTCCAGAAATTGTTTTATTGAAACTGTTTTAACACACCTCATCCATCAGAATTCGTGATATGTCAATTTGGGCCCTTAACTTTGTATTTTTCACATTTTAGGTCCAAAAATTGTGTTTTTAGCCCAAAGAAAATGTTACTAAGCCATTTAGCTATTTTTCTAGGAACACTTTGTATGTAGAAATATATTTGATGCTAGAATCATTTAACATGAAGTATATCTCGGTTTTGAGGGGTTTTATGGCTAGATCCAACATTATAACACACAACAACACACATATAAGCATGGAAATCATACAAGGCATACAAAACACATATAGATCTACACTTTCACTTGTATTCCCCCCCCCCCCACAAAACTCATAAAAACAGAAAATAGGGGGTATGAAGCTCACCTTGTTTGAAGCTTTCGGTTTTTGAAGAAAAGATGGAAGAAAATGAAGTGATTTTTCGGCCTTAACACCTTTCCTTGGTAGGTCTCGAGTTTGGTGACTTCTAAGGTGTATGATCACAAGTTGGAATAAATTTAGAAGAGGTTTTTGATGGAATGAAATAGCTAGATCATGTATATAAGTAAATACTTACCTAAGATGATGATTAGCTTGGAAGATCCTCTTGAAAGCTTCTTAGAATCTCGAAATTTTGGAGACGAAAGGAGAGAGTTTCTTGAGTGTTCTTGAGAGAGTTTGTGAGATGTGTGTGTGTTTGAGATGTGGCCGAGAGTGAGAGAGAGAAGAGAAGAGAAGTGATCTTTGAAGTGATATGTGCTTGGAAGTATGAGTTCCATGCATAGATACCCTTTGGTTAATAATGAGGTGGCATGCATTAAGTCAACTCTTCCATTTCCTCTTGGGCTTGGGCATTGGGCCGAGAATTTGGAAGGGAAAAGGAAAAATTTGGGCCTTTGCCCCTAAGCCCAATATTAGAGTTAATCTTGGGTATGTTTTAAGTCTAAAGGAATGTGGTAGGATTTTTATATTTTTATTGGACTAGTTTAGGTTATTCATGTATCAAGACTTTTAATTCATTTCATTCTAGGCCCAACATGGCCCAAAATGTTGAAATAAATTAGTGTGGGTCCAATTAGAGCCCAAATTAGGGTTCTAAGCCCATGATAGTCTAATTGGAAGCTTATTGGTCCATTTGGATCCAATAAGGAAGTCCTAGTCCAAAGTGGACTTAAACAAGGGCTTCTAGGGTCTCCAATTGTTTGATGACTATTTGTAGTACTTGTATGATGTATTTGATTGAAGTTTTTGAAGTCATAATCATAGGTGTTACACATGTTCTTAAGTTTTTTTTTTGATTCACATTAGCTTGAGTGTATAGATTACATGACACAAAATTTTCAGTTGTGACATCATCCCCCCGTTAGAGGGAATTTCGTCCCGAAATTCTGTTTGAAAGCTAGATTTGAGAATGCTAGAATAGGTGAGGGTACTTTTGCTTCATTTGATCTTCGCGTTCCCACGTGAATTCTGGCCCACGCTTTGCGTTCCACCGTACCTTCACGATCGGGATGCGACTCTGCTTAGTACGCTTCACCTCCCTGTCCATGATTTCGATTGGTTCTTCGACGAATAGGAGATTCTCATTGATTTCGATTTCGTCAAGAGGAATGACAAGGGTTTCATCTGATAGGCACTTCTTCAGATTAGAGATATGAAACACGGGGTGTACACCGTTTAGCTCCGCGGGTAGTTGTAGTCTGTATGCTACCGGACCTATTCGGGCGACGATTTCGAAAGGTCCAATGTATCGTGGGTTCAACTTTCCCTGTTTTACGAAACGTATAACCCCTTTCCAGGGTGAGACTTTCAATAGTACTCGATCACCGACCTGGAATTCTAAGGGCTTTCGCCGTTTATCGGCGTAGCTCTTTTGTCGGTCACGCGATGCTTGTAATCGAGCCCTGATCTGAACGATCTTTTCTGTGGTTTCGCGAATGATCTCCGGTCCTGTTAGTGCCCTGTCCGACGTATGCGTTCTTGCTAGCTGGGTGTCACCTACTTTAGCCCAACATAACGGTGATCTACATTTACGCCCGTACAGTGCTTCGAAAGGAGCCACCTTAATGCTCGAATGGTAGTTATTGTTATATGAGAACTCGATCAACGGTAGGTGGGTATCCCAAGACTTTCCAAAGTCTATCCCACATGCACGAAGCATGTCTTCAAGCGTTTGAATGGTTCGTTCACTTTGACCGTCCGTTTGTGGGTGATATGCGGTGCTCATATCGAGATGAGTTCCCATTGCCTTGTGGAGTGATTGCCAAAAGCGCGATGTGAACCTACTGTCCCTATCCGAGATGATAGATTTTGGCAGTCCATAAAGTCTTACGATTTCTCGTAGGTACAAATGCGTCAGTCTCTCCATCTTGTAGGATTCTTTGATTGGCAGGAAATGGGCAGATTTCGTCAGTCGGTCGATTATTACCCATATGGTGTCCAGTCCGTCCGACATCTTGGGCAGCTTGGTCACGAAATCCATAGAAATCCCCTCCCATTTCCACTCAGGGATTGCCGGTTGCTGTAACAATCCGGAAGGTTTCTGGTACTCTACCTTTACTCTGGCGCACATAAGGCACTTACTAACATAGGTCGCGATTTCCGCCTTCATGTTAGGCCACCAATAGTGTTGTTTAATGTCCAAATACATCTTGTCCGAACCGGGATGAATGGAGTATCGTGTTTTGTGGGCTTCCTTCATAACAGCCTCCCTAAATCCTCCGATTTTTGGGACCCAAATACGGTCCATGAAGTAGTATACCCCATTCTCTCTTGCTTCTAGGTTCTTTTCCATCCCGCGCAATGCCTCGCTAGTTCTATTTTCCGCTTTCATAGCCTCTGACTGGACTGATGCAATTTGATTGGCCAGATGAGATTGAATGGTTATCGAGTGTGTTTTCGTACGGCGATTAGAGTACTCCTTCCGACTTAATGCATCAGCTACCACGTTGGCCTTGCCTGGATGGTACTTGATCTCGCATTCATAGTCGTTTAGCAATTCCACCCATCTTCGTTGTCTCATGTTCAGCTCCTTCTGATTCAAGATGTGCTGGAGGCTCTTGTGGTCCGTGAAGATGGTGCACTTCGTACCGTACAGGTAGTGCCTCCAAATTTTCAGAGCGAAGACCACGACTCCCAGTTCTAGGTCATGGGTAGTGTAATTTACTTTGTGCGTCTTCAGTTGGCGGGACGCATATGCTATCACTCTTCCACGTTGCATGAGAACGCAACCTAAGCCCTGATTCGACGCGTCACAGTAGACTACAAAATCTTTCGTTCCTTCAGGTAGAGATAGTACAGGAGCGCTACAGAGAGCTTGCTTCAAGGTTCGAAACGCAATCTCTTGTCGGTCTATCCACTTGAATGGCACGCCCTTTTGCGTAAGCAAGGTAAGCGGCTTGGCGATCTTAGAGATGTTTTGGATGAATCTCCTATAGTAGCCTGCTAGGCCTAAGAACTGACGAATTTCTGTGGGCGTAGTCGGAGTTGCCCATCCTTCCATAGCTTTGACCTTAGAGGGATCGACATGAATTCCGTCTTGGCTAACTACGTGGCCTAGGAAATTCACACTCCGGAGCCAGAACTCACACTTGGAGAGTTTGGCGTAAAGCTTTTCCGATCGTAGAGTCTCTAGGACTTGTCGGAGATGTTGACCATGCTCCTCTTTGCTTCGAGAATAGACGAGGATGTCATCGATAAACACAATGGCGAAGTTGTCAAGGAACGGTCGACAGATTCTATTCATTAGGTCCATAAATGCGGCAGGTTCATTTGTTAGACCGAAGGGCATTACGACGAATTCATAATGTCCGTAGCGGGTTCGGAAAGCGGTTTTAGGAATATCCTCTTCTCGGACTTTGAGTTGGTGGTATCCGGACCGTAGATCTATTTTAGAAAAATAACTAGCTCCTTGGAGCTGGTCGAATAGATCATCGATTCGTGGGAGTGGGTAGCGGTTCTTAACAGTGAGTTTATTTAACTCTCTATAATCGATGCACATTCTGAAAGATCCGTCCTTCTTTTTGACAAAGAGCACCGGAGCTCCCCATGGTGAGTAGCTAGGTCGGATAAATCCCTTGTCCAGAAGCTCATTGAGTTGGCTGGACAGTTCTTGCATTTCAGCAGGAGCCAACCGATATGGTGATTTAGCGAGAGGAGTTGCTCCTGGAACGAGGTCGATTCGGAACTCAACCTGTCTCTCTGGGGGCACTCCTGGAAGATCTTCAGGAAACACGTCCGGAAATTCACACGCTACCGGAATATCTTGGATGTTAGTTTCTTCTTTGGTCTTGTCCACTATGTGAGCCAAGAACGCCAAATTGTTCTTTCGCAGATGTTTTTGTGCCTTGATGCACGAGATAAGACGAAGATTCGTGCTAGGTTTGTCTCCGTAAATTACTAGGGTTTCGTGATTTAGGAGACGAAGGCGAACGGCCTTCTCGTGGCACATAATCTTAGCATGGTGGGGGCTTAACCAATCCATGCCGATAATCACATCGAAACTCCTAATTGATACTGGCATTAGGTCTATTCGAAAAACGTGTTGGTTAAGGGTTAGGGTACATCCGATGTAGATCTCCCCAGTGGATTCGGTTTTCCCATTGGCCATTTCCACCATATAGGTTTCATTTAGCTTCTGGGGTTGTTGTTTTAATAAATGTTTAAACTTCTCGCTCACGAAACTTCGCTCCGCTCCGGTATCAAATAAGATGCATGCATGAGTGTGGTTTAGGAGGAACGTACCGGTCACAACTGCGGGGTCCTGAACTGCATCGCTCTGACCCATAGTCAGCATTCTTCCTGCTCCTTTGTTTCCTGAGTTGTTGTTAGGGCAATCTCGGCGGAAATGCCCCCTCCTTCCACACCCGAAGCAGGTGTGGCTAGGCCCTGCATTGTTGCCGCCGGCATTGGTGTTGTTGCTATTGCGGTGGTCGTTGTTGTTGTTGTGGTTGTTTCCCTGACTTTGGTTCTGGGGAGGGTATGTCCTGCAGAACCTTGCAGTGTGTCCCCTTCGGTTGCAACTGGTGCAATGGAATTCCTTGCATTCGCCAAGATGGTGGAAACCGCACTTATTGCATTTGGGAAGATTACCGGAATAGGGTCTTGAAGCATTTGAAGCAGCTGAGGCTGGAGCATGTGGTGTGGCTGGAACCGATGCGGTGACAGCGTTAACTGCCAATGTTTGCTGCTTTTTAGAGGCCTCGGGGCCCTGACGCCCCTTTCTCTTGTTGTTCCTCCCTTTCTTGCCATCACCCTCCTTTTTCTTCTCAGTCTCCACTGGCTTCTCGCCCTTCTTGTTGTTATGATCATATAACCTCTTTGCCAATCTCTTCGCACTGTCAAACGTTTCAGGGTTCGCAGCTATCACATTCCCTTGAATGGGAGGTGTCAGTCCCCAGATGAATCGTTCAATCTTCTTTCCTTCTGATGTGATCATACCCGGGCACAACAGAGATAGTTCGCTAAATCTCGATATGTAGGCATCGATGTTCGCATTCTGCACAGTGAGGTTCCATAGCTCCTGCTCCATCTTTTGTATTTCGCCTCGGGGGCAGTACTCAGCCATTAACATTTCTTTCATTTCTGCCCATGGGATAGAGTTGGCGACAGGGAGCGTCATAGCTTCCACGTGTCCGTTCCACCAAGTGAGTGCTTGGTCCACAAAAGTACAAGCCGCAAACTTCACCTTCATCTGCTCGGGGCAATCGCATATCTCAACTACCGACTCTACCTTCTCGATCCATCGCTTCAGAGTGATCACCCCTCCAGTGCCGTTGAAAGTCCGTGGTTTAGCGTTTGTGAAGTCCTTGTAGGTGCACGTTTTAGTGGGTCCTTGATTCGTCCCGTTGTTCGAACTTCCGGACCCTTGCCCGTTGCCTCCTCCGTTGTTCCCTCGGTGAAGTTGTGCCATAGTTGCTGTGACCACAACAGACACGGCTGCCTGGAAAGCAGTGGTGTCGACCTCTGGCGGGGTTGGTTCGGGATTTCCGCGAGTAGCTCGGCGAGGCATCTTTCTGTCATGAAACGGAAAGATGTTGAGTGTACGTGGTTTCTGTGAGGTTGTGATCCTACTAACTAGGTGTATGGTACGAACCTAAGCATTACTACCATCGGGCATACAATCATAACGTCTCAACACATAACAACTGGTAATATCATAGCAAAACACACAAAAGTTCATTAATATTATCCGCATTTAATACAAGAAAATTTGCTCGTAAGAGCATACATAAGTGACTCTAATCCGACAGCATAACGGCTCCATGAGTAGTGTAGTCACTTAAACATAGAGCCGAAGTACATAACATAGTTCCTAATGACCTACTATGATAAGTCTATCCCTAACCGCGATGAGCTGCGTCTGGAGGTGGTGCCGAAGATGTGGATGCTCCCTGAAGACGAGCCACTAGGCGTTCTGCGTCCTGAAGTCGAGACTCCCACCTTACCTGCCTCATGTGAAACTCCCAGAGGACGTCACGCGTCTCCTGCTCCGCACGCTCGACCCTAGTCCACAACTGGCGTACTTGATCAGCAGTGCCCTGAGGAAGGTCGCCGGTGTCCCGTAATCGTCTCACCATGACCGGTAGGGCTCGGTCGGCCGGCCCTCCGTCCCTCAGGTCAAAGAACTCACGTAACATGCCAAACGGGGGTCGCTGTCCCTGATGTCTGCTCCATCTCCAAAGATCAATGCCCCAAGGAGGGGTAGGTCCAGTGGGACCCACACGATAAGCAGGCACCCTGATCGGGTAAGGGGGGTTGATGACCTCGGACTCTGCGTTCGAATCACCCCCTTCGCTGACATCGAGCTCCTCTTCGAAATGCTATTCGTCTTCTTCGGGTTCGGCAGGCTCGCCCTCGACTTCTGCCTCCGGTTCCCCGTCAGATTCCTCTTCGGGGTCTTCCTCAGGTTCCTCTTCAGGTTCTTCCTCAGGCTCCTCCTCTTCTAGCCACCCGTTGTTTCCCTGATTAGGGAAGTAGGGGTCTCCAGGGTGATGAAAACCAGCCATGCTGTCTGCACGAGTATGTAAATATGCTAACATTATTCCTAGGTGCTATGACTATTGTACAGACTAAGAGAACGTTCTCTTTTTGGTGATAAGGGTATAGTTTTAGGTTCCCTAGCCATCCCGATCTCATCAAGACGTGTGTTAGTTTTACTTTGGAGAGAATGTAGTTGATCAGGCTACATTCACTCCTTGGTATCACTAAGAACAGTCCCGAATTAACCGAGATACCAGCATTATTGTGTTTGATTCGGCGTTAGGTCCTTATTCCTAATGCAAGCAAGTGTGTTTTATTTACTTGTTTTGTTCAGAGTTATGTTAGTCCCTCTTTTTGGTTTATAATTGCATATCAATGTGTGGCTCGACGTGCTAGTTCACTATAAACAAAGCTCTGATACCAACCTGTCACACCCCCGAACCAGGCGGCGGAAACGTTCGGGGGCTGTCGTGACTCAATTGAATACCATAACATTGAGTATATATGAAACGTAACAACATTCGTCACCATGCATTAATATAGTACAACCAGTAGAGTTTACATGAAGTACATTGTTTAAACATTACATGCCCAAAAATAAATTGTTCGATTCGTTAATAAGTAAACTGCAAGCCATCACTGAGTACGATTTCCTTTGATTCACTGGTTACCTGAGAATACAAGTATTTTGAAAAACGTCAACATATGAAATTTTGGTGAGTTCATAAGCGGTATTTGAAGAAAACAATGTTTCGTATCGTTTGAAAACCACCAGAAAATCCGATATTTTCTGAAAAGAAAAGCTTTTGAAAACGTTTGTGAAGATCCATAGGTATGCTTGTTTGTTTCTATACTTGTAAAAATTGTTCATTGAAGTTGTATGCATTTCAAATCTGTATATATTGAAAACCCTAGGAAAACCCGATGTTTTCCTAATTCCTTGAATTCCATGAAGTCACATTGAAACCATTGCATAGCGCGTAGTGTCAGTCCCAGGCGACGTTGGATTATTTTTTAGCATGATTATTTGCTACAAACACGCATTACACAAACGACCAGTTTATAGCTATACTAACGATCCCGTAGGCGTCGTCCGTATTAATCACGTTATCCAATCGCCCTGACTATGTGTAGTCCCACATCCGAAGAGAAAGAGGGCACGAAGACCTCGATGACTCCATTAACCAGTTGGGGATAAAAAAATGTACGAGGGGTCCCAGACCCGCCTCGCATGAAATGTAGACTTTACTAGCAATACCAAAGGACCCTTGGGGACCAGTAGTATACAAGCCATTGAAAGTCCTTTTACGTTGTGTCAGATCGGTAAAACCCAACACTTCGTAAGATAGAGGTCTTCGGGCGTTAAGATCAGGTCATTGGGCTAGCTAGGCCCAACAAACAAGATTTTACACTTTTGGGGCCCAAAGATGGTGCGTAGACGTCTGTGCACACTCGCATGTATATTGAATTCCCAAACGTTACTTGTATGAATCGTAGTGTCGTCGTGTTAGTAGTTTCGGATTTTTATTGGTTCGAGACCGAACCAATTCGTTTAACAACGACTTTTGGTATTGTAATGTATTGTATCTCGTCGATAGTCGCGGTGCCATCATTTGATCAAATTGCGTGTATTGAATTAGCCTTGAAAGTTTTCTGTTTTCAGCCCCTCATTGTTTGTAAAATTTACATTTTCAACCCTTTAATTAAATACTTTCCGGTTTGGTCCTTAAATCAATTTTCTTGACATTTTAACACCAAAAATTATTGAAATTGATATTTTTCAGCATATTTTTCAATGAAAACAGTTTTAGTCCCTGAAATTGCAGTTTTCTCGGTAATAGCCCTTCTTTTTCGCAACTTTGACAATTTTGGCCCAAATTGTAAATTTTTTGCAACTTTGGTCCTTTTTAAATCTAAAAAGTATTTTAAACCTTTGAAAAGGACTTGGAACACTTATAGTCCACTGTTTTACAGAAAAACACAGTTTTGGCCCTCCAAAACAGAAAATTTCGCCTAATGGGCCCTATTGGGCCGAAAATGTTATTTTTAGCCCATTAAGCTTGAAATTTATGTTTTTAATCCTCCAAATGAGTATATTTCCAGAATTTGTTTTATTGAAACCGTTTTAACACACCTCATCCATCAGAATTCGTGATATGTCAATTTGGGCCCTTAACTTTGTATTTTTCACATTTTAGGTCCAAAAATTGTGTTTTTAGCCCAAAGAAAATGTTACTAAGCCATTTAGCTATTTTTCTAGGAACACTTTGTATGTAGAAATATATTTGATGCTAGAATCATTTAACATGAATTATATCTCGGTTTTGAGGGGTTTTATGGCTAGATCCAACATTATAACACACAACAACACACATATAAGCATGGAAATCATACAAGGCATACAAAACACATATAGATCTACACTTTCACTTGTATTCCCCCCCCCCCCCCACAAAACTCATAAAAACAGAAAATAGGGGGTATGAAGCTCACCTTGTTTGAAGCTTTCGGTTTTTGAAGAAAAGATGGAAGAAAATGAAGTGATTTTTCGGCCTTAACACCTTTCCTTGGTAGGTCTCGAGTTTGGTGACTTCTAAGGTGTATGATCACAAGTTGGAATAAATTTAGAAGAGGTTTTTGATGGAATGAAATAGCTAGATCATGTATATAAGTAAATACTTACCTAAGATGATGATTAGCTTGGAAGATCCTCTTGAAAGCTTCTTAGAATCTCGAAATTTTGGAGACGAAAGGAGAGAGTTTCTTGAGTGTTCTTGAGAGAGTTTGTGAGATGTGTGTGTGTTTGAGATGTGGCCGAGAGTGAGAGAGAGAAGAGAAGAGAAGTGATCTTTGAAGTGATATGTGCTTGGAAGTATGAGTTCCATGCATAGATACCCTTTGGTTAATAATGAGGTGGCATGCATTAAGTCAACTCTTCCATTTCCTCTTGGGCTTGGGCATTGGGCCGAGAATTTGGAAGGGAAAAGGAAAAATTTGGGCCTTTGCCCCTAAGCCCAATATTAGAGTTAATCTTGGGTATGTTTTAAGTCTAAAGGAATGTGGTAGGATTTTTATATTTTTATTGGACTAGTTTAGGTTATTCATGTATCAAGACTTTTAATTCATTTCATTCTAGGCCCAACATGGCCCAAAATGTTGAAATAAATTAGTGTGGGTCCAATTAGAGCCCAAATTAGGGTTCTAAGCCCATGATAGTCCTAGTCCAAAGTGGACTTAAACAAGGGCTTGTAGGGTCTCCAATTGTTTGATGACTATTTGTAGTACTTGTATGATGTATTTGATTGAAGTTTTTGAAGTCATAATCATAGGTGTTACACATGTTCTTAAGTTTTTTTTTTGATTCACATTAGCTTGAGTGTATAGATTACATGACACAAAATTTTCAGTTGTGACATCTCTTTACTCCATCTGCCATCGAGAGTATTGGTGGTAACAAGTACATTTTAGTTATTGTTGATGATTTTCCAAATTTAACTGGGTGTATTCTCTTAAGAAGAAATCAGAAGCCACTCCTAAGCTCAACGACTTTATAAAGTAGATCGAGCTTCAACTGCGAAAGGTGGTTCGCAACATTCATAGTGACAATGGTTCGGAGTTCAACAACCAAACGTTTGAAGAATTCCTGATTGAAAAAGGAGTAGCTCACAACTTGTTAGCTCCTTACTCTCCTCAACAAAACGGGGTCGTTGAAAGGCGAAACCATTCTCTGTGCAAAGCCGCGAGAACCATGATATCATTTGCGAACTTGCCACTCTATTTTTTGGCACATGCTATCGGCACAGCCTGTTTCACATAAAACCGATATTTCATGAATAAATGATTTTCCATTAACCCTTATGAAATTCTTCATAAAAGAAAACCTAATGTTAATTTTTTTTCATGTCTTTGGTTCCAGGTGCTTCATCTTTAATTCTAAAGAACAAAGGAACAAATTTCATGAGAAAGTTGACGAAGGAGTTTTCTTGGGGTATTCTCTAACATCGAAGGCATATCGGGTTCTCAACAAGAAATCAAGAAAAATATAAGAGACCTACTATGTTACCTTTGATGAATCTTATCTTATGAAGTATCAGAAGAATGACTCTCAATCAGAGGAGATTTTTCCTGTGAAAAATCCAATGACAATTCCTCTCTCTAGCATTTATGAGGAGTTCATGAACCTCTTCGACGAACCAGAAAAAGCGATCTCCTCAGATTCCAAAGCAGCAGATAACAAGGAGGACGAGTTGAAAAATATTATTGATGACGCTGCGAAAGATACTGAACACGAGCCACCCACTCTGAAAGATTCTGACATTCCGTCTCAATCACAAGTTGTGAGTGAACCACCCTAGGGGGAGGCTTCACATCAACCTCTTCATCTCATACACCTGTTCAAGGGGAGAATGAAGCCCCTGAAATTAGCTTAGAACCACCATTCCTGGGGGAGGATTCAACTCCGAATGAAGAGCCAAATCCATCATTCGAGGGAGAGAATGACAATACAAATGATGATTCGGATGCTCAATATGAGTTTGAAGAAATAAATGCTAAACTGGATCCATCTTATGATCCTAACTACCATCCTATAACCAAATGGACCAAAGATCATCTAAAACACAAGTAATCAGGGAAGCCTCTACAGGAGTTCTCACGAGAGCACAACAAAAGACGAACTAGAATGTATTATTCACATAAATGGAATTTTGCATGTTCAGTTCATTTATCTCCAAAAGTAAGCCTAAAAACGTTAAGGTTGCCCTTGATCATTCTGATTGGGTGCAAGCAATGCAGGAGGAGCTCAATGAGTTTGGATGAAACAAGGTTTGGAGGTTAATTCCAACTTCAAAGGATGCTTCTGTCATTGGTCTTAAATGGGTGTCCTAAAATAAGCTTGACAAACAGGGAATTGTGATCCAAAACAAGGCGTGGTTAGTCGTCAAAGGCTATTGCCAAGAAAAAGGGATTAACTATGAGGAAAATTTTGCACCAGTAGCAAGGCTGAAGTTAGTTCACATCTTTCTGATATATGCAACACACAAGAACTTTGAATTCTATCAAATGGACGTTAAGTGTGCCATTCTGAACGGGGAATTAGAAGAAACAGTGTATGTGGAACAACCACCTAGATTCGTAAACGAAAAATATTTGAACCACTGTTACATACTAGACAAAGCAGTCTATGATTGGAAGCAAGCTCCACGAGCCTGGTATGAAACTCTTCCTAGATGTTAAAAACAGTCTAAATTTAAACTAGGCTTAGTCAACCCAACCTTCTTTCACAAGAAATATGGTGACGATTTGATGATCATCTAAATCTATGTTTATGACATCATTTTTGGATCTACTAATCCTAGATTAACTGTTGAGTTCCGAAAATTAATGGAAACTAAGTTTGAGATGAGCTTAATGAGTACGATTAACTTTTTCCTTGGTTTGAATATATGACAAAATCAGGAAGGAATCTTTATCAACCAGGAGGCTTATACAAAGACCTTACCTGCGAAGTTTGGAATGGTGGGAGATTCGAAGGTGAAGGTTCCAATGGCATTCGGAACAAAGCTAACACCATCTTTGGACAAACCAGCTACAGATATGACATTCTATCGTCAAATGATAGGGTCATTGATGTATTTAACTTCTAGTCGTACAGACATTAAGTTCTCTATTTGCTATTGTGCTAGGTTTCAATCAAATCCTCGCGAATCTCACATGACTACTGTGAAGAACATCTTCAGATATCTAAAACGAACAACCTCTCTCAGAATTTGGCACCCATCTGGTTTGGGGTTTTTTGTGCAAGCATTCTTTGTTTCTGATCTCGGAGGTTGCAGTCTTGATCGCAAATGTACAACTAGAGGGTGTTAATTTCTTGGCGAAAAACTCGTCAATTGGCAATCAAATAAACATGCATGCGTTTCCCTATCGACGGCCGAAGCTGAATACGTTACAGCTACACCTTGTACCTCGCAGGTGATATGGATTCAAATTCAGTTAAAGGACTATAGCATTAACATGAAAATTATACCCTTATACTACTATTGTGACAATGCCATTCTTATCTGTCACAACCCAGTGCAACACTCCAAGACCAAACATATCGCACTGAGGTATCACTTTATTAAAGATCACGTGGAAGATGGAAACGTCGAGATTCACTTTGTTAGATCTGCTGATCAACTGGCCGAAATTTTTACTAAAGTCTTACCAAAAAAAAACCTTTAATCGCATTCTTCAAGGCTTAGGAATCATTGAAGCTGAATCAGTTCTGAAACGACCTCACACTAGGAAAGTATTGATTGAAATGTGAATGGGTGCGAATGCTCATAGTGATTTGCAATCAACTGTTCAACTGTGAATGGGTGCGAACGCTCGTAGTGATTTGTTGTCTACTGTTCATTGGTGAACGCTCATAGTCGCTTGCAGTCCACTGTTCATTCGGAGGTTCGGAACTTCTTGTATACTTTTGTACAGTTCATGTGTTTCTACTTATTTAATTTTTATGTTTTTATTTCTTTTTCAGAAAATTAAAAATACAAAAATGTTTTATTTATTTCTTTTTTAGAATACTCAAAATCCAAAAATCGTTTATTTATGTTTTATTTCTTTTTCAGAAACTTCAAAATCCAAAAATATTTTATTTATGTTTTTAATTCTTTTTCAGAAAATTCAAAAAATCTAAAAATAATTTATATTTTTATTATTATTTTTTTTAACATCAAAAAAATAGATAATTGAGCAGGATTGACAAAATAAATCACGATACTCTCAATTACGAATAATGAGGTAGGTATAAAATTTCTAATCCTTACACTAGTTAAGTGTCCCCAGAAGCATGTTGTTGCATGTTGTCCAAAGCCTTTGAGACTCTATGTTTGAAGCCTTAATGAATTTATAATACCAATCATTTCTTCCTAATCAGGCTGATATTCACATAAGTCATTGATCTAACTTACTCTTCTCACATTGAGTAAAGAGTTGACTGCTTGGTCACTTTCATATAGCAAAGGTACATTTCTCTTCAGAACCATCTCCACTATTTCTCCATCACATTCGTTTCCACACTTGTAACCCTTGAGACTCTCAGAAACTACCACTGAGGTTTACGGTTGCATAATTTCTGTGTTTATGATCTTAAATTCGTTATCACCACAAATTGAGTAAAACCCAAAATCCAAAACATATTTACGAGTTGACGGTGAACAATTTAAATGTTCTAGATTAATCACCATGGATTTGACGAAACTCCACTTTTGTGGTACGTACCCTAAAATCTCTTTTTATTTTTGCGAGATCTTAATGAAATGTTCTAGACCTAAGACTTTTCTTCCCATAAGATCCGGTTTTTATTCTTGAGATTTCTAAATTATCTAACCACTAATTTTTTTTCCAAAGCATACTTGTTCTTATGGCTACACTGGTCAGACAAGTACTTCATACGAACGTTTGGACTTATATTGAGTTTTGGACTTAGTTGAAAAGGAAGCCACCCCTTTTGCTTTATTAAAAGAAGCATTTCACTATTTCTCCACAAAAAGATAATCGTAATTCAACGAGACACCACATAGACACTTCAAAGTCTCTATTGACTGCGAAGGAAGAGACCCATGTTCTTTATGTCTTTAATGACATCACTAGAATCCCATAGAGAACTTGTTTTATTTATTTATCATCGGCACACTCTTGCACGAAGATCCATGTGATTTTCATAAATCTTGTTCGTTGTCCTAATGGTTACTTTCAGGTTTGGAGTACAGTAAATTGTGATCAATTGCAAAAGTAAGACACACTGAAAGCTAGCAACTGAAACGACAATATTTAATGGATAAGATTGCGATCATTGCGCTTGGAAATTTCAAACTGACGTTGTCACCACACCGCCTGACAAACGTCTGTCACACGTCAGCCTGTCAGACTTTTCATGGCTACTTTATTGGGATTTCAAAACGCCAAACATCCGTTTTTAGTACTCCTCCGGCGGAAGAAAACCCTTCTCTCTCTATGTTACCGTTCATCGTCTTCTCCAACCAATTCAATGGCAACTTCATCTGAAACTCCTTCTACTACCGTTCAGACTGCATCGTCAATTTTTTTGGGTATCAAGGCCAACCAAAACCTGATTCTTCATCTTGATCCATTGAGGTATGATACATTTCTTCAGCCTCTCATCAAATGTCATCGTCATTCACCACTGGAACTGACACTTACCATGTCTGAGGCTATTCCCTTGGTTTATCTATCCACGGCGTATTCTACTGCATGATATCAAGAAAGGGAAGCTATCATCACTAATGAGATTGAAAACTAGAAGACCAACATTACCAAAACCAGGTTCTGGCGCCTGCTTGGGATTTCTCAAGGCTGCGATTTGGTTGATCCTGAAACCATCTCCAACTCTGCTCTTCTGGATATGTTCTACAATATGCGATATCGTGAATACCTAGCTATCATCTCCAAATTCAAGAAGCCTAACCTTCCTCCTATGTGGAATGGTTTACTTACTCTCATTTTCAAGAGTTTTTCAGAAAGAGTGACTCGGTCTGACAGTTCTAATAAGCTTTTTCTTACCATTATGTATGGTGTTTATTCAGGGGTTAATATGGATTATGGATCAATTCTTTGGGCTCAGCTTGTCCAGAGCACAATTTTTGTTACAAGGCACATCGGAGATTTGATGTGCTCGATTTTTGTCCATTGTTGTTCACAGGGCCATCAATCGCCTTCATATTCTGGTGCTCGAAGGTTCAAGTGTTGCGGATATTCCTATTTTCCACACATCAAACTTTATCATGGATGATATTTCAAAATTCTCATTTATTGGTTCAATTCCTGAATCGATGCTTCAGAATACACCGGCTCACAATTCAGTTATTGAAACCTATTGTAGCCAATCGCCTTCAGGTCCTCATCCATTGAATGTTGTAGTGCGAGAAGTTCTTGTAGAGACCAATAAGCCAAAGAAAGGGGGATAAAGAAAAACGAAGGTTGGACCTTCCGAACTTGCACAGACTCCGAAGAAAAAGAAGCGAGCCACTCGCAGACAACAGACTCCAAGTCCAAGTGTTGAGGAGGACTCGCAATCCAACACCATATCAGACGTTCGTAGTCTAGAGAGAGTCCAGGATGAACATAATAATATAGCTTCGACTTCGCATCCTATGGTTTCGGAGCCTATAACTACGAATCCTGAGGTAACTTTCACTATGCCAACTTTAGTTCCAACTACTGATGATTTCTTTCAATATTTTTCTCCACCATCATCCACTACTACAACAACATCGATCCTAATTGCTCTATGACCAAACATTTCTATGGGTGTTTTGCAACCTCAAGCTTCAATGCCGTCATCTACTCCACCGTTCACAGACTCCACAACAACCACAACAACAAGCTCAAGTTCGCCACCACTCACTACCAACGTATCTGATATGGGGGTAAGGGCTTTTGGTGTTTCTGTTGGTACTGAGTCCACTCCCATCTCACCACTGTGTCAAGATGATCTAGATACTATATTTGGTGATGATGGGGACGCTTTTGAGGATTTTCATTTTAGTCCTTTTGTAAGGTCCAAAAACGGATCTTACCAGAGATCAAAAGCAAACAACAATCACATAAAACGAATTAATACGCAAAGAAGTAACAAACAAAGCTTGCATACGTTTTATAGCTATAAACGTCTGATACAACTTGGTGGGAACCATGAACACAAAAGGCATCAACAACCAAAATCGTCTGACACAACCCACTATTTATACACCCAAGACCGTGAAGAGTTTACGGTCATATGGTGTTACGGCCGTAAACTCAGTTACAACCGTAAACTGAAAATTAAAGCTAATTACAAACACACCCCCATCATTAACTGCGAAACCTAGACCAAACCACTATTCTAAGCCCTTCAATCTCCCCCTTGGTTTGGACTAGCCCAAGGTTATCCTTTGTTGACTACCATAGCATCCATCTGCCCATAGCTCCGTTCCACATGCGTTTATTCAGAATTTCAGCAACCATCGTCGTATAAGCTTTCACACCGTCTTCATAGATATCTTCAACAACCTTGATTTGAAAGATACTGAGATAATGAATATCCCACTTCCGAAATTGCAACAGGTCTCTTCGATCATAAAGTCTAATACATCCATTTTTGAGCTTAAGGACTGCACCAGAGGTGATCTCGTCAAAAACCCAACACTCCAACGAACCAAGAGACCCATCTTGATAAACTTGAAGCACTGGAAATTATTTAACCTGTTTGGTCATGGGCCACATTACCACTTGTAATGGCTTATCAGTTGTGCAATCAATAACATCTGGATGTTCAAAAATCACAGATTCATCAGTCGACATAGAACGAAACCCTCTTTTGACTTAGTCGTCAAGAAAATGCTTAAATTGTGTTACTTGTGGATTGTTCATTAAATTGATGAAGGGAGCTCGAGACAACTCCGTCAAATTAATCCTTGTGAATGAACTAAAATCATGGCTATCTCTGTATAACTCGGAGTTACCAATCTTTCGTATCACAATCCACATTTTGAGAGGATCATGGAGTCCCCACGAAGCAGTGCCTGATCGATCCCCAAATGTATCTCGGAAACAAATCACTTCAAGATATGTCATAGTGATTAACGGTTCGTCCCACGAGGCATTTTGATTAGGGTTCCTCTTGAACAATAGTTTCCCTTTCTTCACTTCTTCCTCCTGATCACGACAAATGGTTTCTGTCACATGGGGAGCATGAGGAGGCTCATCATCACCATGACTAGCAACACTAGATGATTGACCGACAGGCAAATCAACTGGGAAAGCTTGCACATGAAAATTAATCTTGTGTTCTTCAACGGATGTTTGATACTTGTCTCCAAAATCTTCTTCAAGCTTCTTTTTGAGTGCAAAATAGCTTGAAGTTAGCAAGTTGAAATGATATTGTAGGTCAGAGATCTGCTTGGACTTCAGCTTTTTATCTTTCGTAAGTTCAGCCACTTGCACCCGAAGACTTGATTTATCAAATTGCAACTCAGAAACTTGAATACTGAGCTTCACATTTTCAGCGTGAAGTTTCGTCACTTGAATATCTAGCTCAATATTCTTTTGGCTCAGAACTGATATTTCCTTTTGAAGACTAGAAAGAGTTAGGTTATCGCCCTCAGAACCGCCTTCTCCAATAGAAATGCCCTTGCCTTGAGGATTTGGCGTTAAAAGTTATTCTTCAGCCATATGCAAAGCCAACCTCTCAGACGCATCATCACGATTATATATTGGAGTTGAAAAACCAGGTGGAGCAGAGGGACTAGCAACATTAAACGTAGGGCTTGTACTTGTTGCAAACATCTTAGTTGTTGTAAGTTTGGTGGTAGCAGCAGTAACAGGTGGTGTTGGGAGGCCACTAATTAGACTTGCTATCAGCTTGGATTGTCTCACATCTCTTCTTTGCCTCTTAGATGGGGGTTGGTCAGACTCTGGAGTAAAAACACTCAAAAACGGCTCAGTTGTAGGAGAAACAGATATAGGAGGGGAACATCCCGTAACTATCTCCATTGGAATTGAAACAGTCACCATTTTCCCTGAAGTTGGAGTTTCAGTCTCAAAAGATTCATTTGACTTCCTTGTCTCAGTTGTTGGAGGAACAACGTCATCGACATTGTTGAAAATGGTATCAAGGTTCTCGTGTGACACCACGTTAGCACTGCTAGCTAAGGAAGCAGAAATATCATCATGATCGAAACCTGTGAGGTCAAGATCACTAAAAGAGTCATTCTTCTCTTCCCCAACATTCTCTCCCATATCAACATCCGTTTCTGCATCATCTTGAATACGACCTAACCCCTTTTCACGTTCTGAAGCTACTTGAGCATCAGGAGTTGGTGTATCTTCTTTCTCAGTTCCCTCATCCTCAGAAATATCAATGACAATATTGTTTGGAGACGACTTTTCAGCAGACGTTGGCTCAGACGAGGTTTGTTCAAAAGAACCATAGGATTCTGTGGGTTCATCTAGCTCCGTGAACTTCCCGAATTTCTCCAGCGGATATAACCCCTGAAAAACAACCTTGCCTCTACGGTTTTGCTTGATGAGTCCCACCGTGTGAGGACCCAAAGACTTCATGTCAAGAGTTTCTCCTTCCTTCCTCATATCTGGAAATTGAATGTTAATAAACATCTGGATAAACCGAGGATATAATAGGAAAGTGTGTCGAGTGGAGGCTCTGATGTTGATGACGAACTCTTCCAAAATGAATTTTGAGAAATTGAATCTCACACCAGCAGCAAGAGAGACGAGAGCACCAGTTGTGCGTTACGAAATCTCATCCGCTCCTGACCTTCTACCCGAGACACAACTGACTAACACATGCGCCAGGAACCTCCAATAAGGATGCAGAAGCTTTTTCAGAGTTGGCGGTGAAGTTCCTTCATAGCTCATTCTTCGGAGAATTCGTTGAGTATCTTCAATCCCAATTTCCGTCGGGAAATTAGGTTGATCATCGATAAGCAGCGCGGCTCGGATGAAACCTTCGTTGATGACAATCTCACATCCTTGAACCTTAGCCTTCACCGTGAAGTTACCATCATCATCCATGTTTGTGCTGGCAGTCGCCCAAAATTCTCTGATCAGATTCTGGTACACAACCGGGTTTATAGTGATGGCAGACACCAAACAGCATTCCCGCAATTGGTGAATCATCAAGCGCATGTCTGAGTGAATAGCCGGAGGATCTGCAAGCACAATGGAGAGATTGTGCATATATGCAAACTTCAAGTTTGCCATTTTCTGCACTCAACCACAAACTGTAAGAAAAAATTAATGTGCAAAATAAATATTAAAATTAAACTTTTATTTTGATCCAAAAAAATATTTTATTAAAAAAATGATCAAGACAAAAATTTACTTGAAAAACTTGGTTTACGGTCGAGATTAAAGCAAAACCACACGATTTAATTTATTTTTCAAAGGGCAGTAAACAGATTGTTCTTGGGCTGTAAACTCGAAGTTCACGGCCTAAGAACATATTAACGAAAAACTCCTGAAAAACACACAAAAAATGGCTAATTGATGTAAGTTATTTTTCGAGGACAGTAAACCGTATGTCCAAGCCTTAAACTCCAAGTTCACGGCCTAACAGGAGTTTACGGCCTATGAACAAATTTTCGAGAAAATCACGAAAACCACGCAATCACAGCTAATTGATAAATGATAAATCAACAGATGCATATGAATGTGCGATTATTAAATAAATAACACCGATTTAAGGCCTAGACGGAGTTTACGGCCCAAGCTTACGGCCGTAAGCTCCGTTGGAACTGTTTCTTCGATTTTCGACCAATTTACACGGTGAAAGATGCAATAAAAATACATATTCGTGATCTAGAACACATTACTTACGTGATGGTTGAAGCGGATTTGCAGAAATCGACAAAAAATTTCGAAGGTAGAGAGAGAGTTGGGGTGTTTGCCGCCGGAACCTCGTGAATGAGGGGATTCCGGCAGTAAACCTTATATTTACCATTCTTGGGCCTTTTACCTGATAACTACCCAGCATTAAGCAAGCTCCAACATAGTTAAATTTTAAAAAAAAAAACCTTTGAGGATTATTTTAATTAAGGAAAATTAAAAATAAAATTTCGTAAAAAATATAATTTAGAACCACACAAATAAAAATAAAATTTGTACACTAAAAATAAAAGTAAAAATAAAATAAAAATTTAATTTCGAAAAGTAATAAAAAGAATTAAAGAAAAATTAAAAATTTAAAAATAAAAATAAAAATAAAATAAAATTAAAGACAATTTAACTTTAACTAAAATAAGATTTAACTACTGAATAAGAATTTAACCACTGTAACTAAATTTGTGATTTTGGGATCAAAGTTGTTGGACAACCTTATTCCACTTGTCCGTACCCTTATCTTCACGTCTTCATCTGATCGATCGCCAGTATTGTGGTCCACTTAAACACGAAAAATTTGTGATAATGTTGGGCAAATTACCAATGACATGGTACATGTATGTATATCTAATTATAACTTTATTATCATGATTGGCCCTAATTCTTAAATAAATTTTTCTTAAGACCATTTAACTAACTACAACCAGGGATATTGTTGTCCACCTAAATCGAGCAGCGAGACCTACAGAAAATATGTATGTGTTCAATTTTTAAGTGTACTAGAACGTGTTTCCGCTTCCTAATATGCCCCAGCCATCAAGAACTTCCAGAGTACTCCTTACACCGGGTAAGCAGACAACCATTCCGAGAGAGGATAGATTCAGAATTCTATTACTTATTACTTCAGAGGGGTTGAGAAGTAGAAGGTTGCATATGCTGTGTACCAGCTCGGATTAGAAGTCACGCAAAGGAGACGGCATATGGCTAACAGATAAGAGGTATTTCACATATATAACATGCAGAGAAATAGAGTTGCATATGTTGTGTACCAGGTCAGATTGGAAGTCACACAAAGGAGACAACATATGACTAACAGACGGAAAGAAAGAAAATGATATTCTACAGACCTAATTTATCGGAATTTACCAGTCGCCCCATCCAACCGGAATTAAGGACAGAATCCGCACATCGAGGAAAAGTTAAACCACGGTTCCAAGTACGGGTTATTTAATGTGACGGGTAGATTCCCATGTATATCTCCCTGCTCAACCTATCCGAGCGTCGTGACATCAGGTTAAACGGATCTAGCTAGGTCAAAGTTTGTCAGGTCCTAAAATTCATTAGATTCAACTTTCCCTAGTCAAGACCATTTAAAATTTTTCGTGCCTACCAGCGCATCGAGCACAAAGCGTAGACAATTCAACTTAGGTACGTTACACCGATTCATATTGCCCGTTATCACTTGTTGATTTCATTTCCCATCACAATACCTACAAACGAAACTGTCAGCAATAATTATTTTTTTTTATTTTCTGGATTTTTATTGCTTTTGGATTTAAAAATTTTTTTTTTTGTTGTTTTTGGATTTTTTAATATTTATCCCCCTAAATTTGTGCATGGGTGAGAGTAAAAATAAAAATAAAAATAAAACACAATGCGCAAATTTAATCTATCCTAAAAACAAGAGACCAAAAGGAAATAAAATAAAATAAAAAATAAAAAATAAAAAAATAAAAATACGAGTTGAAGAAAAAAATAAAAAAAACTTAAACCTCAAAGCGTATCATTTTCAGAAAACCTACAAACACATCGAATCGAGCTTTGTTAAAAGGCTTTGTGAATAAGTCCGCCACATTATTATCAGTGTTGACCTGTTCCAGCCGGATTAGTGATCGTTCATAACAGTCTCTGATAAAATGAATTTTAATGTCGAGATGCTTGGTTTTAGAATGTTGGACTGGGTTTTTGGCAATTTGAATGGCAGCTTCATTATCACAATAGATGGGGGTTTCAAAATAATTCAAACCGTAATCCAATAGCTGATGTTGGATCCAAATACCCTGAGACTAGCAAGCTGATGCAGCAACGTATTCCGCCTCTGCTGTGGAAGTCGAGACAGTGTGTTGCTTCTTGCATTGCCACAAAACTAGCCTATCACCTAGGTACTGACATCCTCCTGAGGTTGATTTCCTGTCAATCTCACAGCCTCCATAATTAGTGTCAGTAAAAGCATAAAGATCAAATTCAGAATTCTTCGGATACCAAAGACCCAATTTAGGGCTTCCTTTGATATATCGAAAATTTTTTTTTGACAACAATAAGATGTGAAAGTTTAGGATTAGCCTGATAGCATGCGCATTGACACACTGCAAACATGATATCCGGTCGGCTTGCAGTAAGATACACCAACGATCCGATCATCGATCGATAGAGAGTTTGATCTACGGATTCGCCTTCTGGATCTGGAGTCAGAAGAGGTCGTTCAGTCATTGGTGTTGTGGCAGACTTAGCATTGCGAAAATCGAACTTCTCAAGAATATCCTCCACATACTTTGCTTGATGTAGTAGGATTCTGGTTGAATTCTGTTTAACTTGAAGCCCCAAAAACATGGTCATTTCTCCCAGCGAACTCATTTCGAACCGTTTCTTCATAACACCTTCGAATTCTCTGTAGAGCTATGGACTGGTTGATCCGAAGATGATATCGTCAACATAGATTTGCACAAGAATTTGATCATCTCCAACATGCTTGATAAACAAAGTCTGATCAATGGTACCATGTGAATAACCATGCTCGAGCAAGTGCTTCGTAAGAGTCGCATACCATGCTCTAGGAGCTTGATGTAACCCATACAATGCCTTATCCAGCTTGTAGACATGATTAGGAAACTTCGAATCAACAAACCCAGGGGTTGATCAATGTAGATTTCTTCCTTTACCTTGCCATACAAGAAGGCGGTCTTGACGTCCATTTGATAAACGGTAAAGTTCAAGTACGAGGCATATGCCAGGAAGATATGAATAGCCTCTAGGCGAGCTACTAGAGCATAAACTTCAGTGTAATCAAGACCCTCGACTTGTCGAAAACCACGAACCACCAATCTAGGTTTGTTTCGCACAATAACCCCTGAATCGTCCTGCTTGTTTTGATAAACCCATCGTGTGTCAAGAGACTTCTTGCCCTTCAGTAACTCAACTAACTTCCAGACACCGAGTTTTTCAAATTGGTGCAATTCCTCACGCATTTCATCCACCCAGCTAGGTTCATTTAGAGCCATTTCAACATTCTTGGGCTCTATTTGAGAAATAAAGCAAGAGTAAAGACAAGCATTAACGTCTGCACTCTGACTTCTGGTTTTAACACCATCACCTAGCTTACCAATGATGTTGTCGATCGGATGATCGCGTTGAATCCTTGAAGGTATTTCTTGGCTGATGTCATTGAGAGAGACAGGAAGAGTGTGAATGTTGATACCTCCTTCATTTGCTGATTGAGCCGCTCCAGACGGCTCTGCTACAAACTCATTTAAGATAAGCTCAGGAAATAGTAGTTCCATAAAAGTTGAAGAGACAGCGAAAGCATCATCACGGAATAACTCTTTCTCTATTGAAATATGAGGTGTAGTTTCAGTATCCGGAGAATCAATTTGGTCTGAAGATTTGGGACTTTCATGTTGCATAGACGACTCCCCTTGAGGCGTATAAGTGTACTCCCCCTCAGGTGTAGCAGAAGACTCCCCCTCAGATGAAGCAGAAGGCTCCCCCTCAGATGAAGCAGAATGCTCCCCTTCAGGTGTAGCAGAAGACTCCCCCTTAGATGAAACCGGAGACTTCCCTGTAAATGAAGAACGAAATTCAGATGGAGATCTGTAAACAACTTCTTATTCTTCGTCTGCAGAACACTTATTCAAACCAGAAATTGATCTAGATGAGCCACTTAAAGACACATCTATTGATTTGAACAAGGATGTGTAGTCAAACAGCCAGTCCGGACCCACTCTTGTGTCCGTCTCGTTTTCTTCCAACCAACGCACGTCATATGATTCCACAATTTGTTTTGTCTTCTTGTTGTAGACTCTATAGGCCATGCGAGCAGCATACCCTACAAAATAACAATCATCGGCTTTTGCATTGAACTTTGGGTTGGCATCTAAGTGAAGAAGGGTGCAAGGACAACCAAATACACGGAAGTGACTGACTGATGGCTTGTGAGCATAAAGAATTTCGTACGGGGTTTTCATCTGAGCTTTGTTCATTAACACTCGATTCTGAACATAACAGGTAGTGTTTATCGCCTCAGCCCAAAAGAAAACTGGAAGTTTAGAATCACACAACATTGTTCTTGTAGTGTCTTTTAACGTTCTGTTCCTTCTTTCGGCAACACCATTTTGTTGGGGTGTGTGAGCAGAACTAAATTGACGCAGTATACCCTTTTCTGCACAAAAATGATCGAGAACAGAATTCTTAAACTCCGTTCCGTTGTCAGTACAAAGCGCCTTCACCTGATTGTTAGTTTGGTTTTCAACTAACACAATGAACTTCTTGATCAAATCAGCAACTCCAGCTTTTTTGGGTAGAAAGAAAACCCACGTAAACCGAGAGAAGTCATCAATCACAACCATACAATAAGAATTTATGTTGATGCTGAGGACTGGACCAAACAAATCCATATGTATCAATTAAAGCACCTGACTAATCGAGTTGACTTGTTTTGGAAGGTGCGGCTTTTTATGATGCTTTCCTTGAGCACATGACACACATTTTTCAAACGTAATGAAGTCCTTGACAGGCAATCCACGGATCATCTCGTTCTTCGCAAGACGATTCAAGTTCTTTGCATTGGCATAACCTAATCTTCTGTGCCACAGCAATGCAGATTGTTCGGAGATCTTTGAGAAAAGACACGTAACTTGTTCGGGAAGATTGGTATTCATATCAATGATATAGGCATTCCCATCCCTTTTAGATTTTACAAGAATCCACTCGTCTGGGATGACAAAGCCTGGCTTGAGAATCATGCATTCCTTGTCAGTGAAATGCATAGAATAGCCCTTGTCACAAATCTGAGAGACACTTAACAGACTATGTTTCAACTCAGGAGCAAAATTAACATTTTCGAAACTTAAAACTCCATTTGAGACAGTTCCTCTTTAAGTGATTTTACCACCATCTCCACCCGCAAAAGAGATATATCCCCCCATTAAATGATTGAATGTTGTGCAGTTGGGCGATATCTCCCGTCATATGCCGGGAACAACCGCTGTCCACGAACCAGGGTCTGACGACATTTCCCCGCAACTGTCCTTGCAAAATGTGCGGGTTTAATTAGATTTGGGTACCCAGGTTATGACCTTCCTGGGTGATCCCGATGCCTTTCAGATTTATCACATTTAGATTTTTCCGAGGACACAAATGATGTATTGGGAGCAGGTTTGGGCAGTCATTTATAATTAGGTTTTCTAAACGTCCCGGTTGATTTAGAAATAGAATCTTTATCAGTCTGCTTAAAGCATGTGTGACTTCTACCAGAGTTGGTTGAAGACCCACTGTGGCTTCGTGACGAGTTTGACC
The DNA here is from genome assembly GCF_002870075.4 of Lactuca sativa. Classification (NCBI taxonomy): domain Eukaryota; kingdom Viridiplantae; phylum Streptophyta; class Magnoliopsida; order Asterales; family Asteraceae; genus Lactuca; species Lactuca sativa. The sequence continues at coordinate 103,907,721 of NC_056623.2, read as the reverse complement.
TTGGCTTGGTCGTGCTCAGTTTTGGCAAACTTTCTGGGACTTGGTGATGAAAAACCTTTTTATGTCTTTGAAAAACAACCCGTTTTCTATTCCGTTCATCTGCCCAATCATCATTTCGAGAACGACTTCTAGAGGACTTTCTATTTAAATACCTTCCTCTAAACTCGTTCTCTCCTCTTGGGAGTTTGAAATGTACAAACATATGATTTTGGCAGTTTCTTTCTGTATGACCACCAACACCACAATTAAAACAAATCTGTTTGTTACTGTTATAACTTGTGCTACATTGATCAGAATTGTTTTCCATAATATCACCCCTGCTTCTCTCACAAGAGCATGAACATGAATTTGGTTGTGAGGCAAGCGAGGGTACATTAGATGGAAAAGTTTGTGATGGTGATGGTTTATCAAAAGTATTATCACACACATTCAAATTATCAATCAAATTGTTCAAACCAGACTTTTTCAAAACATTCAAACTAGTATCAGAAGTCATAAAAATGCCATCGCAAAAAACATTGTCTTTAGAAATATCAGAAAACGTATTGTCTTTATTAAAAACTAAAGCTTCAGGTTTAGACACAATTTTATTTTCAGAAACACATCCTTCAACTTCGTGCTTTGACTGATTCAAGGATTCATCTGCAGGAGAAGTAGAAATGTTAGTACTTTCAACATTAATAAATCCTCCCAAAAGAAAACCAGAGGGCTTGCCATAAACCATAAAGGATTCATTGGCAATCTCTTCTTTGGACAAAGGCTTGGGCACATATGAATGATTGAAGAGAGGGGGTACATGGTTATACCCTAGACCTTTTGATTGATTCCTTTTAAACTGCATGCTTTGGTCTATCATATTTGCAACCACCTCACTTGAGAAATCATATTTTCTAACATCAAGTTTGGCGGTTTCAAACTTTCCTTTCAAAGATTCAACCTCAGCCACTAGCTCAGCGTTTTGTTTGACTACATAACCATAGTTTTCACATTTGAGCTTTGAGTGGTTTTTGTCCTTTTCTAAGTTGGTACCCTTCATATCTAAGGTCTTCAACGTCCCTTATTAATTTTTCATTAAGTTCAAGAAGAATCCTAAGATTTTCTACTTCACTGCCTAATGTCTCAATTTTGTCATGTAAAGTTTTAACATAGTCAATACATGCTTGAGAGCATGATGGAAGACTTACCTTTGCTGAATTAGGTTCATGAGAAGAGGATACCATCAATGCAAACTGCAGCTCCTGCATCTCACTTTCGGCTGCCACAATCTCTGCTGTGGCATCATCACAAACTTGTGCCAGGTGGGCAGCTTCACGTCCAGATAGGTTCAGCGCTTGCATCTGATCCTCCTAATCAAATGATTGAGTGACCATAGCCTTCTCGTTGTTTATCTGATTACCACTACGATTGTTGCCAACTGTAACCACTGTCCTATCATTATTGAGTTTTTTGTATGGCTGTGGACAATCACAAGCAAAATGTCCTGGCTCGTGGCAGTTGAAGCATCGTAGCTTTCCTTTGCTGAACCCAACCTTCTTGTCAGCATTCATTCCCCAGTTATTCTTCCCAGTTTTCTTGGCAAATTGCTTCGCCTTAAAAACTGCCATGGCAATTTGCCAAGTAATGTCCATCTCCTCAACATCTTCAGGATGAATCTGATCAACATCGGCAAATGACAGTTGAGGTGGAAGATCCCCATCCACAAGTGCATTGTAGCAATTGACTAGTCCCGAAGCAAGAGAAAAGTTTTCATCGCCCTCCTTTCCTCTTGAATAAGATGCTCCGGTTGAGGATGAAGCAGCTTGAGCAGCCATATATGATTTATTCTGCGAGAGGGGCATGGTTGAAGCAGAGGAAGTCGATGGAGTTTGAGTCTGAGCTTGAGAAGGAGACAGATTAAAAGATGAACCTGCAAAGGGATGAGAAACAGAAAAGGATGAAAGAGCATTGTTAGAGGAAATGCCAAGATTCGCAGCTGAATACGAGTTCACATGGTTAATTTCCCTCTGCTTGTCATCAATATAACATGACTTAATGACAGCCATCACTTCAGCGAGAGAGAGGCGGCTGAGATCCTTAGTTTTCTTAATGACATCTACATTCATGTCCCAAGATTTTGGGAGAGCATTCAGTAGCTTCTTGTTCACTTTAGACTTTGTGTAGAAAACTCCAGCCACAGTCATTTCTGTATTAAGAGTTGTGAACCGCTGCATCTGTGATTCAAGGGTCTCTCTGGGAATATAATTAAACATATTAAAACGTTGTCGTAGCATATCCTGGCGACTCTCTCGCATATATTCATTCCCTTCATACACCTCAATCAGGGCCTCCCACAAGGCTTTAGTCGAGGTATACTCTCTGAACCCCTGAGCGATATCTGGTGACAAGGCCAGAGTCAATGTGGCCAACGCCTTTTCCTGCTCCTCCACACTTTCAAAGTCTTCATCAGTATAATTCTCTATTTTCTTATCAACCACTTGCCCTGCAACTGTAGCAGTTACTCTGACTGGAGTCTTGATGACACATTTCCACAACTTGAAATCCTTCATTTTTATGTACTTTTCTATTCTATACTTCCACTCGGGAAACCCATCGGTAGACATGAGCCTAGGAATTCGCGTAGTGGTACCCATGACAGCATCAAGCTCTTGAAAATGGTTTTGATTTTGAGATTCCATTTTGATTTAATTAAAATTAATTAAGATTCAAAAAGTAGAATAAAATTGAAATTAATTAAGATTCAAAAAGTAGAATAAAATAGAATTAACTGCTGAAAACACGATTTACTGAAAAAATAGTTTACTGCCGTAAGGAGCTTGTGGCCGTAAACTAGGAGTTTGCGGAGTAGAATTTACTGTTGAAAAATAAAAGTAAAGTAAAATAAAATTAACTGCTGAAAAAGATGGTTTACTGCCGAAAAATATAGTTTACTGCCGGAAGGAGTTTGCGGCCGTAAACTTCAATTTTCTGATTAATGTTTTGCAGTTCAAAATTTTTTAACAGAAATTCAAGAGACTAATTTAATTCACGGTCCAAGGTTCAACGTGATTTAGAGTACGGTCTTCAATTCACAAACTTGTATGAAAAATCGGTTCACTGCCAAAGAACTATGATTCACGGTTGAAGAACTTGATTGGTTTGTGGCCGTGTATCGGAGTTTATGGCCATAAGCTCGGACCGAAAACACAAATCGTTCAGATTCTAAGCGAAACAATAAACCCTTTTGCTGAGAAGTACAAACAAGCACCAATATACGACTGTAGAATGCCTTTGACACCGGTTTTGCTATGATACCAATTGTAAGGTCCAAAAACGGATCTTACCAGAGATCAAAAGCAAACAACAATCACATAAAAACGAATTAATACGCAAAGAAGTAACAAACCAAGCTTGCATACGTTTTATAGCTATAAACGTCTGATACAACTTGGTGGGAACCGTGAACACAAAAGGCATCAAAAACCAAAATCGTCTGACACAACCCAATATTTATACACCCAAGACCGTGAAGAGTTTACGGCCGTATGGTGTTTACGGCCGTAAAATCAGTTACAACCGTAAACTGACAATTAAAGCTAATTACAAACACACCCCCATCATTAACTGCAAAACCTAGACCAAACCACTATTCTAAGCCCTTCACCTTTCAATGTCCAACTGGAGAGTGATGAAGACGATGCTCCCATGACCACCACGTAGTTTAGGGCACTTGATTCTAATTTGGATTCTTTTCTTGACTCCAGCAAAGCCTCGTCAAGCGATGAATACTCCCAGTCTTCGGTCAAAGCCTTTCTTGAGATGCTCACTGAGGAGCATGCTTCCAACCTTGCTCTCACCAACAAAGGTGTTGTGGATTCTGCACAGACTTGCAAGGATACGACTAAAAAGTCACAAAACTAATTTCTGATGCTCAAGCCTTTATGTATACTTTCCAGACATCCTTTGCATAAAATACTGTGAAAGCAAATCAGGTGATTTCCAATCTTGGAACTTTTGTTCACACTAAAAAGGATGCTCCTTAGAAGGTTCGCGCAAGCGTTCAATCGGATAATGCAGAGTTTTAGACTTCCATCTCTTCCAAAATCGACAAACTTCAGGTTGATTTAGCTCATGAAAACAAGATCATGGATGAGCTTGCTGTGAAAACTGAGAGTGTGAAAGTTCTTTCAGTTAAGCTAACCACCTCCAATAATCAGATTGCTGATTTGAAGTCGGAGAATGCTGTCATTTGCAGTTGTGTTGCTGATGTGAATGTTGAGTTTCACGATCTAATTGAAACTTGCAATTCTTTTCTTGCTGTCTGAATTCGTCAACATCTTACTGAGAAATTACATCCTATCTTCTCCATGCTAGACAAAATCCAAGGTGTTTCGAAATCTTCCATTCCAAAACAAGGGGGAAAAGTAACGAAAGGCAGTTGTTATGACCTTTTTAGCCCCAAAAGGCCATGCATGGGAGGAAAGGCAGAGACTTTGCATGTTCTTCTGATGTCTAAGGCCTGGATCTATGTGGATGTGCCTTGGTTTGGAATATTGTGATCTTTGGATAATGAATCTATGTCTTAAGGTGCTAGGGTTTCAGCTAAACCAATTTAGAAGGACTAGGAGTAGGTAAAGTTGGAAAATTTACCCTTAAGAGATCATTTCCAGCATGTAATCAATGTTTGGAGCTTAGATCTGAAATGTAGGGGCTTAATTCATTTAGATTGCCCAAGCAGACTGAAGGACTTGGCGAGTCCAGGGAGGAACTCGATGAGTCGAAGTGAGTTGTCCCGTTTTCTGTTATGGTAGAACTCAATGTGTCGGAGGGATGACTCGACGAGTTCATAAGATAAATTGCGATCATGAGTAGCCTGGGGACTCGACGAGTCAGGGGCTGACTCAACGAGTTTGTTTGTGAGTTTAGGGTTCTGAGTTTTAGAACTCGACGAGTTGATGGAGCAACTTGGCGAGTTGAGTCAACTGGGAGCATTGAATTTGATCGTTGACTTTGACTTTGACCAAGTTTGACCTAGTATGACTTTTGAGGGTTTTTTGGTCCAAGTATTATTTTGGTACTGATAGCTCGGGGAGCCGAAGGAGTAGCAGTTCGGGGAATTGCCAGTTAGCAGCCAGTAGAGTAACAGTCGGACTTCAGCAGTGCAAGGTGAGTCTCCTCACTATGTGTACGGCTCTAAGGCCACAATGCCGGCCCACTTAGTTTATGCAGAGTAGGAAGACTCGGGGGTTAGCCCTAGGCATGGTATGCTAGTATGTTATTCCGGACCAAGGTCTAATGACGGGTGGGGCCCAAGGGAGGTTTATATGAATGCTATTCTGAACCAAGGTCCAATGCCAGGGTAAGCCCAATGAATGTTTGCATGTTAGATTAGACTTGTTGTCTGTGTGATACTTGTATGTGCCTGGTATGGATGTGAGTGTGGACGAGGTCCCATATCTCACCGCTAGCCGAGTATGGATGGGGTTCCGTATTTCATTATTAGCCGAACAAGGGCGGGGCCCGAGATAGGAGAAAGGTGAGTGTAGGTAGGGACCTGTATCTCACTATCAACAGGATCGTGGAAAGGGTTCCATAACTCATCAGTAGCAGGATAGGGGCGAGGCCCATGTTAGGCGAGGCTTTAGAACAGGAATATAGTAGAGTATGTTTCTTTATGTACTAGCATGTTATATGATTGTATGTGCATAGCGGACAGGGCCCAGAGACAGGTGTGGCATAAGAGAAACATATATGTATACCGAGCGGGGCACGATGCCAGACGGGGCCCAATGCCCGAGCATTTCTGATGTCGCGCAAGTCCCGATGCAGCGGTCGGGGGCCCAGTATGTGGTTATGTGTATGGTATATGGTAGGTTGGGGAACTCAGTAAGCTTTGTGCTTATAGTTTTCAGTTTTGGTTTCAGGTAATTTCGGTAGCGGTGGGAAGAGCTTAGGATGACTGCATGGCACACACCATAGCTTTTAGCCTGGGATGATTTACTCTGATATTTAGTCATATGATTCGATAAAGTGTTTTGACATGATACTCTTGTTGGGTCCATTATGTGTTGCGTCTTGGGCTCGGTCCATAGTCGAATTTTGTATCCGGAGTGGGCTTGTCCATCCCGTGATTTAATTATTAGGGTTTAATATTTATAGATGCGTGCATGCATCTTTGTACGTAGAAGTTTCAGTCGATCATTCATAGCGATTATAGTTTTATCAATTGTAACCCTAAAAGCCTCTACAGTGGAAGTTCTTTATCGAGCTCTGCTGAGGCGTGAATATATTGAATCATTCAGCTCATTGTTGATTCATTCTCTTGTTTGATATTTTTGTTTACATTATTCTAATCAACCTGTATAAGATCTAAACGATCAAAGAGTTTTTCAACTCATCAATTGGTATCAGAGTAGGAGACTGTGTAATTCATACACATCTCTTCTGTGAAAGAAGTGATTAGGGTTCATTCCGCATTCATTGATATTTATTGAGCCACCACTCCATAATTGACGTATCTCATTAATTATTCATCTTGCCCTAATATTACGTATTACAAAGTCTGATCTTATAACAGGTTTAACAATCAAGCATGGACGACTCTCAATCCAATCCCATCAACATCTCTAACATCATTGGATCAACAACCAAGATTCCAATCCTCTACACTCAAGACTATGAAGTGTGGACGCACCATTTTGAAGATTACGTTATTGGATCGAAAGATAACGGGTATCTGATATGGGAAGCTATCACAGCTGGCTCCTTCGCTCACTCAAGCACTTCAAGAATCATTAAAACTCAAAAGGAGTACAATGATCTATTAAAAGATGTGAAGGACGTCGCTCAGGACGAAAAGGAGAAGTTCCAATGCAACATTAAGGCATTGAGACTAATTTGATTCGCCCTTCAATCCGATACATTTCGGTTGGTAAGTTCTTGTGGTACAACAAAGGTAATATGGGATCGGCTGCGAGAGCTGTATTCCACAGATGAAGATCTGGAGCACTCGATTCAGACCCTACTTCTCTCTGAATTTGGAGAGTTCAAGCAGAAGCCAGAGGAGGTTGTTACACAAACATTCGATCGGTTCAATCATCTTCTCAGTAACATGATCAAACATGACATAGAAAGAAAGCTCATCAAACAGAAGGTCACTTTCTTAAATGGCCTAAGACCCGAATGGATGGCGGTTGTGTCGACGGTTATATCGCATGAACAGTTCAAATCATATTCTCTGGCGAAACTGGTGGGGATTGTGCTACAAGAGAAGAGCGTGGTTTCAAACTTGGGATCTTTGGCCCTTCTGTCTAATGGTAAGTGTGCAGCAGAAGAAGAAGAATATCTGAATCTGGGAGACTACGATCTGACATCTGAAGATTATGCAATGATGGTGTCAAATCCCAGGAGGTTCATCAAGAAGAAGTTCCCTACCAACAAGAACCGAAATTGGCAGGGAAGCTACAACTCTGAAAAAGTGAAAGAGGAGCCGAAGGTTGAAGAACCAAAGAAAGAAGCGAAGGGTGAAACTGATTCTGGTGTCAGCTGTTTTTACTGTGGAGGGAAAAATCACTACGCAAAAGATTGCGTGTTGAAGAAAATGGCAGAGAAAGATGAGGAGAAGGATGAAGAAGCAAGTCTCCTGAAAAGACTGGAGGAGATTAAAAGGAAGAAAGCTACTACTAATCCCTCAATGAATATTAAAAGAAAGCTACTATTAAGCATATTAAAAGAAGAAAGTCTTCATGTTAATTACGCTGAAGGTTATGTATGTGTTGAGTACTCCAAGGCCAGAAGAGGTGGATAAAAAGACATTAGAGGAGGAATAAGTGGGGCAACGATGATTACATCTGTATATGATGTGCACAAAATATACATATCAACTTTTAAATTTATAACCTAAAAAACTTATACTAACTATGCACCTATATGTAGTGTACCTGGTCAGATTATAGTATAGATTGGGTAAGTCGGGTGTCGATCACAAGGAACGGTATTTAATTAATAAAATAATTACTAAAAGCTAAACTAAGAAAAACAACTAAAAGTGGGGGTTTTTATCGGATTTTACATGTTTAGAAAAACTTAAGCACTCAAATAAAAACGATTGTAATCAATATACTAAAACACTTTCGTTTAGTTTCGAATCCACCTTTTTCCGATGGTTAATTCTTATTTATGGATTAATAAAGTTGGTTACCAAGTTATTGTAATTAGCAATTCAAGTCAAAATTTACTTATATTTTCACCAACTCATGAACTACCTTGTATGGTCACACACAAGAAAAATACAAAATTAGTTATTCATTATAGATGGGCTATGCAGCATTTATCTAAACAAACACAATTATGGTCACAGTTATGTTCTCCAACACAACTAAATTTGTTACTTTTATTACTTATCTAAGATTTGGTCGATCCTAGCTCTTGAAATTTAATGGTCACTAAATCACTAGGTAATCAAGTTCACGTAATTTAATAGTCACTAAGATACACTACACTTGAAATTAAGCAACAAAGTTACAAACTTTAACATGTTGGGTTATGATAATAAAACACATGCATAAACCAAATTCATATAATCCATAAAGTAAGAAACTAACTCATAGTTTTAGGTTTCATCTAACTAAATGAAAGCAAAGATTTTTAGCCCATATTCACAGCTGGAAAACACATAAACATAATGGAAACTAGAATAATCTTTATTAAACTAGGCAAAACGAATGTGTAGATGCGAATCCTTGCTCCAATCTCTTTATCCCTTGATCTCTAGTTGAATTCTTCCCTTAAAGGGGTCTTACAAGGGTATTTTTTCCATAATAGTCGCAGCCTTCAGCCCTCTCCCCTTTGGAATCGACCTAATGTCCAAGATATATATACTTAACAAAAATTGCGCCACCACGACATGGTAAAGGCACCACGTCGTGGTCCTCGTGTTTATCCCGTATTCCCCAAGCCAGCATCAAAAATCGCGAAAATTCCATTCACCACGTCGTGGTGGTTGGAAATCCGACTTGTCTCAAAACACGAAAGTTGTCCTAAATTGTGTCTAGTTTTCATATCATTTTGAATCACCTTAATCAGAGTTAGGATTCATGAGATATGGTTGAAATACTAACGAGGGGTCAAGCTGTCTAGCAACATCCTTCTTGTGTCTTCTTCTTGTCTAAGCTTGTATTTTCCTTCTTCCAGCTTCCATATTGCTCCCGAGAATGTATTTATGCCACATAACAAATATTAAGCATATTAAGTACCTTTTGTTCTATAATAAGCATAAATATAGCATAAAATATTAAGATATGATGTAAGATATATATGTAGATATGCACATATCAATATATGTCATATTTTGAATGGTATGGTTGATTCTTTATTTGATACATATAGGGATGATAATAGTGAAAAGGAGTTATGAGACATTTTTAAATAAATATACATGGTTGAGGATGCTTCTAACAAAAAGTTATTGGTCAGTGATTTTAATAACTATAAAATAGTTGATTCAAGTTCTATCATGGAACAATACAACAAACTCTTTCACATTTTAGGTTTATTCAAACCGCAAAACATGAATATGGATGAAACCATTGTTGTTTCAAGTGTGATTGGAAAAATTCCACCATCATGGAAAGAATTCAAAGATAATTTGAAACATCAAAATGAGGAACTATTTATGATTCAACTTGCTAGTCATTTGTGCATTGAAGCATCCCTTCGTGCACAAGAGAGTGACAAAAACAATGGAAAAGTTGAGTTTGGACAACCCTCGGTTCATGTGGTTGAAAACAAACCAAGAAATTTGAGAAAAAAACGACATGGAAAACAGAAGCAAGAAAATGTCCCAAATAATTCCAACAAAAAGAAAAAGGAATTATTTTGATGGAGGACCCTCAATGTGGGACACTGCAAGCGTGATTGTAGTGTTAATCTTGGCAACAGTTGTGTTGGAAACAGTTGAGCCAATGAATGTGGAAATAGGTCTAAGGACGAAGTTAAAGGAGGTCAGTTTTTGACTAACGTTGATAATTCTGAAGATAATTATACTTATCATGTTTCAATTATTCATCAGTCATTCTATGTACATGATGATGATGTTGCTTGGTGGATCGACTTTGGTGCTACAAACCATGCATGCAAGGATGAACGGTTGTTCGTAACATTAACACCACTTGAAGATGGAAATGGTTTGCATATGGGAGGCAATTCTTTTAAACCTATTCACTTCTGGAAAGTTTGTTAGACGTTTTGATGTTTTGTTTGACCCTAAGATTCGAAAGAATCTTGTTAGTGGTAGTTGCTTGAATTCTGATGACTATAAACAAGTTTATGAATCGGATAGCTATATCCTATCTCGAGGTGAATTGTTTGTTGGTTATGGATATTTAAATAATAGAATGATTCATTTCAATGTTATTGATAAATTGTCACCTATTGAAAATTTTGTTTTGGTGTCATATTCTTCTTCTAAAATTGATGAATCTATGCTTTGGTCTACAAGATTGGGTCACATCAACTTCAGAAGGATGCATGATATGTGAAAACACGGTCTAATTCTAACCTTTGACATGAATCTGGAAAAATGTAAAACATGCATGCTTACAAAAGTTACAAAACAACCTTTTCCAAATGTTACTAGAAAATATGATATTTTGGAACTTGTACATAATGATTTATGTGACTTCCACTCTACTCCATCCTTGGGAAATAAAAAGTATATTGTCACATTCATTAATGATTGTACTCGGTTTTGCTATGTGTATTTTCTTAATGATAAAAATAAAGCATGAATAATTTTCAAAATATACAAAACCGAGGTGGAATTGAAATTTGGAAATTCGGTTAAATATCTTAGAACTGATTCGGTACCGATTAACACTGTTCTCGATTCCCGGATGCAATTTTTGATAAGATGCATTTCTCATAGATTTAAAGGCCTAAATATATGAATTTTGGCACTAATGAACTACAAAAATCTAGATAGTCAATAAGGTGTTGTTGTACCTGAAACACAAGAGCTACATTGGAGGAAAAGAGGCCGAATTGCAAAAGATTTTGGTTCCGACTCCTAATTGTATTTAGTGTAAGGTTGAAGGGATGAACTTGGTATTCAATACTCTTATTGTTATATTAGTGAGGATGATCCTAAGACATATCAAGAGGCCATGGTGTCTCAAAATGTTGTATTTTAGAAGGAAGCAATTGATGATGAAATGTCATCAATTCTTGAGAACAAGACTTGGTTGTTCTCTGATTTGCCTCTAGGTTCTATAATACTTGGTTGAAAATGGATAATGAAAATGAAAATGAATGTAAATGGGAATATTGATAATTTCAAAGCCCGGTTGGTCATTCAAATTTTTTGGCAAAAACCTGATGTTGACTATCTTGATATGTAAGCTCTAGTTGCACGTATTTCTATTATTAGATTGTTGATTGTCATGGTGAGTATCCATAATCTGATTATTCATCAAATGGATGGTAAAACAAACTTTTTAAATGGAGAACTTGTTGAATATGTTTACATGAACCAACCATAAGGTTCTGTTACACCCAGTAAACATCATATGGTATTAAACTAGTAAAATCTTTGTATACGTTGAAACAAACACCCAAATAATGGAATCAGAAGTTTGATGAGGTCAATTTGGCACTTTATTTCAAGTTAAACCAATATGACAAATGTGTTTATATTAGATTTAATGATGTTACTGGTGCAGGTGTGATCTTTCGCTTGTATGTATATGACATGTAGATTTTTGGTACTGACTAAGATTAAACAGAATAAACTACGCAACTATTGTCATCTAAATTCTCTGTGAAAAACTTTGGAGAGATTGATGTAATTCTTGGCATTAGAATTTAGAGGGTGAACAAGCTATCAATAATAACTTAAAGTCATTATATTCCAAAAATTGTCAAAAAGGTTCAATTTTAGTGATTATTCTCTTGTGAGCACTCTTATGGATTCAAGTGTGAAATGAATGTCTAGCACTAGCATTCCTATTTCTCAATTAGAATATTCTAAGGTTATTGGTAGCTTAATTTATGCAATCACTACAAAAATATGTCATTTATTGGCACAAAAAAAGTGCCACTAAAAACCCAAAAAAAATCACTAAAGACTTCTCGGAGAATGAGCGGCACACATAATAAGTGTCACTAGAAAGACTCCCACTAGAGCCCTTTAGTGACACTTTTTAATTTTCCCGCTACAATTTTTTAAGCTTTTCGTGGCTATTTTTATTTGTCACGGTAGAAGAAAAGTATTTTGTGGCACATATTTTTGTGTCATTGAATGCTCATTTGATTCAACAATTCTTGGTGCTTGTAGTTACACATTTTAGTATTTTAATGACACTTTTTTATTCACCATAACAAAAAAAAAATAATAGCTTGTGGAATATTTTATATGGGTAAATATGTTGGATTAGTGTCTAAGTCCATAACTATTTTGATATGTACTTGACCCGATTATGAGCATGGTCCTTTTAGGTTGCCTTCACCATAGCAATATGTAGGATGAATTAAGGAGAGAGAGGTTTAAATATGATTTATTAATATATTATGAGAATAATATATTAAAGGAGAAATCATATTGTTTGATTAATATTAGTCAATAATTAATTATGAATTAATTTTGTGGCTAAAAGAGATTAATTAAACTTAGGGGACTGGATTGCAATTATTGGATAATTGAGTTATTGGGCTAAGGAATGCTAAAGGAACAAGGGGTGAACGAAATTATGATGGAAACCCATCATATTTTCGTCGATGGCCTTATCCAGAAGATTCCATGGGCTGCTTAGAGTTTAAGTTGTCCATTAGGGTTTTGACTGAAACCCTAGCAGCCCACACAAGTATATAAAGGACCCCTTAGGCCCCAAAAACGTGGACAACTGATTCTCTAGGGTTTCTAGTTGTTTTTGGGTAGCCTCTCTTCTTCTCCTCTTCATCCAAGTTGCATAAGGTGTTTGTGACTCCATTAGAGGTGCAACATTTGAGGCACTAAGCTTTTGAAGCCAATCCAAGCAAGGAATTGATTGTTATTGCTATATAACAATCAAAGGTAATTCTATAAACCCTAATTCAGTTTATAATATGTTAGATCTAAGTTTATTAGTCTTGGATTCAAAGCATGTAAAATAGAGAAACCTAGATCCAAGCATTAGGGCTTGTATGAGCACATACGATTGTTTCTTATGCATAAAATCCATCAGTGGTATAAGAGCCTTGATTGGTTTCTGTTGTATGTGATGCTATGTCGAATTATTTACTGAAAAACGGTTTTTTGGCCTCTGCCCGACCTGACTCGGCGAGTCAGTGGATGAACTCGGCGAGTCTGTCAGACTCGGCGAGTCCAGGGGTCAGACAGAGGGAATTTCGGGAGTTAACTGATGTTTTGACTTGGATTTGATGCCTAATTCGTTTTTTGAAGTTAAAATCCGATTTTTATCTTAAATTAGTGATTATCCTTGCCAAAAACAATAGATAATTTCAAATCTTTTAAATATTGGTTGTTTATATGATAAATATGGATTATTTCAAATTATTTGGTAATTATCTAGTGACTAAAATAAGATTAGGTCAAATATAGATAATTATGAAATTAATTGTTTAATTTGAATTATTTGTTATTTGATCCCTAATGTTTTGAAATGTTTCAAAACTTGCCCTCAAGTTTTGGAATTTAAAAGTTCATTAAAAGTTTAATTTTGAAATGTCAAATTCTAAAAACCTAGTAATTTGAAAAAGTTCAAATCACACCCTTATGGTTTTATTAATTAATTAAAGTGTATAATTAAAAGTGATTTAATAAGCCCATAAAGTTTTGGTTTACATTTAATTAAATTAAAAGTATAATTTACTAAGATAAACCACCTAGTATTTTAAAGAGTAAAATACACCCTATACTATATATAACATTAAAAGTCTAATATTATATATGTATGAGTAAACAGTCAGTCTTACCGTTAGTAGGCCTCATTCACGAAGCTGGTCTATAAGGGGTGTTTAAGGAAATTGCCTATAAAATGGCGATTGAATGGGTATCCACTCTTACCCACCGCACTCTTGACTAGTGGAGGGTCGTTAGCCGAACGGGTAGGATAGGACAGAAACCTTCCATTATAAGTATAATGAAGTACAAAGTAACTAAATGCTTTTTCAAATTCCCAAATCATAGTTACTTTAGGAAAAATGTGAAATTGTATGCTAATCCATAGAATTACACTTCGTACCCCTGTCAAACGTTAGTGGAGCGTGTGTGGTTAACCGGCACACTAATTTGGGGATGACATTGGTAGCGAAGGGTGACTTGATGTTTGTCATAGATCAATGGAGCGTGTGTGGTTAACTGGCACATTGATTAGGTGATAGTAGCATTGGGTGCACCACGTGATTTGTATGGTTATTCACGCCTTGTTTGTGATCCTCGGCATCCTAGTCACAAATAGTAGGGCATAATCGAGATTAAAGATGTCATTGAAAAGTTCAATGAATCTCAAAAAGATCTAGGAGTTTGAATTCATTTAAAACTTAATCTTCCTTTTCGTTTTTCATGGTGGAAATTGGTAAATCGTCATTTACCTACCTTCAAATATTCTGCAACTAGATTACGGCATCCCTCTTCTAGGTTGTAGAGTATTGTGTTGGATCCTAGCTTGATGTTTCATTTGGGTGTTACATCAAGAATTCTAATCAACATAACTTGAATTTTCTCCCGTTTTGTAGATGTTTGAATCTTACAATGGTCTTCCCAAATCCTTTGGAACAAGCTTTCCAAATGAAGATGACGTTCTGAGATACGATCAAGGAAATGAGAGTCATGCTTCACTTCCTCCACCTCCTCCAATCGTTCTCCCTGACCCACAAGTTCAAAGGCTTGAAAAGTTCAAGCTCACTCAAGCCCTTTTGGCAAGTAAACACGAAGATGGGAAACCTGTGTGTGCACACGTCTTAGAGATGAAGTCATACATTGATAGGTTAAGCATGTTGGGTGTCGAGATTTCAAGCGAGTTGGCTGCTGACTGGGTTCTTCAGTCACTTCCTAAATCACATAGTGAGTTCGTCAGAGAGTACTATATGATGGATCACGACGTGACCCTCATTAATCTCACCTATTTGCTTATAACTGCTGAATCAGCAATGATTTGGCGTGCTGGTCAAGCAAACTTGTCTGGTGAATCAAACTCCCAAACTTCAATGGACACTGGCAACATTGGAGGTGCAGAAAGAACTAAGTCTATGATTGTCCGATGTGTTGTGCCAAAGGAGTCCATTTGCTTTTATTGCCAAGAGAATGGGCATTGGAGACGAAGCTGCCCTAACTACCTGAGAGATCTAAGAGATGGGAGAGTCAAGACGTATGGCTCTGTTTCAGGTAAAATCCATTATCTAACTCTTTTGAGTTCCTATTCTAGATTCTTAATACATGATATGTTAAGATTACACTTTGATGTTTTGTAGAATCGAAGAAAAGAGAGGAAGCTTGAGGGAAGAAGTGAGCTGAATCTAATCATGAAGAAATGGATTTCGATCGCATTACTTGAAGAATGGATTCTTGAGCTACTACTTGGAGTTAGAATAGATTGTTAAGAAATATGTAATAACATAGTTTTTCAATTGAATTGCATTGTAAGGACAAAAATTTTCCGCAATAAAATGAATTTTGATTTTATCTTATTTATTTATCCTTGCAATGGCATGTATGAAAAATTGATGTTTGAATGTTTCTATTATTAGCAATAATGGATTTGATTCTTAATTATGTTATTTGTGGAAATGTCAAAAGTTTACCAAATAGGGAGAGTTTCTCATCGCCCAAGTTTCAATTGGACAGAAACTTGGAATCATGCAATGTGTATTGTATGATGAATGAAAAACTTTCACATTTGGGAAACTTAGACTAATTCTTCGACAAAGTGTCAATTGAAGGACTAGGGGATCAAGTACACTAAGTTGTGCGTTGATCAAGTCCACCACAAGAGTGACTAAGACATTCGTCATGATTTACTAAAGTTTAGTAAATATGATTATACTTATACGATTAAGTATAATTCTAAGTTGATTGAAAGAGTTTCAATGAATAGTAGAACGAATAAAGAAGAATCAAGTAGGCAGAAAGATAAAAGTTTCTCCATTCTAAGAAGAAGGGAGAGTACCTTTTATTGTGTTTTATGATGAAGTCTTAATGATTAAGAACCATATCTCAATTGATCCTCTAAGTGAGTCTTAGTGCAATTACATGTCTAAGAGGAGGAATCGAGAATTGTAGAAATGGTTAAATCAAGAAATCAATCATACTTCGTTCCAATATCAAGTCTTAGAGTCATACTCCAAGATTGTGACATTGAGTGACAAGTCTTAAGTAGGTTTATAACACTCATCAAATGTGGAATTTGGAAAAGTTTTCTTATTCTTGGACATTAGAAATTGGTAAGTTGTGATGTCTTGGATAAGACAAAGACCAACTAGGACCAATTTGTGAAGTGTTTTGTCTTGATAAGAACTACACTAACTCTTGAATATTTGGTTTGTCAAGAAATGTTTCATGACAAGAGAATCTTATATGTTAAGGAGTCAGTGGGAGTCTTAATGGTCTTGAAAGGTTTCAATAACCAATCAAGAATATACCTTATCGATCATCACTAACACACTACTTGAGGTTTGCAACCTATCGTGCTGACATTATTTTGTTTTTGTGCCATTCCAATTGAGTTAATTGTGTATGTGAGTTCTATGAGTTCTCATTTGAATGCATACTAGAGCCTTAGTCGATGGAAAGTACATTGATATGTAAGGACAAGTTACTAAACTACTTGGAAGACATGGTGGGCACTCGTGTTACCATAAGGCAAGAAATCAAGATTAAGAAAGTTCAGTCCATATGAGTTTGGATTTGTCGCAAACCTTGGTTTTGGCAAATTCACATGGATAAGAACTCATACACCATAAAATCTAAGTGTCATAAGATTCCCTCCTTCATGAAAATGACAGTGAGGAAATGCTTTCACTAAAAGAGATTTTAAGAAGATAGCGATTGTGAAAATTGTATTCTCAAAATTCGATTATGGTTACGGCATCCCTTTCCATAGTTCGAATTATGAGATTTGGCAATTAGTTTCAACATTTGGAACTTAGTAACATAAGTTCTAAATTGTTTAAACACACATATGAGCTATCTAAGACAAAGGTGTATAAGGCTAAGAAGCCTAGATAAAGGCTTATCGAAGAATCTGGTATTAGAAATATGAATTTCAGAAATTCAATAGGCATTGTTTTCTGAAAGTTCATTTGTTTTCTGAATACATGTCAAAGCTAGTGGGAGCATAAGTGTTATGCTTATATGATAATAATCATCATGATAGTGGGAGCATAAGTGTTATGTTTGTATGATTATTATGGCAAGTATTGCAAGTTAGCAATATTAATTATAGAAAAACAAAGATTCAATTTGCAAAGTTGCATGGGTTGAAAATTTGTTTTGCTATAATTTAGGGAGAGAATATTATACTTCATTTCGATATCTAAAACTTAGATTGAGAAATTTTAATATCTTCAGTCAAAGGATACATTGTGTGTTCTCAAATTTCGATTATGATTACGGCATCCCTCTTCATAGTTCGAATTGTGAGAATGTGACACATGAAATATTATGGCAGAAGATTGATAAAGTATCATATATTTATGTAAAACATTATGCATCATGCCCCATACGCTTCGGGTATAGATCGACTGCAAATGCTATAATATTTTACCATTCTAAAAATTCTCCATATGTCTAGCGCATTAAGAGGGAAAAAGGACTAGAATTGGTTTTGACTAAAATAATTAAACAACTATCAAAGGATGATCCAAAGTTCGCTGAGGATTGGTCGCTTGTGAGTAGTTGGAAGTATGGTATTGGATGGACCATATTGACATTATTATGAATAGATAGGATTATGTTAAGAATGAGTTGTCATATGGCAAATGTGGAAATGTTTCCATATTGCGAGTTGCATATTAAGAATCTATGTCTAGATTAGAAACTTTTATGTAAGAAGAATGTTCAAAGGAATGTACTTTGAATGTGAGACTTCACGTCTATAGAATTGTCTTGTAACAATTTGCGATAAAGTACTTTGTAATTTCATTGGCCAGGTCTTGGTGACTTTTGTGCTATGACTTTGCGAAAGGATCGTTGCGTGAAATGTTAGAATCTAGCATATTCTAATAGTGGCAAGAACCTTGTGTTCTTACACTAATGATAAGGAATGAGGAATTGTGAAATGAGAATCATTGGAAAAGTTTTCAATTGTTCTATTTCACAAAGCATGGACCATAGGAAACAAAGTGTGCATGCTTAGAGCATGGGACAATTGTTGTTGTAATTCAAGTAATGAGTTGATTATCCGAAACATTAAATGATAAATAATGAGTGATCAATATGGTGGATAAATAGAAGTGTTTTATTTACTCTCACAAGTTTGGGGCCATATAGGATTAAGTATTATTGTCATGTTTCAGCTTGCATGTTTTGACTTCCAGAATAACTAGGTTATTCAAACATCCACAGTCGGTCATACGTTGGGAGTAGGTATGAATAAAGACTGTCATGAATCTGTCTGTAGATTGTCTGAAGTGTTTAGACATGGCACAAGTTTACTGCAGAGTTCATGAGTGCTTTGATAAGATTAGAGTATTGGATTAAACCCACGCTTACTTGGATCACTTCATGGATTTATCACGAGTGATTAGTGAGACGATAATATTGTATATTCTTGAAACCGAGACATGTGAGTTGTTATTTGTTGGTCGGTTGCACATTGATAATAAGTAAACGCACCAGTAACTTGGAGTCATAAAACTTATTGTTGTGTGTGATTCAATCAATAAATTCAAGCGAACATTTGAGTCGAAGTTTATCCATTCCTTTTACCCAAAGTGGGATAAAAGCGATATCATTGGGCCTCTCGATGATTTAGTGATGACACCTAAGCGCTTGGCCAAGCCGGGACTAAGTTGATGTGTTTAATTGTAGTCTGTTATCAGTCGTCATAAATCGGAAGTCGAGAAACAGTATAGAGAGAATGATTAAAATTCATGTCTTTTGTCTATACGATATCTTGAGAATGGAGGAATATATAATCCCTTATCTAGAGGACACTTTATCTGATAAGATCAGAGTTGACAGCGACTTTTGAAAGCTACGATTGCTAATTAGGTTCTGAAGTCATACGAAAAATAGTTATTAGACTTATCCAAGTGGGAGACTGTTGGATTAGTGTCTAAGTCCATAACTATTTTGGTATGTACTTGACCCGATTATGAGCATGGTCCTTTTGGGTTGCCTTCACCATAGCAATATGTAGGATGAATTAAGGAGAGAGAGGTTTAAATATGATTTATTAATATATTATGAGAATAATGTATTAAAGGAGATATCATATTGTTTGATTAATATTAGTCAATAATTAATTATGAATTAATTTTGTGGCTAAAAGAAATTAATTAAACTTAGGGGACTGGACTGCAATTATTGGATAATTGAGTTATTGGGCTAAGGAATGCTAAAGGAACAAGGGGTGAACGAAATTATGATGGAAGCCCATCATATTTTCGTCCATGGCCTTATCCAGAAGATTCCATGGGCTGCTTAGAGTTTAAGCTGTCCATTAGGGTTTTGACTGAAACCCTAGCAGCCCACACAAGTATATAAAGGACCCCTTAGGCCCCAAAAACGTGGACAACTGATTCTCTAGGTTTTCTAGTGGTTTTTGGGCAGCCTCTCTTCTTCTCCTCTTCATCCAAGTTGCATAAGGTGTTTGTGACTCCATTAGAGGTGCAGCATTTGAGGCACTAAGCTTTTGAAGCCAATCCATGCAAGGAATTGATTGTTATTGCTATATAACAATCAAAGGTAATTCTATAAACCCTAATTTAGTTTATAATATGTTAGATCTAAGTTTATTAGTCTTGGATTCAAAGCATGTACAATAGAGAAACCTAGATCCAAGCATTAGGGTTTGTATGAGCACATATGATTGTTTCTTATTCATAAAATCCATCAAAATACTCATGACATTTTTATAATTAAGGCTACTTATATCTACATAATTTTTATCTGTAATATAAAATAACATAAATAATTAAATTGACTAGGAGATATAAATTTGTTGTGGGTAATAAATTTTCATTATATTCTTATGCATGATTTTTTCAAGGAGTAAGATTTCAAACTAAATATGATGACAAATGGATGAAACATATGACTAGGTCCAAAGAAAAGACAGAGAAAAAAAAGTGAAAAACTTGAAACATAGCTAAACATGTGAAAAAATCAAGATACATTTCGATCAGGAGCAAAATTAGTGATACTAGAGATCAATATCAATTAAGCATTTCTAGCAGTGAGATGCCTCTAACCAAACACAGACTTATAGAATAATAAAAGTAGAAAAATTGAAGAGTTATCTTCCAACTATGCCTCCCTATAATCTAATTAAAGTAAGATCCATTGAAGAACTAAGGAAGTATACCTTTTGTATGAGAACATAGTCCATGAAGACCCAAGGACTCATCATGTTTAAGTCTTGCTCAACTAACCGTCATGCAACATCATCAAATCAAAGGAAAAGAAGTAACAATTGTATATTGCAAAGAATTTTCAAAGTACACGAAAGCATAAATGAAACCTTTCTCCCATGAGATAATAGCATTTTTGAAATGAAAATACAGATTTCAAAGAATAATTTATATAAACATCAAAAATCCTATTACAAGCATTCTCGTATTGCCTAATTTGATTCAAAATCATACATTATTGTTCTATTTTTTAGAACTCGAGTCTAAAATTTTTTGATTCTTAACATCAATTATATAATCAATAGTTACAAACTTAAAAATTAACTTGCGTATAATAAAAAAAACGTTAACGAAGACCGATCTTCATGCATAAGTATATGGATGTAAACAAAGAGCAATTGACACAGATAAACATATGTGTGCTAGACAAAAGAACCTGGTGAAGATAATGGAACTTGAAGGAAGAAGGATAGCCATGACGGAGGATAGGAGGAGCAACTCATTTTCGAAGTGTGTGTGCGTGTTATGCATTGCAGTTCAGTTGATTGAGCATCATTTGTTTAAATTGGGGAAATATGTGTGGCTAGGGTTAATGATGGGGATGGAGAAGGTGGTGAGATCATTATAGATGGTGGATAAGGCGGTAGGTGGTGTAGAATGATGTCAAATCGTGGCGATAGATGAGTTTTTTTAGAGAAAGAGAAAGAGAGAGAAGTCTATAATGATAAATCGAGGTTATGTCGAAACAAATGAATTTTAATGAAGTAGATTCAACGGAAGACGGTTTATACAAAAAAAAAATAAGAATCAATTATTAAGATACGAGAGTGAGATATTGGATATATAGGCCTAAAAAGGTAAAATGCCACTAGTACTATTTTATCCCTTTTATGGCATATGTGAAGTGCCCTTAAAAATGTAAATTAGTGGCACAAAAACTAAGTGCTACTAAAAACATGTACCACTAAATGGAATTTTTTTTTTGTAGTGAATGACAAGCACCAAGGCTGATATTACTTATTTTGAGGGAAAGTTGAGAAGCTACACTAGTAATCCTAGTGATCAAAATTGGCGAGCAGTTAATATAGTATTTAAGTATCTCAAGGGAACCATGGATTATGGGTTGAGTTACTTGGGAAGTCCTTCTTTATTAAAGGTCATTCAGATACAAGTTAGATAACCAAAATGAATGGCCATTCCTTAAAAATTGGTTGGGTATTCTTGCTTGAGGCATGTGCCATTTCATGGGCTTCCAAGAAGTAATCTTGCATTACAAACTCAAAAATGGATTCTAAGTTTGTTGCATTAGTAGGTGCTGGTAAATAAGCAAAATGACTAAGGAATTTAGTGTATGAGATACCTTTATGGCTAAAACCGATAGCACCTATCTCTATCCCTAGTGATAATGCTACCACTTTGGCTATGACATATAACTATGTTTGTAACGCTAAGTCTAGACAATTAGGTGTTAGACACAATATGATTAGAAACTAATCATGAATAAGGTGATTTTGGTAGAGTTTGTGAAATCGCAACAAAATTTGGCAGATCACTTGACTAAAGGTCTGACAAGAGACTTAGGTGTTGTTTGTTTTTCTGAAGCCAAGATTTCTACAGTGTGCATACCACATCTACAAGTCTCTGCGACAGAAGAGGTGGACCAAACATCTGCAGTCTGTAATAAGAAGTCTGTTTGTTTTTTTACGTCTACAGACTACTGAAAAATAAACTAAATTTTAAATATACTAATTTTACAACATTTTATTTGAGTTTTACAACACCTAATAATTATTTCATCTTAATATATAAGAAAATTCTACACCAAACAAATCATATATAAACAATATTTATAACATATAATAATAAAAAACAACAACAAACAAAATGATATAATATCAATATTTTTACAATGAAAGAACTTTAAAAATCCATCCTCTTGATCTTTTTCTCTGAGATGCAACTACAACATTTAGCATAATATGGTCAGTTGATCGTCACTAAAAAAGTATATTTTCTTGCTTGAGAATCGAGCAATCTTGATAATCAATCTATGTGTTTTGAACTCATTTGTTATCATTGCCATTGACATTTAACATGACACAAACACCACAACTTGATTCAAAAGAGGCTCTTATCTTTCTTTCACAAAGAACTTGACTTGAAATATATAATTTAGTAATGATTTCAAAAGTGGTATTCCGTTCTTTATACACTTCTATATACATTGCTTAGGGTTTTGCAAACACCAGGATGTGTTAAAGGTGCATCATCCCCTACTCTTGATCCAAAAAAAATTTGATTTCTTTGAGGACTTTTATCAAACACTTGGTGTGCAATATGAAATCACCACCTCTATATGAACCTGATTATTAGAAGGATTTCATATACCCAAACCAAACAATTCAAATGAGCAAAAAACAAAATAAGAAGGATTCCACATGCCCAAAATCACGTGATTATTATTCAATCAGATTAGATGTTGAAAGAAACTGTCATATGATTTTAGGGAAGAATAAATTCTCATACCTGTGGATGAAGTCGGCAGTGGACGGAGGAGGAGGCAAGCATCAACGATATTCTGGTGTGTATGGTGGACAATGATTATGGTGGTATGTCGGAAGGGGGAGAACGATCGGTGGAGGAACGATGGATGGTGAGGAGTTATGGAGGTGCTATGAGAAAACAATGTATTCAGTGTTTTTTTTTTTTGAGTTGTGAAGATGTTAGAAGACATTGAGCCATGTTTGTGCCAAGAAGACATTGCACACAAGTTTTAGGTCTTTGCACTTCCATAAAACAAATAGTCTATAAGGGCATATGTCTGCGCGTGGTTTGCGAGGTGCAGACAGAAGTGATCACGCAGATCTGCAGACAAAAAACAAACAGACCCTTAGTGCATAAGTCTGTTATTAGGATCAGATTAAAGTCCATTTAATTTTGTAATGCTGAGACACCCAATTCCCTTATAATATGACATTAGGATTTGAGTTCAATATGAAAAGCTCACACTTATAGAATGAAACACGTAAATATATATCCCAGGTATGTTTTCAGTTCTAAAGTTGACCAGGTTGAAGTCTAAATTCTTAATAATTCCTTTGATAAAATGTATGTGTAGATACAGGAAGTAAAGGAAGTACCTATGTGATTGTGAAGTGTAGCTGTATTTCGGAAGGTTGTGTAACGTCTCAAAAATCACAACAAATATAAACTTTTTCAAAAGCCAATTTACTAAAAAGAAGTGTTTAGATGATCATTGTTTTCAAAGAATTATTCACAAACAGAGTCTCCCAAGGTCCAATAAAACATAAAGCCAAAGATGTGTACAGTCACACCTTCGCCTTGCCACGGCCCTCTGATGCACCTGAAACAAAAATAAAACTATAAGCCAACACTTAGTGAGTCCCCCCCCCCCCCCACACACACACACATAAACATAACAAAAAAGCATGCAAATATGAACAAGCAACTTGACCGGACCACCTCACAGCGCCTACAACCTATCTGGACTGCTGCACAAGCAGCCGACCTGACTGGACCGCATCATATGGCCTTCAGGCTATCTAAATCGCTCTACGGGTCACCGGCCTGACTGGACCGCCTTGCAAGGCCTACAACCTATCTGTTCGTCCATGGGTGTCTTGGTCTACAACAGAAAGTAGGGTCGGCTCAACCCAAATTGACATGTCGACGTATGTAGCAAACAAACACGAACAGAAAGCTGACAAATATAGATAATCGTACGGATCTAACGGATCACAACAACATAACATCATACGGTAACCAGGATATCAATCTAATGAGTTGGCCTTGGTGCCTTCGACCCGTAAGTACAGTGAGGAAGACTCACTTCACAGTCTGACAAATAGATGAATAATACATTGCTCCGAATAACGGCTCTACAGGTTACCTACTCAACAGATAGAGATCAAGGCTTACTGTAGTTCAAAATACCCAATATACCCTTAAGTCAAACTTGGTCAACCCTAGTCAAAGTCGAAGTCAACAGTCAAGGTTCAAAAGTCAGTATTTCTTCCTAGTGGAGTACCCCTTGTGTACTAAGAGAGTACGCCTTGCGTACTAAGAGAGTACGCCCAACGTACTTTGATGTTGACGGAAAGTGGGGTGTTGACCGCTTACGCGCAGTGTACCACCAAATACGCCCATCGTATATAGCTGTCACACCTCTAAACCGAGAATAGCGGAAACGTTCGGGGGCGGATGACGTCATGTACATTATTATAAGAATGCATAATAGTAAAACAAACAACTACATCACCCATTGCACTAATAGTTTAATTTATACATGTGTGTTCAGAATGTATTTGTAAGACACCAAATATATATATATATATATATATATATATATATATATATATATATATATATATCAAAATAAAAGACGAGTCTTGAAAGTGCTCCATCTTCTCAAAACCTGGTCATCTGTACATGTCTACTGGTGACCTGAGAATACAAGTTATTTTGAAAGAGTAGATCAACATTGAAGCTGGTGAGTTCATAAGTATTTGTGTCAAAAGTTTGGATTAGTTTGATGAAAATGTTTGGATGTATATGTTTGTATACTTCCTAGAAAATCCTATATTTTCTAATAAGATGGAAAGTAGTCTTCTACCAAGACCCAACTGTTCTGTATGTTTGTTCTTTTGTAAAAGTGAGTGTTTTTCCCAAGTATAACTATCATTACCATAAAATAGTTTACCTTACCTTTTATGTGAGAAGATCACTATATGAATGTAATGGAAAAATAAATATGTATAGTAGTATTGTGTAGTAACTACTGAAGTGCTAACTACATTAAAACCAATTTGTTTTATTAAGGTAATATGTGATGAGGTTATAACCATGCTTGATTGACTAGTATAAAAAACGACATTCCAAAGACATCAAAATGGTATGAGATTTGTCACATGTAGACCTGCAGGTCCCACTGTAGCTAGCAGTAAGGTGTAGGATGGTCAATCCCGTATAGATCTATACACAAACTCACGCTCTCCCTCCAGGAGACTTTGGTTACAAAACGTGACATAGCAGTAAACTGCCATGCCATGAAGTAGTGGCTCACATTAATGTTATCTTGTTCTTGTATTAGCATGTATGTTCCTTCCTATTCTAGTATATAATATGTTCCTTCTGTTCTTTTATAGTATGTTCCTTCCTATTCTTCTTATAGTATGTTCCTTTTGTTCTTGTTATAGTATGTTCCTTTTGTTCTTGTTATAGTATGTTTAAACTGACTCATGTATGAACTGACTTATGTAAGATTCATTGTTCTTAAAATAGTAAGTAGTAATCCACTAAAATATACCTATTATAGTTTACTAGTATAATTGCTGACTGTTACTTACGTATAGAAAAGAATCAATTACTTACCAAGCAACTAAGTTAAGTATAATCCTTAAAATGGGTTTAATATTCACATATCTATTCAACAAGTATAACTATGGTTTAACCGATATTCGGACTAGCGATCCTACCCCGAGCCCACAACCAAACAAGGAACATGAGTCAAGGTATCTAACAATAGTCGTAAGTCCATTAAAGCATACTTATACGTAAATATATAGACGAATATGATTTGATATATAAAAGAAGTTTATAAAAGCTTTAAAAGAGTTTTCAACAAGTTTGAGTATAAGAAATCCTTTTGAATGTTGTTTTCACATGTAAATGATTAACATAATTTCATTGTGTTATACATCTATCCCCCCCCCCCAAAAAAAATCATTTAAAAGTATTTAAAAGCGTAATTGTATGGGTATGAACTCACCTGTAGTGAGTGATTCGAATGAAAGATCGATATAGGATGCTAACTATGCCAAGTGAAGTCTCGAGCACAAAAGAATCCTATTAAGCATATAATGACACATATATGTATATAATTAGTGTATATTGTTGGATTAGTGTCTAAGCCCATAACTATATTTGGTAAGTAGTTGACCCAGTTGTGCATGGTCCTTTTGGGTTGCCTTCACCATAACAACTTGATAGGGTAATTTTTGGAGAGAGAAAAGATATTATGATTTATTAATATATTATAATAATAATATAATAAAGGAGAAATCATATTATTTAATTGATATTAGTCATAAATTAATTAGGATTTAATTTGGTGACTAAAAGAGATTAATTGAATAAAGGGGCTGAAACTGTCAAATGTTTGATAGTTGTATTTTTGGTTTGGGAAACCTAATGGACTAAGTGGTAAACGTAATTATGATGGTAATCCATCATATTTTTGTCCATGGCCTTATTCCAGAAGGTTCCATGGGCTGCTTGATGTTTAAGCTATCCATTAGGGTTTTGACTGAAACCCTAGCTGCTTACAGTATAAATAGGACCCCTAGGTTACAGAAATTTGTCACTGCTTCTCCTAGAACCCTAGAGCCGATTTTAAGTTCCTCCTCCCTTTATCATATTCTATCCTCTTACTAGTTGGTGTTTGTAAGCCATTAGAGGAGTTACACTTGTGACTCTAAGCTCAAGGAAGAAGAAGATCAAGAGATATTTAAAGGTAATCATCTAGATCTCATTAGTTAGATTGATTTTGTAATATGTATGCTAGATCTAGGGTTCCAAATCTTGGATGAATTGCATGTTCAATAGTGAAACCTAGATCCAAGTTTTTAGGGTTTGCATGTACATATATGAATGTTCTTATGGCTCAAACCCATCAGTGATATCAGAGTTTGATTGGTTTCAATTGTATTTGATACTATCATATTCGTTCATTGCTTGATTTGAAAATCGTTTTTGAAAAATCATAAAAATCGCGACGTGACTCTCTGTTATTCACGACGTGAGTCTAGTCTGTGAGACAGACTCGACGAGTGCAGTTAGCTACTCGACGAGTCTGTGGATCAAATGGCTCAAAATTCGGATTATTGGCTAATTTTGTGTTTAGATAATTACCAAGATTGTTTTTGAATTATAAAATCCGAATTTTATATATTTGCTATGATTATCCTTACAAAATTAAAAGATAATTACCACTTATTTAAATAATAAATTAATTATGTGATAATATTTGATTATTTAATTTATTTGATGAATTATCTTGTAAATAAAATGGATTAGGTCAAATTTAGATAATTATTAAATTAATTGTTTAATTCAAAAACTATTTGCTATTTGATCCTTATGTTTTGAAAAGTTCAAAACTTGTCCTCAAGTTTTGAACTTTAAATTTCAAACCCTAGAATTTTACAAGTTTAAAATTCAACCCTATACTTTATAATATTATAAGATTAATATATATATATATATATATATATATATATATATGTGTGTGTGTGTGTGTGTGTGTGTATGTATGTATATGTATAACCTAAAATGCTAGTGTTACTGTTAGTAGGTCTCATTCACGAAGCCAATCTCCAGGCGGGGGGGGGGGGGGGGGGGTATAAGGTTATGGCCTATAAAATGGTCATTTAATGAGTGTACACTCTCACCCACAGCTTCCTCGATTGGTGGAGGGTCGTTAGCCGAACGGGTAGGATAGGGCAACCCTTTCTCATTAATAAGTATAATGAATTATTAAAGTAACTAAACATTTTTTTAAAAAAAATTCCCAATCATAGTTACTTTAGGCAAAGTGAATTAATGCAATCCCATGAAATTACACTTTGTACCCTTGCTAAGACGTTAGTTGAGCGTGTGTGGTTAACCGGCATACTAATTGGGTCTAAGCAAAGGTTGTAAAGGGTGACTCATTGTTTGTAATTGTTCGATGGAGCGTGTATGGTTAATCGGCACATCGAATACGTGACTGTAACAATGAGGGCACCATGTACACTTTCATGGTTATTCACACCCGCTTTGTGATCCTCAGTATCCCAGTCACAAACTTGAGGGGTGTAACGCCCGTAGATCCGGGCTCGTCAATTTAGAGGAAATAGGGGTCGAAAACGAGTTTTTGACAGAAGATTATTTAGAATAAATAATCTTAACCAAGTTGTGTAATATGTCTCAAGGTTTCCGTACATATAAAGAACGCCGAAATCCGAGTTATAACGAAGAAGTTATGGTCTGTCGAAGTTTTACGGCAAAACCGGCACGGCACCGGGAAGCGTAAATAGTGAATTTACGATAGAGCAAGATTTAGCCTTAGCAATCTAAACAAAAGTTGTATAATATGTTAAACTAAGAGCGTCGATAAAAAGAATGCCCAAATCTGACTTCGTATGAGGAAGTTATGATTTTTCTAAGATTCGGCTTAGAAGTGCACGGCCCAGAACTCGAATTTTAGTTTGAGTGGTTTTTGGCTTACGCGACCTAAATGAGAGTTGAAGATCTCAGTAATAGGAACTCAACGGTAAAAAGATGGACGAAAACGGAGTTCGTATGAAGGAGTTACGAATTCTTCGCGGTCATTTAACAGTCTAAACGCCTCCTACTGTTAAATTTGAGATCCGTCGAGAATTAGCCGACGGAGTCTAAATGAAAGTTGTAGATCTTGATTTTACCTACGCGTGGATATAAAGAACGTCGAAAACGGAGCTTTTATGCGAAGGTTATGATTTTACTAAGTTTCAAGGCTGATACACGATAGGGGGTGACGTGGCACCACCACAATTGGACACGTGGCACCACCAGAAGGCCACCACATGGACCAACTCGGCGAGTAGGTCCCCCCTACTCGGCGAGTAGGCCAGTCAGCACCCCTATAAATAGAGGTGCCGGGTTCCCTCATTCTTCACACCTTCCTAAACTACTCTTTCTCTCTCTAGACTCTCTCTCTCGCCCCTAACCCCCCTAAAAGCCTAGGTAAACCCCCTAGCACCCGAAGGAAGCCCCGAGGCTCCCGGAGTCCCTAGAAAAGAGCCTTTCGGCTCGGGAACGCTGCTCCAGCGAAGCCCGGTTTTCGAGAAAACCCGCTGTAAGTAAGCTATGCCTACGCTAGCTTTAGTATAGCTTATGTTTCAATATAGTAATGTTATTAGGACCTTATAATAAGTATTTGGGATATTATTATGAGTTATATTGAGTGTTATTTAACGCTTATATAATAATAATAATAGCTAGACTATTAATTTGTCGCGGTTAACGTCAAATAAAACTCTAGTGGTAATGATACTAGGTTTTGTCGAGGAAGCTGTTTTAAGAGTAACGAAGTGCTGTCCGAGTGCCGAGTCACCACCTTCCCAGGTGAGTGCATAGTCCCTTTCATGAACATGATTTTAATACAAGTATTAATTGAAGTATTAATTATATGTTTATGTGCGAGTTAATTGATGTTGCCTGAAATACATGTTAAAGAACATACCTGATTATACATGATGATTTAGGATGAAGAGTAAACCTAAATTAATTATGAGGAATATTGGGTAGTATTTTCTTACGAGTACGAGTGACTTATACCCTGAGAATAGAACTTTAGTATATGTCATTGATCCGAGAGCATGGATTAGACATAGTCATTGTCCCTAGTCCGAGAGTATGGATTAGGCATAATCATTCATCATTAATCCGAGAGTATGGATTAGTCATTTGTCCCTAGTCCGAGAGTATGGATTAGGTAAAGTCGTTCATTTCTGATCCGGGAGTATGGATTAGGTAAAACGGCTAACCTTAGGCCCGAGAATATGGATAGTCTCGTTGTGAGGATCGAAGGGGTGGGATAAGAGTTGTTTTTATATATATGTGGTGAAATGGTATATTTTGTGAGTTTTAAACTATATATATGGTATAACATTGTGGGACTGAAATCCCTATGTACTCACCAGGTTTTCCAACCTGACCCACTCAGTTTATTTATATCACAGGTGTTGATATGGAGTGACATTACACTGAGAGATTTAAAGAGATATAGACCACTAGTGTGAATAATTGTAAGTTCTGTTTATGCTTATGTTTCTGTATTAACGATGACATCCCAAACGTTTTAAAATGAAATAAATACGTTTCTTCGAAAATGTTTTAATAACGTATTTACCATGTTTTTCTGGGAACAAATTCCGCAACATTTTTATGAAATGAAGTACTCTGATTTTTATAAAGCATAAACAAAATCGGTTTTTTCTGGCCGTGAAAATGGGGATGTCACAAGGGGCATAGCGAGATTCAAACATGCCATTGAAAGGTTCAATGAATCTCAAAAGAATCTAGGAGTTCTCAATACATTTAACACTTACTCTTCTTTTCGTTTTTCATGATGGAGAATTATTGAATCGTCATTCACTTACCTTCAAGTTATTTGCATGTTAGATTACGACATCCCTTTTCTAATATGTAAATAATGTTGTTGGATCCTAGCCCTAATTTCTCATTTAGGGTGTTTAATTAGGGATTCATTTCTAATCAAACTTTGTTCTTTTCCTTTTTAGATGTCGAACATGAACAACAACAATGCTTCTGGCTCGAGTTCCTCCGACTCTTTTTCACTCATGAACTTGTGTGGGAGGGTGATATTCGATGGAAGCAATTTCAACGATTGGATCCATAACATTAGAATGGTCACCCGTTATGAGGACAAAGAGTATGTCCCAGATAAGGAGCTGAAGGAGATCGACATGACACTGCTACTCTCAAAGGGATCACTACCTTTGAGGCCCACGAGCGTGATGCCACGAAAGTCCATTGCATCTTGCTGGCGACAATGACTTTCGAACTCCAAAAGTCCTATGACGACATGTATCCCTATGAGATGCATCAAGGCTTGCTGGACCAGTATCACTAAAGTGCGAGGCAAGAGAGGTATGTTGATCATTTTCTCAAGTTGAATGTTAAATTTGATGAAGAGCTGGCGATTGGCGTCATCCTTCACTCCCTGCCTCCCTGTTACATCTAGTTCCGCATGACCTACCATATGAATAAGGATGAGGTCACCTTGAGCAAGCTTCAAGGATTGCTTAGGAATGCTGAGAGCAACCTCAAGGATATGTTTGTTGCATCAACTCCAGCTCCAAACACTGACCCTGTTTTGGCAATTGGGCAAGGGAGGGGTAAGAAGAGGAGGGCTTCCTCAAAGAGCAACCACAAGGGTAAATCCCAAGATGGTACCTCTTGTAGTGGAACCAAAGTTGGTTCTTCTAAACCCAACTCTAACCCGAAGGGGGCAGAGTGCCACCACTGCCACAAAATAGGCCATTGGAAGAGAAGTTGCCCAGAATATTTGCAGGCCACCAAGGATGGAAAGATCAAGCCATCTTACGCAGGTATTTACATAATTAAATCTAATAATTCATCACATACCATTTCTTCGGTACTTGATACAGGATGTGGTTTTCACATTTGTTGTGATTTGCAGGGCCTAAGAAGAGATAGGGATGTGGAGCATAGGAAGATAAATTTGATCATGGGGAACAGAAGATCAACGCCTGTCACCAAGATCGGAATTTACTCTTTAATGCTTAATAGTGGATTTGGATTAGATTTAGACAATTGTTTCTATTCGCTAGATATGGCAAGAAACATCATTTCATTTCATGGTTTATATAGACAAGGTTATAGATATTCATTTGATAATGAAAAAGGTTCTATTAAGGCTTATCTTAATGGTGTATTTTATTTTGACGCATTGCCTTGTAATGGAATATATGAAACTGTGATGGTTGTAGATAACTTAGGAAATGATGTGTTGTGTGTTGATTCATCCAATGGTTTGGATAAAGCATGTTTGTGGCATTGTCATCTTGGACATGTCAACAACAAACGCATAGCGTGACTCCAAAAGGATGGAGTGTTGGAGTCATTCGACCTTAGGGACGATGATGTGTGCGAGTCTTGTCTACTTGGAAAGATGACCAAGTCACTCTTCACTGGCACTTGTGAGAGGGGTGAGGGTCTATTGGATCTCATACACACTGATGTGTGTGGGCCCTTTAGATCAACCACAAGGGATGCAAGCCACTTCTACGTGAATTCAAAGAGTTTAAATAAGAAGTGGAGAATCAGTTGGGCAGGAAAATCAAGATGCTTCGATCCGATCGAGGAGGAGAGTACCTAAGTCTTGAATTCCATGACTATCTTAAGGAATGCAGAATTGTTTCACAATTGACGCCACCTAGGAAACCGCAGTTGAACGGTGTGTCTGAGAGGTGTAATCGAACCTTGTTGGACATGGTTCATTCCATGATGAGTCGTGCTTCACTACCTATCTCATTTTGGAGGTATTCCTTAGAGACTACCGCCCATATCCTTAACTTAGTCCCTACGAAGAAGGTTTCGAAAACACCTCACGAGATGTGGACAGGGAAAGCTCCCTCATTGGAACATATAAAGGTTTGGGGTTGCGATGATTTCGTAAGATGAGAGACTTATAACAAGCTCGAACCTCGTAGTGAGCGGTGTATTTTCATCTACTTCCCGCAGAAATCCTTTGGATATCTCTTCTATAAACCAAGTGATAATGTTGTCTTCGTTGCGAGAAGAGAGGTTTTCCGAGAGCGAGAACTCATAAGCCAAGGGGACAGTGGGAGGAAAATCAATCTTGAAGAGATTCAAGAGTCGAGTGATGAAGGAAACTCTAACACTGGTGCTCAAACCGAGGAGGAAACTCCGATTGAACCGATTGACGAATCCTTACCTCTTAGAAGTTCTTAAAGAGTTAGAGTTCAACCCCAGTTATATGTTTTTCATATTACTACAGAAAGGGACACGTATATTAGTGATAGTACACTAATAAATCTAGATGAACCTAACAGCTATAAGGAAGCCATGGCAGGCCCGGAGTCTGCAAAGTGGAAAGAGGCAATGGACAACAAGATTCAGTCCATGTATGACAACCAAGTTTGGAATTTGGTTGACAATGTGCCCGGACGTAAGACGGTCGGGTGCAAGTGGATCTTCAAGAAGAAGACTGACATGGATGGGAATGTGCACACATATAAGGCATTATTGGTCGCGAAGGGTCTCACTCAAACTCCCGGAGTTGACTATGATGAAACCTTCTCACCGGTTGCCAAGATAAAATCTATTAGGGTGATATTGGCCATTGCTACATTTCATGATTATGAAATATAGCAAATGGATGTCAAAACCGTTTTCCCAAATGGGAAGTTGGCTGAGGATGCTTACATGGCTTAGCCAAAGGTTTTTGTCAATGCGAAGCATCCCAATAGAGTGTGCAAGCTTGAGAAGTCCATCTATGGACGTAATCATGCGTCTCGCAGATGGAATCTTTACTTTGATGAGAAAGTCAAAGAGTTTGGTTTTCTACGAAGCGAGAATGAATCATGTGTGTATGTCAAATCTAGTGGGATTATAGTTAGCTTCCTCGTATTATATGTTGATGACATACTACTCATAGGAAATGACATCCCGAGACTGCATGAGGTTAAGTCTTGGCTCGGGAAATGCTTCTCTATGAAGGACCTTGGAGAGGATTCCTATATTTTGGGAATAAGGATAGTGAGAGATAGAAGTAAGAGACAAATAGGACTTAGTCAAAATACTTACTTAGAGAAGGTACTAAAACGTTTTAGTATGGAGAACTCAAAGAAAGGAGAGTTACCGATCCAAAGTAATGCCAAGTTGAGTAAGACTCAATGCCCGAGTACCGAAGTCGAGAAAGCAGAAATGATCCGAGTACCATACGCTTCCGCATTTGGCTTGATTATGTATGCTATGACTTGTACTTGCCCTGATGTGGCCTTCGCTTTGTGCATGGTCAGCAGATATCAAGGGAACCCAGGCAGAGCACATTGGACCGCAGTCAAAAACATTCTTAAGTACCTTTGGAGGACCAAGGAATGGTTTCTAGTCCTCGATTGGAGTGATGACTTAAAAGTGCGACGGTACAGTGACGCCAGTTTTCAAACCGAATGGGACAACTACCGTTCGCAGTCGGGCTGTGTCTTTACCCTTAATGGAGGAGCAGTGACTTGGAAAAGTTCCATGCAAGAGACTGTGGCTGATTCAACGTACGAATCAGAGTACATTTTAGCGAGTGAAGCATCTAAGGATACAATATGGTTGAAGAACTGTGACATCCCCAAAATCACGGCCAGAAAAGACCGGTTTGTTTATGCTTTGTTTAAAAATCAGAGTAACATTTTAAATAAAAGTGTTGCGGAATTTGTCCCAAAACAATAATATGATAAAGATTTATCAAAAGCATTTCCATAGAAATGTATTTCATTAAAAGACTCGGGATGTCATGTTCGTACAGATCAAAAGCATAAACAGTAAAATACAAGCCTTACTACATTATTTCATATCTACAGGCCTATATCCGTAATCCCTCGTCCAAACATCATATATATGCTCAAGCGCCACTACCTGTAATACATAAAACTGAGTGGGTCAGGCTTGGGAGCCTGGTGAGCACATAGGGTTTTCAACCCACAATAAATAGTTTATTAATTTCATCAATCAACAATAACCCGATTACCCGTTCCCGTTATCCTCACTTTACGTCCCTAAACACCTATCATAAGGGACCTAGCCTAAGGATCATCATCGGGACGGACACTACTACTAAGGGGATTCCTTAGCAATAAATGTCCTAATAGGCAACCATGTGGGGGATGGAGTACATCTGGTGAGCACACAGTTCAAATAAACACACAGTTCAAATAAACACCTACAGGTTGCGAGCCTGCTAGTGTTCCACTGGACTGTCTAGAATAGTCCGTGGTCGTCATCTATACTCCGCTAGATGACTGGATCATCAATAACATCTATAACGAGGCCTCTCATTATTTTATTTTGTCACACAGCAACTATTACATCTACCCATGTTTTACCCAACACATTTTGTAGATATAAAATACATATACAGTTTAAATCTTTGAAAACATGTATAAAACGTTCATCCAGCATAGATAGCAAGTATTCAGATAATATGCACAAATAGCACGTAATTTATATTAAATACTTCATATCTATGTGTAAGTTGAAAGTAAATATGCACTCACCTGAAAAGGTGGTGATTCTGAACTCAGACAGCGCTTCGCTTCTTAAAAAGAATTTTCTTCGACGAAACCTAGTATTATTACCACTAGAGTTTAGTTTATTATTCGTCGAGACTAATTAATAGTCTAGCTATTATTATTATTATTATATAAGCGTCAAAAAAATACTTATATAACCCATAATAATAGCCCAAGTATTTATTATAAGTTCCTAATAACGTTACTATAATTAAATAAAAGCTATATTAAAAATAGTGTAGGCGTAGCTCACTTACAGCGGGTTTTATAGAAAACCGGGCTTTGCTTGGAGCAGCGTTCCCGAGCCGAAAAGCTCTTCTTCTCGGAGCCTTCGAGCACTCCGGGGCTTCCGCCTCGTGCTAGGGAGGTTCCCTAGGCTTTTCGGGGGATTTCGGGGCTAGAGAGAGGTTCTAGAGAGAGAGAGAGAGTAAAGAGAAGAAAGAATGGGAAAGGTGTGAAGAAAATGAGGGTGGGAGAGGTGGTATTTATAGGGTGAAATGTGGCTGAACTTGGTGCCACATGTCACCATCTGGTGGCAAGCCTTGGGGAGAAAGCAATGGCCAAGATTGTGCCACATCACCCATTTTCGCACAGCACACTTCCGACTTCTAAAATCCGTAACTTTCACATACGACCTCCGTTTTTGACGTTCTTTATATCCACGCGTAGGTAATAATAAGATCTACAACTTTCATTTTGACACCGTCAGCCAATTCTCGATCGATCTTAAATTTAACAGTACAAGGAGATTATACTGTTAAACGTCTGCGTAAAATTAATAACTTCTACATACGGACTCTGTTTTTGTCTGTCTTTTTACCGTTGATTTCCTATTAATGAGATCTTCAACTCTCATTTACGTTGCGTAAGCCAAAAACCGCTCGAACTAAAATTCGAGTTTCAGGCCGTGCACTGCTAAGCCGAATCTTAGAAAAATCATAACTTCTTCATACGAAGTCAGATTTGGGCGTTCTTTTTATCGATGTTCTTAGTTTAACATATTCTACGACTTTTGTTTAGATTGATAAGGCTAAAAAGTCTTCTATCGTAAATTCACTATTTACGTCTCCCGGTGTCGTGCCGGTTTTGCCGTAAAACTTCGGCGGGCCATAACTTCTTCGTTATAGCTCGGATTTCGGCATTCTTTATATGTACGGAAACCTTGAGACGTATTCTACAACTTTATGTAGATATATCAGGATTATCTCACACTTTAATTTTGACGCTCATTTTTATTCTTTATTAATTATACATTTATAATTAAATAATAAACACATAAACACACATAATTCACATAATACTCAAATATTTTATATTTATTACTTCAAAAAGAGTTACAATTGTTGACCTAGACTATTACATTGACAAAAATTCTTAGCCCTGAAAACCCGGGCGTTACAATTCTCTCCCTCTTAGGATGATTCCGTCCCGGAATCATGCATCAGCAAACAGATGTGGATAGCGACTCATCATGTCATCCTCTGTTTCCCAAGTGAGATTCGGCCCATTCGAATGTTTCCATCGGACTAGCACCAAGTTGACCATCTTGCGTCGTAGCTTCTTAGTCTTACGGTCAATAATTGCCTCAGGCTCTTCGATCAGCCTTTTATTCTCATCCATCCTTAATTCCGAGATTGGAATTATGTCGGGAACATCTCCCATGAATTTCCTCAAATAACACACATGGAAGGTGTTATGAATACCATTGAGTTCTTCGGGCAATTCCAGCTTGTAAGCTTGGTTCCCAATCTTCTGAAGAACTTTGAACGGTCCAATAAACCTTGGAC
This sequence comes from Lactuca sativa, assembly GCF_002870075.4. Classification (NCBI taxonomy): domain Eukaryota; kingdom Viridiplantae; phylum Streptophyta; class Magnoliopsida; order Asterales; family Asteraceae; genus Lactuca; species Lactuca sativa. Next base: position 103,870,502 of record NC_056623.2, on the reverse strand, counting down.
TCAACTTTCCTCGTTTCCCAAATCGTATAAGTCCCTTCCACGGTGAGACTTTAAGTAAAACGGAATCCCCAACTTCGAAGGTTATCGGTCGTCTTTTGTTGTCAGCATAGCTCTTCTGACGATCCTGAGCTGCTAACATTCTTTCCCTAATCACCTTCAATTTTTCAGCAGTCTCATGGACTATCTCGGGGCCCATAAACTGCTTCTCTCCGGCTTCAAGCCAACAAGACGGCGTACGAAACTTCTGTCCATACAAGGCCTGATAAGGTGCCATCTTGATGCTCGAGTGAAAACTATTGTTGTAGGAAAATTCTACTAGAGGTAAGTGCTCGTCCCAATTCCCTTGGAATTCGAGGGTACATGCTCTCAGCATGTCTTCCAACGTCTGAATCGTTCTTTCGCTCTGACCATCAGTTTGCGGATGGTAAGCAGTACTCAAACACAACTTTGTACCCAACTCCTCTTGTAGACTCCTCCAAAACCTTGACGTGAAACGACTATCACGATCTGACACAATCGTAAGAGGGACACCGTGAAGTCTTACAATTTCCTTCACGTAAGCGTTTGCGAGCTTATCCATAGACCACTTCTCGTTGGCGGCTATGAAGTGTGCACTCTTGGTGAAACGATCCACGACTACCCAAATCATGTCGTGTCCGTTCTTCGTTCTGGGCAGTTTAGTCACAAAATCCATGGTGATGTCTTCCCATTTACCCATGGGTACAGGTAAAGGTTCTAAACTCCCATACGGTTTCTGATGTTGTGCCTTAACCCTCGCGCATGTTACGCACTCGGCCACATACTTCGCAACATCGAGCTTCATCGTCGGCCACCAGTAGTAGGGTTTTAGGTCCCTATACATTTTAGTGCTACTGGGATGAATCGAGTACATGGTCTTGTGTGCTTCTTCCATTAGAAGATCTCTTATTCCTCCCATCTTAGGTACCCAGATTCGATCTTGGAATACCTTCAGTCCTCGACTGTTTGTACCGAACACTAACGTTTTTCCCAAACGTTCTTCCTTTCGGTCATTCTTTTCTAAGGCTTCTTCTTGAGCTTTCCTGATACTTTCCACAATCGTCGAGACGACTTCAATTCTTAACGCTCTTGGCCTTTTTCTTTCAAGATTGACTTTCCGACTGAGAGCATCAGCAACAATATTTGCTTTACCTGGGTGGTAAAGTATCTCACAGTCGTAGTCCTTGAGAAGCTCTAGCCAGCGTCGTTGCCTCATGTTCAACTCCTTCTGATTAAAGAGATACTGGAGACTCTTATGATCAGTGAAGAGCTTACACTTCGTGCCATAGAGGTAATGCCTCCATATCTTTAAGGCAAATACTACCGCTGCCAACTCCAGATCATGAGTGGGGTAGTTCTTTTCGTGCTCTTTCAATTGTCGAGATGCGTATGCTATCACCTTTTCTCTTTGGGTCAGAACACAACCCAACCCGACTCCAGATGCATCACTATAAACCGCGAAATCTTCAACTCCATCGGGTAGAGAAAGTATCGGTGCTTCACATAACTTCTTCTTTAGCTTCTCGAACGCCTCATCGTGTTTCTCACTCCATGTATACGTAGCTCCTTTATGGGTCAAAGCTGTTAATGGAGCAGCTATCGAAGAAAAGCCTTGGATAAATCGTCGATAATATCCGGCTAATCCTAGAAAGCTTCGAATTTCCGTGGGACTTTTCGGACGTTCCCACTTCATCACAGCCTCGATCTTTGCGGGGTCAACCATTATTCCCTCCTGGTTAACAACATGACCCAAGAATTGGACTTCCCGTATCCAAAAGTCGCATTTGGAGAACTTTGCAAAAAGCTTCTCCTTCTTCAACACTTCTAATACTTCCCGTAGATGCTTTCCATGCTCCTCTTGGCTTTTTGAGTAGATGAGAATGTCGTCGATGAACACTATCACGGATTTATCGAGGAATGGTTTACAAACCCTATTCATCAAATCCATGAATGCTGCAGGAGCATTGGTTAGCCCGAATGACATAACCAAGAACTCGTAGTGTCCATATCTCGTTCTGAATGCAGTCTTCTCAATATCCTGCTTTCTCACCTTTAGCTGATGATATCCTGACCTAAGATCGATCTTTGAGAAGTAGCTCGAACCTTGCAGCTGATCGAATAGGTCATCAATCCTCGGCAATGGATACTTGTTCTTCACCGTTGCCTTATTCAGCTCTCGGTAGTCTATACACATTCTCATACTTCCGTCTTTCTTCTTCACGAATAACACCGGAGCTCCCCAGGGTGATGAACTAGGTCGAATAAAACCGTTGTCCAACAGCTCCTGAAGTTGCGTCATGAGCTCCTTCATCTCCGTCGGTGCTAATCGGTAAGGTGCCTTTGCTATCGGTGTTGTTCCTGGTAACAAGTCTATACGAAACTCCACTTGCCTATCAGGTGGTAATCCGGGAAGATCTTCGGGAAAGACTTCCGGATAATCACACACAACCGGTATATTCTGCACCTCTTTCTTCTCCTTCTTGGCATCGATTACGAATGCCAAGTATGATGCACATCCTTTGGACAAACATTTCCTGGATTTCATCAGGGAGATGATTCCATAATTCACTCTGCGTTTGTCCCCATACACCATAAATGATTCTTTTCCAGGTGGGTTTACCTTTACTATCTTCTTTCGGCATTGAATCTCAGCATCGTTGGCGCTAAGCCAATCCATACCCAAAACGATGTCGAAACCGTTTAACTCTATGGGTAATAGCTCTTCGTGGAATTCGTTTCCGTTTAGGTCAATGACGATGTTCCTAATACGATTACTAACAGGTACGAATTTGCCACTGGCAACTTCTACAATCAGGGCATTATCTAGTTTTTCTACAGGCAATGCTAATTTCCCACCAAATTTATGCGACACAAAGGAGTAGTTGGCTCCGGAATCAAATAGTATATTTGCAGGCAAACCATTTACAAGAAAGGTACCTGAAGCGACGTCTGCTGCCTCCTTTGCAGCCTCGAGCGTCATCTGGAAGGCTCTCGCCTTCGGCTTCGATGGTATGTTGGGTCTTCCTGTCTCCTTCTTCTTCGGGCAATCCCTTGAAATGTGCCCCTCCTCGTTGCACTCATAACAGACCTTCTTAGTGAACGTGCATTCATTGGCATAGTGCCCAGGCTTTCCGCATTTGTAACAAGTGACCCCTCCGTCACACTTCCCAGAGTGCTTTTTCTTGCACTTGTCACACCACTTCGCTTCTGATCCTCCTCCTCTCGAACCAGACTTCGAGAATCTACCCTTCTTACTGGACCTTGAGGATCCGTCAAATTTCCTTTTCTTGCCAACCTCGACTTTGCTGGCAGCTCTTCCCTTAATCATATCCTCCACAGACTTGGCAGCCCAGATAGCTGCTTCCAAAGTAGGTGCCTGACGCACTGGCACCGCGTACTCCCATGGTAATCCCTTTGCGTACTTATCAATTTTCGTCAGCTCATCCGGAACAAGACGCAAGGCAAATTCCATCTTTTCTGTGAAGTTGTTCGTGTATTCATCGATTGACATGCTCCCCTTCTTTAGGGTTAGAAACTGGTTCTCTAGCTCGAGCAGGTTTTGAGCTGAGCAGTACTTTCGTTTGAATTGTACCAGAAATTCTGCCCATGTCAGTTCCAGGGGTTTGTTGGGGCTTAAAGTCTTCCCCAAAGTATTCCACCAACGTACAGCGCCTCCTCGAAACTGACGCACTGCAAACGTGGTCTGTAGCTTCCCTCTGCAACCGCATGTCATGAAAGCTAACTCCATCTCCGAGATCCAATCCATGACTCCGATTGGATCTTCCTTTCCCGTGAAAGTCGATGGCTTGCAAGTCTGAAAATCCTTGTACTTGCATCCATTTCTCTCGAATCCGTCATCTTGGTTATTTTCTTGAACTATTGGTTGGTTGACTTGACCAACAGTTCCACTGTAGTCTCCTTCCTCAGTCTGCCCTTCGTTCAACTCGGGCTGTTCGATTTGAATAGTGCCTTCCTCTCGATTTTGCTGGAGCAAACGTCTAGTTTCCTCCATTTGACTATCCAACATAGCCTGGATCATCGCTTGCACTCCGGCCATCGTGACTGGCTCAGGTGCAACTTCTTCTACAACAGGTATTTGTTGAACCACTGGGGGTTGGTTCCTATCTCCATTCGCGTTCACGTTTCCGCTACGAGTCCTTGCCATCTTGATCTATACACCGAATAAGGTGAATTTAGATCTTTATTTAGGATAGACGTTTAAATCGTCCTTATCACTCCGAAACGTTTACATGTTAGTTCTAATATCGTAGTCGTACGTTTAGAATCCTAAACACATAAAGTTTCCAGATCCGGTCGGCAACAGACCATAGATCCGAACAATTAACAGCATATTATGCACAAAGCATTTAACACATAAAAGCATTTTAGGCACAATTCCTAAAATAGGCTAGTGCTCAAACCTCACAATCATCGCTTAGCATTCTAAGTTTAAGTCTAGAAATCCTACAAATTCCTAGTTCGCTTAAACTAATGCTCTGATACCAACTGTGACATCCCCAAAATCACGGCCAGAAAAGACCGGTTTGTTTATGCTTTGTTTAAAAATCAGAGTAACATTTTAAATAAAAGTGTTGCGGAATTTGTCCCAAAACAATAATATGATAAAGATTTATCAAAAGCATTTCCATAGAAATGTATTTCATTAAAAGACTCGGGATGTCATGTTCGTACAGATCAAAAGCATAAACAGTAAAATACAAGCCTTACTACATTATTTCATATCTACAGGCCTATATCCGTAATCCCTCGTCCAAACATCATATATATGCTCAAGCGCCACTACCTGTAATACATAAAACTGAGTGGGTCAGGCTTGGGAGCCTGGTGAGCACATAGGGTTTTCAACCCACAATAAATAGTTTATTAATTTCATCAATCAACAATAACCCGATTACCCGTTCCCGTTATCCTCACTTTACGTCCCTAAACACCTATCATAAGGGACCTAGCCTAAGGATCATCATCGGGACGGACACTACTACTAAGTGGATTCCTCAGCAATAAATGTCCTAATAGGCAACCATGTGGGGGATGGAGTACATCTGGTGAGCACACAGTTCAAATAAACACACAGTTCAAATAAACACCTACAGGTTGCGAGCCTGCTAGTGTTCCACTGGACTGTCTAGAATAGTCCGTGGTCGTCATCTATACTCCGCTAGATGACTGGATCATCAATAACATCTATAACGAGGCCTCTCATTATTTTATTTTGTCACACAGCAACTATTACATCTACCCATGTTTTATCCAACACATTTTGTAGATATAAAATACATATACAGTTTAAATCTTTGAAAACATGTATAAAACGTTCATCCAGCATAGATAGCAAGTATTCAGATAATATGCACAAATAGCACGTAATTTATATTAAATACTTCATATCTATGTGTAAGTTGAAAGTAAATATGCACTCACCTGAAAAGGTGGTGATTCTGAACTCAGACAGCGCTTCGCTTCTTAAAAAGAATTTTCTTCGACGAAACCTAGTATTATTACCACTAGAGTTTAGTTTATTATTCGTCGAGACTAATTAATAGTCTAGCTATTATTATTATTATTATATAAGCGTCAAAAAAATACTTATATAACCCATAATAATAGCCCAAGTATTTATTATAAGTTCCTAATAACGTTACTATAATTAAATAAAAGCTATATTAAAAATAGTGTAGGCGTAGCTCACTTACAGCGGGTTTTATAGAAAACCGGGCTTTGCTTGGAGCAGCGTTCCCGAGCCGAAAAGCTCTTCTTCTCGGAGCCTTCGAGCACTCCGGGGCTTCCGCCTCGTGCTAGGGAGGTTCCCTAGGCTTTTCGGGGGATTTCGGGGCTAGAGAGAGGTTCTAGAGAGAGAGAGAGTAAAGAGAAGAAATAATGGGAAAGGTGTGAAGAAAATGAGGGTGGGAGAGGTGGTATTTATAGGGTGAAATGTGGCTGAACTTGGTGCCACATGTCACCATCTGGTGGCAAGCCTTGGGGAGAAAGCAATGGCCAAGATTGTGCCACATCACCCATTTTCGCACAGCACACTTCCGACTTCTAAAATCCGTAACTTTCACATACGACCTCCGTTTTTGACGTTCTTTATATCCACGCGTAGGTAATAATAAGATCTACAACTTTCATTTTGACACCGTCAGCCAATTCTCGATCGATCTTAAATTTAACAGTACAAGGAGATTATACTGTTAAACGTTTGCGTAAAATTAATAACTTCTACATACGGACTCTGTTTTTGTCTGTCTTTTTACCGTTGATTTCCTATTAATGAGATCTTCAACTCTCATTTACGTTGCGTAAGCCAAAAACCGCTCGAACTAAAATTCGAGTTTCAGGCCGTGCACTGCTAAGCCGAATCTTAGAAAAATCATAACTTCTTCATACGAAGTCAGATTTGGGCGTTCTTTTTATCGATGTTCTTAGTTTAACATATTCTACGACTTTTGTTTAGATTGATAAGGCTAAAAAGTCTTCTATCGTAAATTCACTATTTACGTCTCCCGGTGTCGTGCCGGTTTTGCCGTAAAACTTTGGCGGGCCATAACTTCTTCGTTATAGCTCGGATTTCGACATTCTTTATATGTACGGAAACCTTGAGACGTATTCTACAACTTTATGTAGAGATATCAGGATTATCTCACACTTTAATTTTGATGCTCATTTTTATTCTTTATTAATTATACATTTATAATTAAATAATAAACACATAAACACACATAATTCACATAATACTCAAATATTTTATATTTATTACTTCAAAAAGAGTTACAATAGTTGACCTAGACTATTACATTGACAAAAATGCTTAGCCCTGAAAACCCAGGCGTTACAAGAACTTCATTGGAGACCTTGGAGTTGTGTTAGCCATAAAGGAGCCTTTGAAAATTTTCTGTGATAATGAAGGAGTGGTTGCCTTGACCAAGGAACCGAGGGATCACGATAGATCTCGACATATCGATAGAAAATATCATTTTATTTGACATCAGTTGGAAGAAGGACTCCTCGTAGTAAAGAGGGTGTCGTCAGAAGATAACCCAGCAGATCCGCTTACGAAGGGATTGAGCAGGGTTAAACACTTGAAGCACGCTAGGAGTATCGGGCTGAAGCATGATATTAGTTTAGATTAGAGAGTTTGGAAACATCTTATAGATAAACTGTAATTAACATTTGATGATTGAATAAAAGTGTATTATTTATTAGTAATGTTACTGTCTTATGTTAATTGTTTACCAATTGTTTCATTTTTCATGTTTTGACTTCCTGAATAATAAGAATTATTCAAATCGTCCACAATCGTTCATATGTTGGAAGTAGGTATGAATGAGGATTGTCATGAATAAGTGTGTAGATTGTCTAAAATGTATTAGACATAGCAAAAGTTTGCTACAACATTCATGAGTTCTTATGAGTATGATTTGAGCATTGGAATAAACCCGCGCTTGCTGGAATCACTTCATGGAATTTTATCTCGAGTGATCGCAAGACGATAATATCATATGGTCTTAAAACCTAGATATATGGTTTATTGTTTGGTAATTGGTTATGCATTGATAATGTGAAAACACATCAGTAACTTGATGTTATAAAACACATTGTTGTGTATGATTTGGTTAGTGAATAATAAATGCATATAAGTCTAAGTTTATCTGTTCCTTTTATCCTGAGAGGATAAAAGCGATATCAGGGCCCCTTGATGATTTGGTTTGACTTATATGTCGGGCTTATGTGTCGGGCCCGGTCAGGACTGAATTGATGTGTTCAATTAAGTTCTATGTCAAACGAATTAGAGATCGAGAAACAAACTGTTGGACAATAAGTATGACTATGTTCCATGTAATTGTCCGCATGATATCTAGAACAGAGGACTATACGATCCGTTATCTAAAGGACATGTTACTGATAAGAGCAGAGTTTGACAGCGTCTTTGAGAGCTACGACAGCTAATCGAATTCTACTGACATTTGTAGTTACTAGACTTATCCAAGTGGGAGACTGTTGGATTAGTGTCTAAGTCTGTAACTATATTTGGTAAGTACTTGACCCAGTTGTGCATGGTCCTTTTAGGTTGCCTTCACCATAGCAACTTGATAGGGTAATTCATGGAGAGAGAAAATATATTATGATTTATTAATATATTATAAGAATAATATAATAAAGGAGAAATCATATTATTTATTTAATATTAGTCATAAATTAATTAGGAATTAATTTGGTGACTAAAAGAGATTAATTGAATAAAGGGGCTGAAACTGTTAAATGTTTGATAGTTGTATTTTTGGGTTGGGAAACCTAATGGACTAAGGGGTGAATGAAATTATGATGGGAGCCCATCATATTTTCATCCATGGCCTTATTCCATAAGGTTTCATGGACTGCTTAATGCTTAAGCTATCCATTAGAGTTTTGATTGAAACCCTAGCTGCTCACAGTATAAATAGGACCCCTGGGTTAAAGAAATCGGGCGTTGCTTCTCATAGAACCTAAGAGTCGATTTTAAGTGCCTCCTCCCTCTCTCATATTCTACCCTCTTGCTAGTTGGTGTTTGTAAGCCATTAGAGGAGTTACACTTGTGACTCTAAGCTCAAGGAAGAAGAAGATCAAGAGATATTTAAAGGTAATCATCTAGATCTCATTAGTTACATTGATTTTGTAATATCTATGCTAGATCTAGGGTTCCAAATCTTGGATGAATTGCATGTTCAATAGTGAAACCTAGATCCAAGTGTTTAGGATTTGCATGTACACATAGGAATGTTCTTATGGCTCAAACCCATCATATATAAAAACTAATCATGTAAGGGAACCACCTTAGGTATTAGGAAACACTTGAAATGAAGTGTTACAATCACATATGATTGATTAAATGGAGTTTACGGCCACACAAGGATGTGTTCACGGCCAAGGAGTGTTCACGGCCAAGAATGCTTAAGTGTTTACGGCCAAAGTATGGTCTAAAAAGGGTTTACGGCCAAGGAAGGCGAGTTCACGGGCATATCAAGATCTTATGAAGGGTTCACAGCCACATAAAGGGTTCACGGCTGTGAAATTTTGAAGATCTTGCATTTTGGTGCATGATTCACTCTTAAAGGGTGTTTGTTTCGTGGGGATTCAAGAGCTTCTAATGGATAACAAGTATATGGAAAAGATACATACTTAATGGAAGTCTTGAAGGTGTTTATGCCCCAAGAACAAGTGTATGTTCTTGGTGTTCTTGGTGAAAAGAAGAAGACTTGAAGATCTTGAAGGAAAAGTGAAGAATTCAAGGATGTGATTCAAAGGATTCACATGATCAAGAAGATTAACTAGTAAAAGGGATGAATCACTTACGTTTTTGAAGAGAAATGATGGAATCCCTTGATGATACTTGAGAGAGTTTGAGTGTTCTTGGATGGAAGATGTGAGAAATGTAGAAAAGTGAAGGAAATTTATACATGTAATTAGGGGTTTACGTCCAAACATGGGTTCACGTCCGTGAACCTAGTTTACGCTGTAAACATCCCTTGATGGATGTTCTTGGCTCAATTTGAAATTCATAGATTCATTACTCACAATTCATAGCATTAAGTCCTAAGTGTACAAGACTTAAAACCTCTTAGAATAACCCTTAGCAAGGCTAAAAGGTAATAGATACAAGTCTGAGTTTACAAGATAGAAATTTTTGGTTGTCACAACAGCCCAATCCTAAAACACCATTAAGAGCTTATTCCATTAAGCCCTTACATTCAAAACTCATTTCCAAGCCCAAAATGAAGTCCTAAGTCATAAACTGTGACATCCCCAAAATCACGGCCAGAAAAGACCGATTTTGTTTATGCTTTATAAAAATCAGAGTACTTCATTTTATAAAAAGGTTGCGGAATTTGTTCCCAGAAAAAAACATGGTAAATACGTTATTAAAACATTTTCGAGGAAACGTATTTATTTCATTTTAAAACGTTTGGGATGTCATCGTTAATACTGAAACATAAGCATAAACAGAACTTACAATGATTTACACTAGTGATCTATATCTCTTTAAATCTCTCAGCGTAATGTCACTTCACTTCGTCACCTGTGATATACATAGACTGAGTGGGTCAGGTTGGGAAACCTGGTGAGTACATAGGGTTTTCAACCCACAATAATATAATTGTTATGTTTAATCATCAAACAATTAACCCCATTACCCATCCCCGTTATCTTCTGTACTCTTAAGGATTTAACCTAAGAGTCATCTATCCTGCATTCGTTTATTCCGAAGCCCCTTACTTCCAGGGTTATAGGACTGGCACTAAATCCATAGCTGCCAATGTTCGTTCATAAAGCACTAATTCCATAGCTGCTATAGTCTATTCATCGGGTACTAAATCCATAGCTACCAGTCTTTATCTAATAGGTACTAAGTCCATAGCTACCAATGTTCAACAGGTACTAAATCCTTAGCTACCAACGTCTAACTAATAGGTACTAAGTCCATAGCTACCAATTCCCAACAGGTACTAAATCCATAGCTACCAACGTCTAACTGGTACTAAGTCCATAGCTACCAATTTCTAACAGGTACTAAATCCATAGCTACCAACGTCTAACTGGTACTAAGTCCATAGCTACCGGTGTTTGTCCCATAGGCACTAAGTCTATAGCTGCCAATGTATACTCACGTCATCTTCTATCTCTCATCATTCATCTAACCATCTCATACCCAACATATTCGTATTTATAAAATACGTATACAGTTTAAATCCTTTAAAACATGTATAAAACGTTCATCCAACATAGACAGCGTGTATTCAGATAATATGTACACATAGCACGTAGTTTATATAAAATACTTCATATCTATGTGTAAGATGAAAGGGACTATGCACTCACTTGAGTAGGTGGCGACTCAGTACTCGGACAGCGCTTCGATACTCTCAAAACGATATTCCTTCGATAAAACCTAGTACCGATACCACTAGGGTTTAGTTTAACGATAACCGCGACAAATTAATTAGTCTGACTATTATTAAGCGTTAATAACGCTCAATATAACTCATAATAATAGCCCAAATAATTATTTTAAGGACCTAATAACATTCCTATAATTATTTGAAAGCTATATAAAAAATTGCGTAAGCGTAGCACACTTACAGCGAATTTTATCGAAAACCGGGACTTAATTGGAGCAGCGTTTCGAAACCGAAAAACTCCTTTTTCTCGGGACTCCGGGAGCCTCGGGGCTTCCCTAGGGTGCTAAGGGGCTTAACTAGGGTTTAGGGGTGGTTTGGGGTTGTAGAGAGAGAAAGTAGTGAGAGAAAGAGTTGATTTTTGGTGTGAAAAACCGGCTGCCCTCGCACCCCTTTTATAGGTGCGAGGCTTCGCACTACGCGGAGCGTTCAGAAGGTTACGCGGGGCGTAACTTCGGATAAGGGTGCCAGATGGCGAGACCTCGGTGGTGCGTCGTGGCTTCTTCTGGACCGAGAATGGCTAAGCGAACGCGGCGCGTACGAGACCGAACGCTGGGCGTAGCGAGGGGCGACGCGTCACTCATCCGAGGCGACTTCAGCGATCATCATCGGACGGCTGGGAAAGCGCCACGTCAGCGACTTCGTATTAGATCTCGCAAAATCGAGTACAATCTTTAAAAATTCGTAACTTTTGCGTACGATCTCCGTTTTCGACGTTCTTTATATCCACGCGAAGGTGGGAACGTACTCTACAACTTTCGTTTAGACTTCGTCGGCTAATTTTGGCTCGATTTTAAATTTTATATTATTAACGGGCCGGGACACGATTTGGTCCGTTAAATCCTCATAACTTCTTCATCCGACATCCGTTTTTGCCCATCTTTTTCTCGTTACGCTACTCTCAACGAGATCTTCGATTCTCGTTTAGGTCGTGTCGGCTAAAAACCGCTCGATCAAATATTCGAATTTCGGGCTGTACACTGCTAGTCTGAAACTTCGAAAAATCATAACTTCTTCATACGAAGTCAGATTTGGGCGTTCTTTTTATCGATGTTCTTAGTTTAACATATTCTACGACTTCCGTTTAGATCGCTAAGGCTAAATCTCGCTCTATCGTAAATTTACTATTTACGCTTCCCGGTGCCGTGCCGGTTTTGCCGTAAAACTTCGACGGGCCATAACTTCTTCGTTATAACTCGGATTTCGGCGTTCCTTATATGTACGGAAACCTTGTGACATACTCTACAACTTGGTTAAGATTATTTATTCTAAATAATCTTTTGTCGAAAAGTCATTTTCGACTCCTATTGCCTCTAATTTGATTAGCCCGGATTTGCGGGCGTTACAATTATCTCCCCCTTAGGATGATTACGTCCCGGAATCATCAACGAAACAGGGTCGTATAATGACTCTATACGTCATCTCTTCATCCTAGGTAATAATTATAACTTCTACATTCCTTCAATTCTATCTCTTAAACTCATTGATTGTAAGAGTACTCGATCGTGCACCTGCTCTCTACCTCAGGTTAGACTCCAAATTATGACCTTCAAGTCACAATCTCGATCCTTGCTGGATACAGACTTGAGATAAGTTCTTTTATTACTACTATAGATCGATATGTCATATTCTAACGACCTATCATCGTACGTTGCAACACTTAGACTTAGGTCTCTTAGAGTTAAATTCTAAAACAGACTATGCCTTCCTTCATGTTCTAATGTGATATAATCACACTTTAACATTAGGCATTTCTAGCTACCAACTTTTTTAACAACGAGTGCGATACTTCTATTGATCGCTTTAATTTCAACCGTTTGGTTTAATGTCGGACGCTACATCAAACTTGTTTCTCTGAACCACACAACATACTCATCGTAGTCGGACTCGATTTGATATGACCACAAGGGTCGGAATATCAACAATCTTCTTATTCATTACCGAAACGATGGTAACAACACACTTGAATAAAACGAAATCAATTACTAGCTTCTTGGTAACCTTGTGACTTTCCCTGATCCAAGTGTGAGTCCTGTGCTTCCGGTAGTATAGGCCTCTACTACCATTCACACCTACTCATACTCGTCCCAAGTATTGTCTCGCAGTTTCCCAAGTCACCATGCAGCAAATCACACAATCGTTCGACACATCAGATAACAAAACGAAGGTTTTATATTAATTCTTGAAACGATTACATAGGTGTTCAAGTTCACCCTAGACTATGCCTCTACTAGGCTACATCATAAAATACTATGGCTACTACATAACTTGATCTTCTGATATGAAGTCCTCATCCTTGATTCCTCGCACGGTTTTATGCTTCGTCGAGGATCATGTGAAATGCCCTTGGCCTTGGTGGCGTTTCTGGTCTTACTGCTTTATTTTTCTTTGGGCAGTTTCTGGACATATGCCCCTTGCCTCCACATCCGTAGCATACTTTATCATCATGTGTGCAGTCTTTGGAATAGTGACCAGTCCTCCCACACTTGTAACAAGTCACTTCTTCATTGCACTTCCCACCATGCTTCTTCTTGCATCTATCACACCATCTTGCTTCACCTCCATCTCCTCCTCCAAGCTTTGAGAATTTTCTTTCCTTGTTCGACCTCGAAGATCCTTCAAACTTCCGCTTCTCTCCTGCCTTATCTTTTTCTAGACCTTTTTCTCTTATCTGGGCCTCTACGTTCTTAGCTGCCCTAACAGCTGCTTTCAAGGTAGTTGCCATCTTGACCATTGGGCCAAAGTCAGTGGGCAGTCCGTTAGCAAACCTATCAATCTTGGAGAGTTCAGTAGGCACCAAGTAGGGGAATAGCTTCATCCTCTCGGTGAATGCGGTGTCATACTCATCAACACTCATCTTCCCTTTCTTCAGGTTCTGAAAATCGTTGTTTAGGTCTATCAGATCTACCTCCGAGCAGTACTGCATTTTCAACTGTTCCAAAAACTCTTCCCACGACATCCTTAAGGCTTCTCCTCGTGGCATCGTATCTGCCAATAGCTTCCACCAGCTCAAGACTCCAGTTTTCAGCTGTCTTACTGCAAAGACAGTCTTCTGTTTCTCATTACAGCTGCAGCTCTCAAACACCATCTCCATCTCAGAGATCCAATCCATAATCTCAACCGGCTTCGGGCTTCCTGAGAGACTTGGCGGTTTCGCACCCAAGAAATTCTTGTACATCCGCCCATCCTTGTTGTTTCTCTCTTCTGGGCCATCCCTTTGCTCACCTTGAGTCCCTACTTGACTCACTTAGCGGCTGTAGTTCCCTTCCTCGGATTGCTCGGGAACTGGCTCCGTCGGTTCAACATGTACGGTAGGTTCGTCCCTATTCAACATCCGTCTCATTTCTTCCCTTTGTTCAGCCAACATAGCCCGAATCATGGCTTGAACTCCAGCCATGGTGACTGGCTCAGGCGCAACTTCTTCTACAATAGGTATTTGCTGAACCACTGGGGGTTGGTTCCTGTTCCCATTTGCGTTTACGTTTCCGCTACGGGTTCTTACCATCTTGATCTATACACCTAATGAGGTGAATCTAGACCTTTACTTAGGATTGACGTTTAAATCATCCTTATCACTCCGAAACGTTTACATGCTAGTTCTAATATCGTATTCGTACGTTTAGAATCTTAAACACATAAGGTTTCCAGATCCGGTCGGCAACAGACCATAGATCCGAACAACTAACAGCATATCAGGCACAAGTATTTAGCACATAAAAGCATTTTAGGCATCATTCCTAAAATAAGCTAGTGCTCACACCTCACAATCATCGCTTAGCATTCTAAGTTTAAGTCTAGAAATAAATCCATATTCCTAGTTCGCTTAAACTAATGCTCTGATACCAACTGTGACATCCCCAAAATCACGGCCAGAAAAGACCGATTTTGTTTATGCTTTATAAAAATCAGAGTACTTCATTTTATAAAAAGGTTGCAGAATTTGTTCCCAGAAAAAAACATGGTAAATACGTTATTAAAACATTTTCGAGGAAACGTATTTATTTCATTTTAAAACGTCTGGGATGTCATCGTTAATACTGAAACATAAGCATAAACAGAACTTACAATGATTTACACTAGTGATCTATATCTCTTTAAATCTCTCAGCGTAATGTCACTTCACTTCGTCACCTGTGATATACATAGACTGAGTGGGTCAGGTTGGGAAACCTAGTGAGTACATAGGGTTTTCAACCCACAATAATATAATTGTTATGTTTAATCATCAAACAATTAACCCCATTACCCATCCCCGTTATCTTCTGTACTCTTAAGGATTTAACCTAAGAGTCATCTATCCTGCATTCGTTTATTCCGAAGCCCCTTACTTCCAGGGTTATAGGACTGGCACTAAATCCATAGCTGCCAATGTTCGTTCATAAAGCACTAATTCCATAGCTGCTATAGTCTATTCATCGGGTACTAAATCCATAGCTACCAGTCTTTATCTAATAGGTACTAAGTCCATAGCTACCAATGTTCAACAGGTACTAAATCCTTAGCTACCAGCGTCTAACTAATAGGTACTAAGTCCATAGCTACCAATTCCCAACAGGTACTAAATCCATAGCTACCAACGTCTAACTGGTACTAAGTCCATAGCTACCAATTTCTAACAGGTACTAAATCCATAGCTACCAACGTCTAACTGCTACTAAGTCCATAGCTACCGGTGTTTGTCCCATAGGCACTAAGTCTATAGCTGCCAATGTATACTCACGTCATCTTCTATCTCTCATCATTCATCTACCCATCTCATACCCAACATATTCGTATTTATAAAATACGTATACAGTTTAAATCCTTTAAAACATGTATAAAACGTTCATCCAACATAGACAGCGTGTATTCAGATAATATGTACACATAGCACGTAGTTTATATAAAATACTTCATATCTATGTGTAAGATGAAAGGGACTATGCACTCACTTGAGTAGGTGGCGACTCAGTACTCGGACAGCGCTTCGATACTCTCAAAACGATATTCCTTCGATAAAACCTAGTACCGATACCACTAGGGTTTAGTTTAACGATAACCGCGACAAATTAATTAGTCTGACTATTATTAAGCGTTAATAACGCTCAATATAACTCATAATAATAGCCCAAATAATTATTTTAAGGACCTAATAACATTCCTATAATTATTTGAAAGCTATATAAAAAATTGCGTAAGCGTAGCACACTTACAGCGAATTTTATCGAAAACCGGGACTTAATTGGAGCAGCGTTTCGAAACCGAAAAACTCCTTTTTCTCGGGACTCCGGGAGCCTCGGGGCTTCCCTAGGGTGCTAAGGGGCTTAACTAGGGTTTAGGGGTGGTTTGGGGTTGTAGAGAGAGAAAGTAGTGAGAGAAAGAGTTGATTTTTGGTGTGAAAAACCGGCTGCCCTCGCACCCCTTTTATAGGTGCGAGGCTTCGCACTACGCGGGGCGTTCAGAAGGTTACGCGGGGCGTAACTTCGGATAAGGGTGCCAGATGGCGAGACCTCGGTGGTGCGTCGTGGCTTCTTCTGGACCGAGAATGGCTAAGCGAACGCGGCGCGTACGAGACCGAACGCTGGGCGTAGCGAGGGGCGACGCGTCACTCATCCGAGGCGACTTCAGCGATCATCATCGGACGGCTGGGAAAGCGCCACGTCAGCGACTTCGTATTAGATCTCGCAAAATCGAGTACAATCTTTAAAAATTCGTAACTTTTGCGTACGATCTCCGTTTTCGACGTTCTTTATATCCACGCGAAGGTGGGAACGTACTCTACAACTTTCGTTTAGACTTCGTCGGCTAATTTTGGCTCGATTTTAAATTTTATATTATTAACGGGCCGGGACACGATTTGGTCCGTTAAATCCTCATAACTTCTTCATCCGACATCCGTTTTTGCCCATCTTTTTCTCGTTACGCTACTCTCAACGAGATCTTCGATTCTCGTTTAGGTCGTGTCGGCTAAAAACCGCTCGATCAAATATTCGAATTTCGGGCTGTACACTGCTAGTCTGAAACTTCGAAAAATCATAACTTCTTCATACGAAGTCAGATTTGGGCGTTCTTTTTATCGATGTTCTTAGTTTAACATATTCTACGACTTCCGTTTAGATCGCTAAGGCTAAATCTCGCTCTATCGTAAATTTACTATTTACGCTTCCCGGTGCCGTGCCGGTTTTGCCGTAAAACTTCGACGGGCCATAACTTCTTCGTTATAACTCGGATTTCGGCGTTCCTTATATGTACGGAAACCTTGTGACATACTCTACAACTTGGTTAAGATTATTTATTCTAAATAATCTTTTGTCGAAAAGTCATTTTCGACTCCTATTGCCTCTAATTTGATTAGCCCGGATTTGCGGGCGTTACAATTATCTCCCCCTTAGGATGATTACGTCCCGGAATCATCAACGAAACAGGGTCGTATAATGACTCTATACGTCATCTCTTCATCCTAGGTAATAATTATAACTTCTACATTCCTTCAATTCTATCTCTTAAACTCATTGATTGTAAGAGTACTCGATCGTGCACCTGCTCTCTACCTCAGGTTAGACTCCAAATTATGACCTTCAAGTCACAATCTCGATCCTTGCTGGATACAGACTTGAGATAAGTTCTTTTATTACTACTATAGATCGATATGTCATATTCTAACGACCTATCATCGTACGTTGCAACACTTAGACTTAGGTCTCTTAGAGTTAAATTCTAAAACAGACTATGCCTTCCTTCATGTTCTAATGTGATATAATCACACTTTAACATTAGGCATTTCTAGCTACCAACTTTTTTAACAACGAGTGCGATACTTCTATTGATCGCTTTAATTTCAACCGTTTGGTTTAATGTCGGACGCTACATCAAACTTGTTTCTCTGAACCACACAACATACTCATCGTAGTCGGACTCGATTTGATATGACCACAAGGGTCGGAATATCAACAATCTTCTTATTCATTACCGAAACGATGGTAACAACACACTTGAATAAAACGAAATCAATTACTAGCTTCTTGGTAACCTTGTGACTTTCCCTGATCCAAGTGTGAGTCCTGTGCTTCCGGTAGTATAGGCCTCTACTACCATTCACACCTACTCATACTCGTCCCAAGTATTGTCTCGCAGTTTCCCAAGTCACCATGCAGCAAATCACACAATCGTTCGACACATCAGATAACAAAACGAAGGTTTTATATTAATTCTTGAAACGATTACATAGGTGTTCAAGTTCACCCTAGACTATGCCTCTACTAGGCTACATCATAAAATACTATGGCTACTACATAACTTGATCTTCTGATATGAAGTCCTCATCCTTGATTCCTCGCACGGTTTTATGCTTCGTCGAGGATCATGTGAAATGCCCTTGGCCTTGGTGGCGTTTCTGGTCTTACTGCTTTATTTTTCTTTGGGCAGTTTCTGGACATATGCCCCTTGCCTCCACATCCGTAGCATACTTTATCATCATGTGTGCAGTCTTTGGAATAGTGACCAGTCCTCCCACACTTGTAACAAGTCACTTCTTCATTGCACTTCCCACCATGCTTCTTCTTGCATCTATCACACCATCTTGCTTCACCTCCATCTCCTCCTCCAAGCTTTGAGAATTTTCTTTCCTTGTTCGACCTCGAAGATCCTTCAAACTTCCGCTTCTCTCCTGCCTTATCTTTTTCTAGACCTTTTTCTCTTATCTGGGCCTCTACGTTCTTAGCTGCCCTAACAGCTGCTTTCAAGGTAGTTGCCATCTTGACCATTGGGCCAAAGTCAGTGGGCAGTCCGTTAGCAAACCTATCAATCTTGGAGAGTTCAGTAGGCACCAAGTAGGGGAATAGCTTCATCCTCTCGGTGAATGCGGTGTCATACTCATCAACACTCATCTTCCCTTTCTTCAGGTTCTGAAAATCGTTGTTTAGGTCTATCAGATCTACCTCCGAGCAGTACTGCATTTTCAACTGTTCCAAAAACTCTTCCCACGACATCCTTAAGGCTTCTCCTCGTGGCATCGTATCTGCCAATAGCTTCCACCAGCTCAAGACTCCAGTTTTCAGCTGTCTTACTGCAAAGACAGTCTTCTGTTTCTCATTACAGCTGCAGCTCTCAAACACCATCTCCATCTCAGAGATCCAATCCATAATCTCAACCGGCTTCGGGCTTCCTGAGAGACTTGGCGGTTTCGCACCCAAGAAATTCTTGTACATCCGCCCATCCTTGTTGTTTCTCTCTTCTGGGCCATCCCTTTGCTCACCTTGAGTCCCTACTTGACTCACTTAGCGGCTGTAGTTCCCTTCCTCGGATTGCTCGGGAACTGGCTCCGTCGGTTCAACATGTACGGTAGGTTCGTCCCTATTCAACATCCGTCTCATTTCTTCCCTTTGTTCAGCCAACATAGCCCGAATCATGGCTTGAACTCCAGCCATGGTGACTGGCTCAGGCGCAACTTCTTCTACAATAGGTATTTGCTGAACCACTGGGGGTTGGTTCCTGTTCCCATTTGCGTTTACGTTTCCGCTACGGGTTCTTACCATCTTGATCTATACACCTAATGAGGTGAATCTAGACCTTTACTTAGGATTGACGTTTAAATCATCCTTATCACTCCGAAACGTTTACATGCTAGTTCTAATATCGTATTCGTACGTTTAGAATCTTAAACACATAAGGTTTCCAGATCCGGTCGGCAACAGACCATAGATCCGAACAACTAACAGCATATCAGGCACAAGTATTTAGCACATAAAAGCATTTTAGGCATCATTCCTAAAATAAGCTAGTGCTCACACCTCACAATCATCGCTTAGCATTCTAAGTTTAAGTCTAGAAATAAATCCATATTCCTAGTTCGCTTAAACTAATGCTCTGATACCAACTGTGACATCCCCAAAATCACGGCCAGAAAAGACCGATTTTGTTTATGCTTTATAAAAATCAGAGTACTTCATTTTATAAAAAGGTTGCAGAATTTGTTCCCAGAAAAAAACATGGTAAATACGTTATTAAAACATTTTCGAGGAAACGTATTTATTTCATTTTAAAACGTCTGGGATGTCATCGTTAATACTGAAACATAAGCATAAACAGAACTTACAATGATTTACACTAGTGATCTATATCTCTTTAAATCTCTCAGCGTAATGTCACTTCACTTCGTCACCTGTGATATACATAGACTGAGTGGGTCAGGTTGGGAAACCTAGTGAGTACATAGGGTTTTCAACCCACAATAATATAATTGTTATGTTTAATCATCAAACAATTAACCCCATTACCCATCCCCGTTATCTTCTGTACTCTTAAGGATTTAACCTAAGAGTCATCTATCCTGCATTCGTTTATTCCGAAGCCCCTTACTTCCAGGGTTATAGGACTGGCACTAAATCCATAGCTGCCAATGTTCGTTCATAAAGCACTAATTCCATAGCTGCTATAGTCTATTCATCGGGTACTAAATCCATAGCTACCAGTCTTTATCTAATAGGTACTAAGTCCATAGCTACCAATGTTCAACAGGTACTAAATCCTTAGCTACCAGCGTCTAACTAATAGGTACTAAGTCCATAGCTACCAATTCCCAACAGGTACTAAATCCATAGCTACCAACGTCTAACTGGTACTAAGTCCATAGCTACCAATTTCTAACAGGTACTAAATCCATAGCTACCAACGTCTAACTGCTACTAAGTCCATAGCTACCGGTGTTTGTCCCATAGGCACTAAGTCTATAGCTGCCAATGTATACTCACGTCATCTTCTATCTCTCATCATTCATCTACCCATCTCATACCCAACATATTCGTATTTATAAAATACGTATACAGTTTAAATCCTTTAAAACATGTATAAAACGTTCATCCAACATAGACAGCGTGTATTCAGATAATATGTACACATAGCACGTAGTTTATATAAAATACTTCATATCTATGTGTAAGATGAAAGGGACTATGCACTCACTTGAGTAGGTGGCGACTCAGTACTCGGACAGCGCTTCGATACTCTCAAAACGATATTCCTTCGATAAAACCTAGTACCGATACCACTAGGGTTTAGTTTAACGATAACCGCGACAAATTAATTAGTCTGACTATTATTAAGCGTTAATAACGCTCAATATAACTCATAATAATAGCCCAAATAATTATTTTAAGGACCTAATAACATTCCTATAATTATTTGAAAGCTATATAAAAAATTGCGTAAGCGTAGCACACTTACAGCGAATTTTATCGAAAACCGGGACTTAATTGGAGCAGCGTTTCGAAACCGAAAAACTCCTTTTTCTCGGGACTCCGGGAGCCTCGGGGCTTCCCTAGGGTGCTAAGGGGCTTAACTAGGGTTTAGGGGTGGTTTGGGGTTGTAGAGAGAGAAAGTAGTGAGAGAAAGAGTTGATTTTTGGTGTGAAAAACCGGCTGCCCTCGCACCCCTTTTATAGGTGCGAGGCTTCGCACTACGCGGGGCGTTCAGAAGGTTACGCGGGGCGTAACTTCGGATAAGGGTGCCAGATGGCGAGACCTCGGTGGTGCGTCGTGGCTTCTTCTGGACCGAGAATGGCTAAGCGAACGCGGCGCGTACGAGACCGAACGCTGGGCGTAGCGAGGGGCGACGCGTCACTCATCCGAGGCGACTTCAGCGATCATCATCGGACGGCTGGGAAAGCGCCACGTCAGCGACTTCGTATTAGATCTCGCAAAATCGAGTACAATCTTTAAAAATTCGTAACTTTTGCGTACGATCTCCGTTTTCGACGTTCTTTATATCCACGCGAAGGTGGGAACGTACTCTACAACTTTCGTTTAGACTTCGTCGGCTAATTTTGGCTCGATTTTAAATTTTATATTATTAACGGGCCGGGACACGATTTGGTCCGTTAAATCCTCATAACTTCTTCATCCGACATCCGTTTTTGCCCATCTTTTTCTCGTTACGCTACTCTCAACGAGATCTTCGATTCTCGTTTAGGTCGTGTCGGCTAAAAACCGCTCGATCAAATATTCGAATTTCGGGCTGTACACTGCTAGTCTGAAACTTCGAAAAATCATAACTTCTTCATACGAAGTCAGATTTGGGCGTTCTTTTTATCGATGTTCTTAGTTTAACATATTCTACGACTTCCGTTTAGATCGCTAAGGCTAAATCTCGCTCTATCGTAAATTTACTATTTACGCTTCCCGGTGCCGTGCCGGTTTTGCCGTAAAACTTCGACGGGCCATAACTTCTTCGTTATAACTCGGATTTCGGCGTTCCTTATATGTACGGAAACCTTGTGACATACTCTACAACTTGGTTAAGATTATTTATTCTAAATAATCTTTTGTCGAAAAGTCATTTTCGACTCCTATTGCCTCTAATTTGATTAGCCCGGATTTGCGGGCGTTACAATTATCTCCCCCTTAGGATGATTACGTCCCGGAATCATCAACGAAACAGGGTCGTATAATGACTCTATACGTCATCTCTTCATCCTAGGTAATAATTATAACTTCTACATTCCTTCAATTCTATCTCTTAAACTCATTGATTGTAAGAGTACTCGATCGTGCACCTGCTCTCTACCTCAGGTTAGACTCCAAATTATGACCTTCAAGTCACAATCTCGATCCTTGCTGGATACAGACTTGAGATAAGTTCTTTTATTACTACTATAGATCGATATGTCATATTCTAACGACCTATCATCGTACGTTGCAACACTTAGACTTAGGTCTCTTAGAGTTAAATTCTAAAACAGACTATGCCTTCCTTCATGTTCTAATGTGATATAATCACACTTTAACATTAGGCATTTCTAGCTACCAACTTTTTTAACAACGAGTGCGATACTTCTATTGATCGCTTTAATTTCAACCGTTTGGTTTAATGTCGGACGCTACATCAAACTTGTTTCTCTGAACCACACAACATACTCATCGTAGTCGGACTCGATTTGATATGACCACAAGGGTCGGAATATCAACAATCTTCTTATTCATTACCGAAACGATGGTAACAACACACTTGAATAAAACGAAATCAATTACTAGCTTCTTGGTAACCTTGTGACTTTCCCTGATCCAAGTGTGAGTCCTGTGCTTCCGGTAGTATAGGCCTCTACTACCATTCACACCTACTCATACTCGTCCCAAGTATTGTCTCGCAGTTTCCCAAGTCACCATGCAGCAAATCACACAATCGTTCGAC
This sequence comes from Lactuca sativa, assembly GCF_002870075.4. NCBI lineage: Eukaryota > Viridiplantae > Streptophyta > Magnoliopsida > Asterales > Asteraceae > Lactuca > Lactuca sativa. Next base: position 103,847,370 of record NC_056623.2, on the reverse strand, counting down.
ACATCAGATAACAAAACGAAGGTTTTATATTAATTCTTGAAACGATTACATAGGTGTTCAAGTTCACCCTAGACTATGCCTCTACTAGGCTACATCATAAAATACTATGGCTACTACATAACTTGATCTTCTGATATGAAGTCCTCATCCTTGATTCCTCGCACGGTTTTATGCTTCGTCGAGGATCATGTGAAATGCCCTTGGCCTTGGTGGCGTTTCTGGTCTTACTGCTTTATTTTTCTTTGGGCAGTTTCTGGACATATGCCCCTTGCCTCCACATCCGTAGCATACTTTATCATCATGTGTGCAGTCTTTGGAATAGTGACCAGTCCTCCCACACTTGTAACAAGTCACTTCTTCATTGCACTTCCCACCATGCTTCTTCTTGCATCTATCACACCATCTTGCTTCACCTCCATCTCCTCCTCCAAGCTTTGAGAATTTTCTTTCCTTGTTCGACCTCGAAGATCCTTCAAACTTCCGCTTCTCTCCTGCCTTATCTTTTTCTAGACCTTTTTCTCTTATCTGGGCCTCTACGTTCTTAGCTGCCCTAACAGCTGCTTTCAAGGTAGTTGCCATCTTGACCATTGGGCCAAAGTCAGTGGGCAGTCCGTTAGCAAACCTATCAATCTTGGAGAGTTCAGTAGGCACCAAGTAGGGGAATAGCTTCATCCTCTCGGTGAATGCGGTGTCATACTCATCAACACTCATCTTCCCTTTCTTCAGGTTCTGAAAATCGTTGTTTAGGTCTATCAGATCTACCTCCGAGCAGTACTGCATTTTCAACTGTTCCAAAAACTCTTCCCACGACATCCTTAAGGCTTCTCCTCGTGGCATCGTATCTGCCAATAGCTTCCACCAGCTCAAGACTCCAGTTTTCAGCTGTCTTACTGCAAAGACAGTCTTCTGTTTCTCATTACAGCTGCAGCTCTCAAACACCATCTCCATCTCAGAGATCCAATCCATAATCTCAACCGGCTTCGGGCTTCCTGAGAGACTTGGCGGTTTCGCACCCAAGAAATTCTTGTACATCCGCCCATCCTTGTTGTTTCTCTCTTCTGGGCCATCCCTTTGCTCACCTTGAGTCCCTACTTGACTCACTTAGCGGCTGTAGTTCCCTTCCTCGGATTGCTCGGGAACTGGCTCCGTCGGTTCAACATGTACGGTAGGTTCGTCCCTATTCAACATCCGTCTCATTTCTTCCCTTTGTTCAGCCAACATAGCCCGAATCATGGCTTGAACTCCAGCCATGGTGACTGGCTCAGGCGCAACTTCTTCTACAATAGGTATTTGCTGAACCACTGGGGGTTGGTTCCTGTTCCCATTTGCGTTTACGTTTCCGCTACGGGTTCTTACCATCTTGATCTATACACCTAATGAGGTGAATCTAGACCTTTACTTAGGATTGACGTTTAAATCATCCTTATCACTCCGAAACGTTTACATGCTAGTTCTAATATCGTATTCGTACGTTTAGAATCTTAAACACATAAGGTTTCCAGATCCGGTCGGCAACAGACCATAGATCCGAACAACTAACAGCATATCAGGCACAAGTATTTAGCACATAAAAGCATTTTAGGCATCATTCCTAAAATAAGCTAGTGCTCACACCTCACAATCATCGCTTAGCATTCTAAGTTTAAGTCTAGAAATAAATCCATATTCCTAGTTCGCTTAAACTAATGCTCTGATACCAACTGTGACATCCCCAAAATCACGGCCAGAAAAGACCGATTTTGTTTATGCTTTATAAAAATCAGAGTACTTCATTTTATAAAAAGGTTGCAGAATTTGTTCCCAGAAAAAAACATGGTAAATACGTTATTAAAACATTTTCGAGGAAACGTATTTATTTCATTTTAAAACGTCTGGGATGTCATCGTTAATACTGAAACATAAGCATAAACAGAACTTACAATGATTTACACTAGTGATCTATATCTCTTTAAATCTCTCAGCGTAATGTCACTTCACTTCGTCACCTGTGATATACATAGACTGAGTGGGTCAGGTTGGGAAACCTAGTGAGTACATAGGGTTTTCAACCCACAATAATATAATTGTTATGTTTAATCATCAAACAATTAACCCCATTACCCATCCCCGTTATCTTCTGTACTCTTAAGGATTTAACCTAAGAGTCATCTATCCTGCATTCGTTTATTCCGAAGCCCCTTACTTCCAGGGTTATAGGACTGGCACTAAATCCATAGCTGCCAATGTTCGTTCATAAAGCACTAATTCCATAGCTGCTATAGTCTATTCATCGGGTACTAAATCCATAGCTACCAGTCTTTATCTAATAGGTACTAAGTCCATAGCTACCAATGTTCAACAGGTACTAAATCCTTAGCTACCAGCGTCTAACTAATAGGTACTAAGTCCATAGCTACCAATTCCCAACAGGTACTAAATCCATAGCTACCAACGTCTAACTGGTACTAAGTCCATAGCTACCAATTTCTAACAGGTACTAAATCCATAGCTACCAACGTCTAACTGCTACTAAGTCCATAGCTACCGGTGTTTGTCCCATAGGCACTAAGTCTATAGCTGCCAATGTATACTCACGTCATCTTCTATCTCTCATCATTCATCTACCCATCTCATACCCAACATATTCGTATTTATAAAATACGTATACAGTTTAAATCCTTTAAAACATGTATAAAACGTTCATCCAACATAGACAGCGTGTATTCAGATAATATGTACACATAGCACGTAGTTTATATAAAATACTTCATATCTATGTGTAAGATGAAAGGGACTATGCACTCACTTGAGTAGGTGGCGACTCAGTACTCGGACAGCGCTTCGATACTCTCAAAACGATATTCCTTCGATAAAACCTAGTACCGATACCACTAGGGTTTAGTTTAACGATAACCGCGACAAATTAATTAGTCTGACTATTATTAAGCGTTAATAACGCTCAATATAACTCATAATAATAGCCCAAATAATTATTTTAAGGACCTAATAACATTCCTATAATTATTTGAAAGCTATATAAAAAATTGCGTAAGCGTAGCACACTTACAGCGAATTTTATCGAAAACCGGGACTTAATTGGAGCAGCGTTTCGAAACCGAAAAACTCCTTTTTCTCGGGACTCCGGGAGCCTCGGGGCTTCCCTAGGGTGCTAAGGGGCTTAACTAGGGTTTAGGGGTGGTTTGGGGTTGTAGAGAGAGAAAGTAGTGAGAGAAAGAGTTGATTTTTGGTGTGAAAAACCGGCTGCCCTCGCACCCCTTTTATAGGTGCGAGGCTTCGCACTACGCGGGGCGTTCAGAAGGTTACGCGGGGCGTAACTTCGGATAAGGGTGCCAGATGGCGAGACCTCGGTGGTGCGTCGTGGCTTCTTCTGGACCGAGAATGGCTAAGCGAACGCGGCGCGTACGAGACCGAACGCTGGGCGTAGCGAGGGGCGACGCGTCACTCATCCGAGGCGACTTCAGCGATCATCATCGGACGGCTGGGAAAGCGCCACGTCAGCGACTTCGTATTAGATCTCGCAAAATCGAGTACAATCTTTAAAAATTCGTAACTTTTGCGTACGATCTCCGTTTTCGACGTTCTTTATATCCACGCGAAGGTGGGAACGTACTCTACAACTTTCGTTTAGACTTCGTCGGCTAATTTTGGCTCGATTTTAAATTTTATATTATTAACGGGCCAGGACACGATTTGGTCCGTTAAATCCTCATAACTTCTTCATCCGACATCCGTTTTTGCCCATCTTTTTCTCGTTACGCTACTCTCAACGAGATCTTCGATTCTCGTTTAGGTCGTGTCGTCTAAAAACCGCTCGATCAAATATTCGAATTTCGGGCTGTACACTGCTAGTCCGAAACTTCGAAAAATCATAACTTCTTCATACGAAGTCAGATTTGGGCGTTCTTTTTATCGATGTTCTTAGTTTAACATATTCTACGACTTCCGTTTAGATCGCTAAGGATAAATCTCGCTCTATCGTAAATTTACTATTTACGCTTCCCGGTGCCGTGCCGGTTTTGCCGTAAAACTTCGACGGGCCATAACTTCTTCGTTATAACTCGGATTTCGGCGTTCCTTATATGTACGGAAACCTTGTGACATACTCTACAACTTGGTTAAGATTATTTATTCTAAATAATCTTTTGTCGAAAAGTCATTTTCGCCTCCTATTGCCTCTAATTTGATTAGCCCGGATTTGCGGGCGTTACATAAACTTTCCAACTTTATGACTTTGCATGGCTATAAAGTGTTTAATGTCCAAAACCCTTTGTTCTTAACCCAATAAGACATTACAACTCTTGCATGGAAGGGATAACAAGGCCTAGATCACAGTTTTAGGGTTTATAATAGCTCCATAATGGATAAACTTTCCAACTTTATCCATTAGAATGGTACCAACAAACAAGATCTAGTATATAGGTCTCAAAGGGACCCAAAAGTGCATATTTTTTTAACTGAATCCATTAAGTCCAAGTCTCCAACCTTCAGGTCTGAATAAAATTGATGTTTAGATAGATAAAGTTTCCAACTTTATCCATAACAAGGTCACAAACTTTCAAGATCTAAACGTTATGTAATTAAAGTAACCAAAAGGTCATAACACTCAAAACTAGCTAGATCTAACAATTTCATAATCAAGATTCAAACTTTATACCTCTAGAAGAAAGATCAATGTGAACAAAGTCTAGATCTACAAGCTCAAATGCAACCAACACTTCTTCAATGAGTTCCTTATTCTCCAAGGTGCACCAAGAAAACTCCAAAGCACTTAAAACACATTATTTTTGCTCACAAGGCTCAATCTAGGGTTAAGGTTTCAAGAGAGGGTGTTGGAGAGGTGGAGGCTAAGAATGGAATGAACTCCCTCTAAGCATTTCAAAATCAAGGCATATTATAAATAAAACTTGAGAGATCACTTGGAAACCCCCAACTGCCAACAAGCAACCCAATAAATTGAAAATGCTCAAACACAACAATTTCTTTCTCTCCATAACTGTATAACCCAACTTCTAGAGAAAACCACATAAATAGGGAACTCTCAGTACTACAACCGCAAATCTTCGTCGTCACTATACTTCATGAAACCGGGAACCCATCAGTTTATTCTTAGAAACCTTAATCTAAGATTTATGAGCATCCATTCATCGAACCTACCCCTAGTCCTTGACTGGGGACACCACCAAAACGTGCTGAAAGGATACTCAAAACATTCATATCACAAACTCCACCCAAAAACTTTAAATATAATCAACCATTAACCCACTATTTTGCACAAAACCCATTCAACATTCCTTTTGATGCTAACCAAACACAACCCAAGTCATACCCTTTTATCATGCACAATTCCTTGCATAACATAGGCTGCTACCAACGCAAAATCAAACGAAAACATGGTCACACCCAACCAACGAATGAGATAGGCGATTGTACTCTTGCTCCATCTCAAGGGTTACAAAACAATTAAGAACCATACCAATGAAATCAGACCGGGTGTCCTTATGCTATCTTACTTAGTTCATATAGACCTCCTAATGACCATATTTGATGAGCTACTACAATATACATCCCCAAAGGGAAGCACACAACCATCTTTAGATCTATTGCATTCATTTTTCTTCACAACCTTACCCAAAGGGTGAAGTGTAAGTAAATCTAATGACATGATGATCCTCAACCGTTATCAGAAACATCCATATGAATGACCAAAACCAAATCCCATACCATGATTGAAACTGAACAGATTCCACCAATACGTCAGTGGCTCGACAAAACTCTAAAGGCGATCTAGAAATGTTGCCAAAACATTAGTCAAATCAATCCCACAACAAATCGAACCGACACAACATGCCAAAATTAGATTCTTCGTAGATGAAAGTCACACCTAAAAAACTAAACAATGTTGCCCTAATATCTGAACTTCCAATAACCAAGGACAAATGCCAAACTTGAGCCTGCTATGAACCAAAATTCCACACCACAATTGAGGGTAAACATACCCAGAGACCAATGAAAATATAAAACATACAGAACTTGACAATAGGTTGATGCATCCATTGATGATTAACAAAATGACCAATGATCGCAGATGCATAGGGAATGAATCCCATAACCCGATATACTACTAAATAAACCCATCTGGAACTAAATATACCAAACACTGAAACTAATCAACCGATCAACAATTACCCATCCTAGACTGTAGATATCAAGCTATACAACAAGCTAAAAAATCTCTCAATACTCGATACTCAACCTGAGCAACCCAGATAACCTTTGATCAATTCCTTGATACTTCTAAAATGAGCCACTAGCTACAACAAGACCCTTTTCCAATAGCTTCTTTCCACGAAGACGACTCTTGGATTCCTGTCTACATACATCTGATGGCAGCTTGCTCTGCACTCCTGTATTGCCGAAATCCTGAGCAAAAGTTTTGCATATCCGAACCACAATTCCATATGACCCATTCTCCAGAAACCAAAACTCGAACAAGTCGTTGGTCCTCTAAAAAGAACATCCAACTATGACCTACTTGGGTTCTAACTACCACCAAATGACCTTGCAAACAACCAAAAATCCTAATCGGCTCACCCAGATACATAGCATCCCTAATCCTTTGGATATATCTCAACTCAATATAATCATCCCGATAGAGACCAAGCAAACTCAAAATATTCTGAATCTCAGATGGAGACCTTAGGAACTCCCCAATCATGGTTGCCTCTAACATCAAGAATTCCTTAATAAAGCACAAGCAAAACATCAGTTTCCTATCTAGAAACAACTGGATTACTATACTCTTCGCCTGAAACCATCAACTGACACTTGACATGCTTATATCCAAAGGAAGCAGACCCTTGATCTCATCTCAAGCAACCATACGACAAGGATCCTCTTGTGTATTCCGATACTACCATACTGTCGCCAAAACCATAACCACCTAGGCCTTTGCAGGGCATCAATTTACAGCTCTGAAGATCGCATGATCGCGCACTCTTTCCTCCGAATCAAGGAAAGCTAAAAGAACATAGTCATTGACATAGATGGGACATTCTAATCCAACTTCCAGTCACTCAACCTCTAGCTAAAATCCCCAAGCCAATCATAACAATTGCTTCTTTCTTGAGTCATGCGACTCAGCCGACACTAGTTTGAGCAAGGCCCTTGGGACCTCAAAATCAACCAACTCACTTTGCTCCGCACCATTCAAACCCAAACTGATATGTGTAACATCCGGATATCCAGGTATTATATTTTATCATTTTATTTTTAAGAGAAAGAGAGGGAGTCGATGAGTTGAGTTGTAGACTCGTCAAGTAGGACCGCGACTGCTGACTGGATTAATGAACAGACTCGACGAGTCCGCGCTGTGGACTGAAACCCTAATTCTCGGGGTCTGTGCCCTATTTAAAGGCCTTTATGACCTCCATTTGTGGCTACAAGTCCATAGAGAGATACCCTAGCGATTGTAAGCGAGTTGTGAGAGAGATTGAGCCTTTTTGATCATTTTTGGTGTGATTTTGCAAAGGAGAAAGTGTTCCAGCAAAGGGAGGTCAAGGGGATTGCATTTCAGTGGGTTTCCAACTTGGATCTACAACTTTGACGTAGAAAATCGATCCCTTTTTCTGTTTAGTATGAGATCCTTGAATCTTAGGGTTTTTTATACCCTTTATTGGCTCGATTTGATGCTTATGTTGTCCCATTGAGTGATAGACTCTGGATCCGGACCTTTTGAGGTCTAGAGAGCTTTATCCAACCTGCTTTATGTGGTTTAATGGTAGAAATGAACTTAGGTTGCCCTTTTAGTAGTTATTTTACCAAAGGAAGCTTTGGGGTTGTTGCATGTGTATCAAGATTCGAACTTTACGTGATTATTATGCTTGGGAAGGTCAGATCTATGGATTAGAGAAACATATCTGACCTCAGAAGTTCATTTGAGTATGATCATGGAGGCAGCTCGCTGAGTTCATAAGTAGACTCGACGAGTCCAGTCGGGGTTGCCCCGTGATTCGTGCCAGGAGGGACCCATCGAGTGGAAGGATGACTCGACGAGCCAAGAGAGGCTAGAAGGATTTAGAGGACCCGCTTAGACTCGCTGAGTCGCCCAAGTGCACTCGACACATCGGGTCAAAGGTTGACCGTTGACTTTTTGTTGAATTTTGGGGTTTAGTCAGTGATTGGACTTATGAGCCATTAGAGGGGTAGAATGGTCTTTTACCCTTCTTGGAGAACTTATAGAGAGGGGTTAGCCTAGCCTTTAGAAGCTGTATTAATGAAAGTAATTATTTATGTGATTAGGCAGAGGCTAGTGCAGTCAGAGTTTGAGGTTTACCGAGTTACCCGAGGTGATTCTTGTCACTATACTTTACCTAAAGTGGTAATTAGAGTATGTGACAGAGTATATTGTATGTTGTGTGTTATCTATGTGATTCTGTGCTATATGTGATTCAGAGTCTACAGAGTTAGGACCGAATGGTCCACAGAGTTAGGACGAGAGGGTCCACAGAGTTATGGGACTAGAGGGTCCCACTGAGACACTTTGACTAGAGGGTCATACAGAGTTATTGCCTCGAGTGGCTAATATGTGTTGCATGTGGCATTTTGGGAACTCACTAAGCATTTATGCTTACAGTTTCTGGTGTTATGTATTTCAGGTACCAGTGAGGATCGCAGGAAGGTGCTGGCATGATCAGTACACACACGAGGAGTTTTTATACATTATGATATTGGGATGTGTTATTTGCATTGATAGGTGAAACGATGAGATTTTATAATGTTTATGAATGAAAATATGTTTTTAAAATGTGAAAAATTTTTTGAAAAATTTTGGTGTTACAAGTTGGTATCAGAGCCTTAGGTTGAGAGATTCGGGTGCACCTTCGGGCGTATCTGAACTCAAACTGAGGATTTGAGAGATTTTCAAATAAAAATAACAAAATTTTTCTCAAAAAATAAAAGTCTTCAAAAGAGTAGAGCGGAGTAGTGTGTACAATCAGCCAGCGCCCGAACGATGATTTTCCCAAAATACCCTTATATTATGTGTTATTAGATATGAGATAATATGTTATGCATGCTAGAGTAGGCTAGGTATTCTTATTAGGACTAGAGTGGCCTAATTTGTGATGCCTTAGCCTAGGGATTTTGCTGCTAGGAGATGCTTGAGAGTGAGTAGATAGCAACGAGGAGCTATGAGAGATCTACTAGAGAGTAGAGTATGAATAGTGAGAGTAGAGTACTTGGGATTTGGAATCCAAGGAGGAGCACTTGGGGTGAATACTGATGCGGTGTACACGGTAGTATTGGGCCCATACTACTAAAGACACCGGATCAGTGCACAACCTAAGTAAGAATCCTTAGGGTACTAGGGATCGAGTAGGAATGGGATATCGAGTGTGTGTATGCTCGAGTGAGTCTCTGATATTTTGTGTTGTATTTCAGTGAGACATCATGGTTAGGACACACCACACACCTGAGAGCAGTGGTATCAGTGACGAGGAGATCCGTAGGTTGATTCATGAGGAGGTGGCTGCTACCATCCACGTAGAGATTCCAGAGATGTTTGGGTCTATTAAGACCACGGTGATTGAGACTTTTGATAAGAGATACGCAGCGGTTACTCAGGCTGCAGCCGTTGCGGCTACCGATGATGTTGCTGCTGCCAGACCTCAGGGTGATGCGTTGCTGTTCCGAGAGTTCAGCAACACGAAGCCGCCAGAGTTCGATGGGATGTAGGATCCGATTGCTGTGATGAGATGGGTTTCTAATATTGAGGGATACTTCTATACGTGTTCATTTACAGATCATCTGAGGGTTCGCTTCGAGCTGAACCAGCTTCGCTTGGGAGCAAAGGACTGATGCAAGTTTGTTACAGCGCACTATTCGTCTGTTGATCTTGCTACGGTGACCTGGGAGAGGTTCACCGCCATGTTCCATGATGAGTACGTTCCCCCGGTGGAGAGGAAGGAGTTCTGGCCCTCAAGCAAGGTATTGATTCTATTACTGTGATCACCAGTATGTTCCATGAGAGGGCGATGTTCTGCCCTGAGCACGTGTCTACCGAGCAGGCACGTATGAGTCGGTATCTGAGTATTCTGAGGAGGGACATACAAGAGTTCGTGGCGAACTCATTGTGTCGGACATTTACCGAGCTCCAGGAAAATACTCAAAAGAGGGAGATAGAGCTGGAGACTCAGGCTAGAGAGGAGGCGGAGTCTCAGGGGAGGGATCAGCGGCCGACTTAGTCCCAGCCGGCAACCAAGCGGGCCAAGCCTGCCGATTCGAGATTAGGGAACCAGAAGGGCTGCACTTGTGGCAAGTGCGGCAAGGTTCATGAGGGGGTTTGTAGAGCAAGGTCTTGCTACAAGTGTGGCAAGGAGGGGCACATGGCCAAGGATTTCCCCAAGGGGTTTGCAGTCAATTTTCACTGCAACCAGACCGGACACCGGAAGGCTGAGTATCTGCGGTTGTGGGGGTCATCCCAGGGAGCATCACAGGGATCTAGCCCTGCTGCTGTTCGAGCTACCGAGAGTTGGCCTGTGAAGGCCAAGGCGCCAAAGGCTCGCGGTAGAGCCTTCCAGTTGATAGCGGAGGAGGTCCGTGTAGCGCCAGATGTTGTGGCTGGTATGTATTCTTTCATTTATTTATTTTGAATTTGTGGTGTGATGCTTATATTATGATATGCGTAGGTACATTTCCTGTGAGTTTTGTACCTGCTTTGGTGTTACTTGACTCTGGTGCGAGTCGGTCGTTTGTGTCGTTAGCCTTTAGTCAGCATATTAGTATCGGTCGAGAGGCGTTGAGTCAACCTTTGTGAGTTTCCATAGCCGACGATAGAGCAGTGTATGCCACTGATGTGATCCGAGGATGTGTACTCGAGATCTTCGACGTTGAGTTTCCGATTGATTTGGTCCCGATTGCGATGGGGGACGTCTGCGTCGTTATAGGCATGGACTGGTTGAGCAGGTTTGGTGCGGTTATCGACTGCGAGCGGCAATTGGTGACCATACGAGACCCTAGTGGGGGAGTTCTTACGGATGGCAAGGGTACCCGTTCTGAGTCAGCATTTTGTTCGACCGCTAGAGTGAGGCAGAGCCTACACCAGGGCTGTAGTGGGTTTGTGGCATATGTGGTGGATACAAGAGTAGATGAAGAGAGACTGAGGTCAGTCAATGATGTCCCGATAGTGCGTGAGTTCCTGGATGTTTTCCTCGAGAAGTTGTCGCGTGTGCCTCCCGAGAGGCAGGTGGAGTTCCGTGTCGATTTGGTTCCGGGGGAACGCCTATCGCCAAGGCGCCCTATCGCCTTGCGCCTCCAGAGATACAAGAGTTATCCTCGCAGCTTCAAGAGCTGCTGGGAAAGGGGTTTATACGGCCGAGTAGCTCGCCGTGGGGAGCACCGATCCTTTTTGTCAAAAAAAAGGATGGTTCACATCGGATGTGCATTGATTACCGGGAGTTGAACAAGCTGACAGTCAAGAACTGTTACCCCTTATCGAGGATCAACGATTTATTCGATCAGTTGCAGGGAGTGTCTTGGTTCTCCAAGATTGATCTGACGTCTGGATATCACCAGATGAGGGTGCGTGAGGAGGATATCCAGAAGACAGCGTTCAGGGCCCGTTATGGGTATTATGAGTTCGTGGTGATGCCTTTCGGGCTCACCAACGCACCAACGACGTTCATGGATCTCATGAACAGGGTGTGCAGGCCGATGTTGGATCATTCAGTGATCGTGTTCATCGACGACATATTGGTGTATTCGAGATCCAGAGAGCAGTATGAGGAGCATTTGAGGGAGATCCTCGAAGTTCTGAGATCGGAGAGGCTTTACGCCAAATTCTCCAAGTGCAATTTCTGGTTACGAGAGGTCCAGTTCTTAGGACACCTCAACAACCAGAATGGGATATTGGTCGATCCGGCCAAGATTGAGGCGGTGATGAGTTGGGAGGTGCCAAGATCCCCCTCAGAGATCAGGAGTTTTCTAGGGTTGGCCGGCTATTATCAGAGATTTATCAGAGATTTCTCCAAGATTGTTGTTCGTCTCACCAGGCTGAGCCGGAAGGGTGTAACATTCAGTTGGGGCCCAGAGCAGCAGGCCTCATTCGAGACGCTTCGCTAGAGATTATGCGAAGCCCCAGTATTATCCTTTCCGGAGGGGATGGAGGATTTTGTGGTATATTGTGATGTGTCGATATCAGGATTGGGTGCGGTGCTGATGCAGAGAGGTCATGTGATAGCATACACATCGCGGCAGTTGAAGCCTCATGAGACGAGATATCCCACTCACGATCTGTAGTTGGGGGTGTGGTGTTCGCCCTCAAGATCTGGCGTCACTATTTGTATGGGGTCCGGTGTACCATATACACGGATCACAAGAGCTTGAAGTATCTGATGGATCAGCCTAACCTGAATATGCGCCAAAGGAGATGGCTGGATGTGGTAAAGGATTATGAGTGTGAGATCCTATACCACCCGGGCAAGGCTAATGTGGTAGCCAATGCTCGGAGTCGTAGGGCGGAGAGTGCCCTGTTACGAGATGTTTCTTTGAGATTGACAGTGATGACTCCAGTGTTGGACACCATTCGGGAGGCCCAGGTAGAGGCCATTAGACCGGAAAACCGCAAAAGAGAACGGGTGATCGGACATATATCTATGTTTGTTGCCGATAGCGGTGGGCTTATGGCCTTTCATGGTCGAATTTGGGTGCCGTATGAAGGCGGGGAACGTACCATTCTGATGGAGGAGGCGCATAGATCGAGGTTCTCGACCCATCCCGGGGCCACTAAGATGTATTTGGACCTGAAGAGGGAGTATTGGTGGCCATGTATGAATAGGGATGTCGCGTGGTTTGTAAAGAGGTGCTTGACCTGTCGCAGGGTGAAGGCCGAGCACCAGCGTCCGCATGGAAAGCTGCAGCCACTTGAGGTTCCCGAGTGGAAGTCGGAACATATTTCCATGGATTTTATCACCAAATTATCGAGGACTGCAAGGGGAGTCAATGCAATTTAGGTGATTGTTGATCGGCTGACGAAGAGCGCTCACTTTCTTGCTATCAGTGAGAGCTTTTCTGCTGAGAGGCTGGCAGAGTTATATGTGAGAGAGGTGGTGTCGCGGCATGGAGTGCCGATCTCAATCGTGTCAGATCGAGATGTGTGTTTCACTTCTAGATTCTGGAAGAAATTCCATGAGGAGTTGGGTACAAGGCTGCATTTTAGTACCGCATACCACACACAGACGGACGGTCAGAGTGAGTGGATGATTCAGATGCTTGAAGACATGTTGCGAGCATGTGTGATGGACTTCGGAGAAAGTTAGGACACGTATTTGCCGTTAGCCGAGTTTTCTTATAACAACAGCTACCATTTAAGTATCAACATGCCTCCATTTGAGTTATTGTACCGGAGGAGGTGCCGGACTCCCATATGTTGGGGAGAGGTCGGGCAGCGAGTGATGGGCAACACTGAGTTAGTGCTTATGACGACTGAGCAGATACAGCAGGTCAGACAGAGGTTGTTGACAGCTCAGAGTCGCCAGAAGAGTTATGTGGATAAGCAACGATCTGAGCTTGAGTTCCAAGTGGGGGATTTCGTACTCTTGAAAGTATCTACATGGAAATGAGTGATCCGATTCAGGAAGAGGGGCAAGCTAGGGCCCTAGTACATCGGTCCGTTCAGGGTGACTGCGAGGGAAGGCAGGGTAACATATCGTCTGGAGCTACTTGCAGAGTTGAGTCAAATCCATGATACCTTCCAAGTGTCTCAGTTGAGGAAGTGTATAGCTGATGAGACGGCGGTGGTACCGTTGGAGGATATTCAGGTGGATGCCGGCCTGAATTATGTTGAGAGGCTAGTTGTGATTGTGGATCGGAAGATCAAGGTTCTGAGGAACAAGGAGGTGCCCCTGGTTCAGGTCCAGTGGCAACATTGTAGAAGGTCTGAGCTGACTTGGGAGCCGGAGTTAGAGATGCGTGAGCAACATCCAGAGTTGTTTGGGGAGTAAGACTTCGAGGGCGAAGTCTGATTCTAGTGGGGGAGAATTGTAACATTTGGATTTCCACGTATTATATTTTATCATTTTGTTTTTGAGAAAAAGAGAGGGACTCGACGAGTTGAGTTGTAGACTCGTCGAGTAGGACCGCGACTGCTGACTGGATTAATGAACAAACTCGACGAGTCGGAAAGGGTGGACTCGACGAGTCCGCGCTGTGGATTGAAACCCTAATTCTCGGGATTTGTGCCCTATTTAAAGGCCTTTATGGCCTCCATTTGCGGCTACCAGTCCAGAGAGAGATACCCTAGCGATTGTGAGCAAGTTGTGAGAGAGATTGAGCCTTTTTGATCATTTTTGGTATGGTTTTGCAAAGGAGAAAGTGTTCCAACAAAGGGAGGTCAAGGGGATTGCATTTCAGTGGGTTTCCAACTTGGATCTACAACTTTGAGGTAGAAAATCAATCCCTTTTTCTATTTAGTATGACATCCTTGAATTTTAGGGTTTTCTATACCCTTTATTGGCTTGATTTGATGCTTATGTTGTCCCATTGAGTGATAGACTCTGCATCCAGACCTTTTGAGGTCCAGAGAGCCTTAGCCAACCTGCTTGATGTGGTTTCATGGAAGAAATGAACTTAGGTTGCCCTTTTAGTAGTTATTTCACCAAAGGAAGCTTTGAGGTTGTTGCATGTGTACCAAGATTCGACCTTTACATGACTATTATACTTGGGAAGGTTAGATCTATGGATTAGAGAAATAGATCTGACCTCAGAAGGTTACAAAGTATGGATCTACAATCTCCAATGCAACAAGCACTTCTTCAATGAGTTCTTTCTTCTCCAAGGTGCACCAAGAACACTCCAAAGAACTTAAAAACACCTTCTTTTTGCTCACAAGGCTCAATCTAGGGTTATGGTTTCAAGAGAGGATGTTGGAGAGGGGGAGGTTGGAAATGGAATGGGTTTATGGAAGTTAAGGAGCTTAAATAGGGTTCAGACCACGATAATGGGGTTTGGGCATTGATGACCTCAGAAGTTCATTTGAGTATGATCATGGAGGCAGCTCGCTGAGTTCATAAGTAGACTCGACGAGTCCAGTCGGGGTTGCCCCGTGATTCGTGCCAGGAGGGACCCATCGAGTGGAAGGATGACTCGACGAGCCAAGAGAGGCTAGAAGGATTTAGAGGACCCGCTTAGACTCGCTGAGTCGCCCAAGTGCACTCGACACATCGGGTCAAAGGTTGACCGTTGACTTTTTGTTGAATTTTGGGGTTTAGTCAGTGATTGGACTTATGAGCCATTAGAGGGGTAGAATGGTCTTTTACCCTTCTTGGAGAACTTATAGAGAGGGGTTAGCCTAGCCTTTAGAAGCTGTATTAATGAAAGTAATTATTTATGTGATTAGGCAGAGGCTAGTGCAGTCAGAGTTTGAGGTTTACCGAGTTACCCGAGGTGATTCTTGTCACTATACTTTACCTAAAGTGGTAATTAGAGTATGTGACAGAGTATATTGTATGTTGTGTGTTATCTATGTGATTCTGTGCTATATGTGATTCAGAGTCTACAGAGTTAGGACCGAATGGTCCACAGAGTTAGGACGAGAGGGTCCACAGAGTTATGGGACTAGAGGGTCCCACTGAGACACTTTGACTAGAGGGTCATACAGAGTTATTGCCTCGAGTGGCTAATATGTGTTGCATGTGGCATTTTGGGAACTCACTAAGCATTTATGCTTACAGTTTCTGGTGTTATGTATTTCAGGTACCAGTGAGGATCGCAGGAAGGTGCTGGCATGATCAGTACACACACGAGGAGTTTTTATACATTATGATATTGGGATGTGTTATTTGCATTGATAGGTGAAACGATGAGATTTTATAATGTTTATGAATGAAAATATGTTTTTAAAATGTGAAAAATTTTTTGAAAAATTTTGGTGTTACAAGTTGGTATCAGAGCCTTAGGTTGAGAGATTCGGGTGCACCTTCGGGCGTATCTGAACTCAAACTGAGGATTTGAGAGATTTTCAAATAAAAATAACAAAATTTTTCTCAAAAAATAAAAGTCTTCAAAAGAGTAGAGCGGAGTAGTGTGTACAATCAGCCAGCGCCCGAACGATGATTTTCCCAAAATACCCTTATATTATGTGTTATTAGATATGAGATAATATGTTATGCATGCTAGAGTAGGCTAGGTATTCTTATTAGGACTAGAGTGGCCTAATTTGTGATGCCTTAGCCTAGGGATTTTGCTGCTAGGAGATGCTTGAGAGTGTGTAGATAGCAACGAGGAGCTATGAGAGATCTACTAGAGAGTAGAGTATGAATAGTGAGAGTAGAGTACTTGGGATTTGGAATCCAAGGAGGAGCACTTGGGGTGAATACTGATGCGGTGTACACGGTAGTATTGGGCCCATACTACTAAAGACACCGGATCAGTGCACAACCTAAGTAAGAATCCTTAGGGTACTAGGGATCGAGTAGGAATGGGATATCGAGTGTGTGTATGCTCGAGTGAGTCTCTGATATTTTGTGTTGTATTTCAGTGAGACATCATGGTTAGGACACACCACACACCTGAGAGCAGTGGTATCAGTGACGAGGAGATCCGTAGGTTGATTCATGAGGAGGTGGCTGCTACCATCCACGTAGAGATTCCAGAGATGTTTGGGTCTATTAAGACCACGGTGATTGAGACTTTTGATAAGAGATACGCAGCGGTTACTCAGGCTGCAGCCGTTGCGGCTACCGATGATGTTGCTGCTGCCAGACCTCAGGGTGATGCGTTGCTGTTCCGAGAGTTCAGCAACACGAAGCCGCCAGAGTTCGATGGGATGTAGGATCCGATTGCTGTGATGAGATGGGTTTCTAATATTGAGGGATACTTCTATACGTGTTCATTTACAGATCATCTGAGGGTTCGCTTCGAGCTGAACCAGCTTCGCTTGGGAGCAAAGGACTGATGCAAGTTTGTTACAGCGCACTATTCGTCTGTTGATCTTGCTACGGTGACCTGGGAGAGGTTCACCGCCATGTTCCATGATGAGTACGTTCCCCCGGTGGAGAGGAAGGAGTTCTGGCCCTCAAGCAAGGTATTGATTCTATTACTGTGATCACCAGTATGTTCCATGAGAGGGCGATGTTCTGCCCTGAGCACGTGTCTACCGAGCAGGCACGTATGAGTCGGTATCTGAGTATTCTGAGGAGGGACATACAAGAGTTCGTGGCGAACTCATTGTGTCGGACATTTACCGAGCTCCAGGAAAATACTCAAAAGAGGGAGATAGAGCTGGAGACTCAGGCTAGAGAGGAGGCGGAGTCTCAGGGGAGGGATCAGCGGCCGACTTAGTCCCAGCCGGCAACCAAGCGGGCCAAGCCTGCCGATTCGAGATTAGGGAACCAGAAGGGCTGCACTTGTGGCAAGTGCGGCAAGGTTCATGAGGGGGTTTGTAGAGCAAGGTCTTGCTACAAGTGTGGCAAGGAGGGGCACATGGCCAAGGATTTCCCCAAGGGGTTTGCAGTCAATTTTCACTGCAACCAGACCGGACACCGGAAGGCTGAGTATCTGCGGTTGTGGGGGTCATCCCAGGGAGCATCACAGGGATCTAGCCCTGCTGCTGTTCGAGCTACCGAGAGTTGGCCTGTGAAGGCCAAGGCGCCAAAGGCTCGCGGTAGAGCCTTCCAGTTGATAGCGGAGGAGGTCCGTGTAGCGCCAGATGTTGTGGCTGGTATGTATTCTTTCATTTATTTATTTTGAATTTGTGGTGTGATGCTTATATTATGATATGCGTAGGTACATTTCCTGTGAGTTTTGTACCTGCTTTGGTGTTACTTGACTCTGGTGCGAGTCGGTCGTTTGTGTCGTTAGCCTTTAGTCAGCATATTAGTATCGGTCGAGAGGCGTTGAGTCAACCTTTGTGAGTTTCCATAGCCGACGATAGAGCAGTGTATGCCACTGATGTGATCCGAGGATGTGTACTCGAGATCTTCGACGTTGAGTTTCCGATTGATTTGGTCCCGATTGCGATGGGGGACGTCTGCGTCGTTATAGGCATGGACTGGTTGAGCAGGTTTGGTGCGGTTATCGACTGCGAGCGGCAATTGGTGACCATACGAGACCCTAGTGGGGGAGTTCTTACGGATGGCAAGGGTACCCGTTCTGAGTCAGCATTTTGTTCGACCGCTAGAGTGAGGCAGAGCCTACACCAGGGCTGTAGTGGGTTTGTGGCATATGTGGTGGATACAAGAGTAGATGAAGAGAGACTGAGGTCAGTCAATGATGTCCCGATAGTGCGTGAGTTCCTGGATGTTTTCCTCGAGAAGTTGTCGCGTGTGCCTCCCGAGAGGCAGGTGGAGTTCCGTGTCGATTTGGTTCCGGGGGAACGCCTATCGCCAAGGCGCCCTATCGCCTTGCGCCTCCAGAGATACAAGAGTTATCCTCGCAGCTTCAAGAGCTGCTGGGAAAGGGGTTTATACGGCCGAGTAGCTCGCCGTGGGGAGCACCGATCCTTTTTGTCAAGAAAAAGGATGGTTCACATCGGATGTGCATTGATTACCGGGAGTTGAACAAGCTGACAGTCAAGAACTGTTACCCCTTATCGAGGATCAACGATTTATTCGATCAGTTGCAGGGAGTGTCTTGGTTCTCCAAGATTGATCTGACGTCTGGATATCACCAGATGAGGGTGCGTGAGGAGGATATCCAGAAGACAGCGTTCAGGGCCCGTTATGGGTATTATGAGTTCGTGGTGATGCCTTTCGGGCTCACCAACGCACCAACGACGTTCATGGATCTCATGAACAGGGTGTGCAGGCCGATGTTGGATCATTCAGTGATCGTGTTCATCGACGACATATTGGTGTATTCGAGATCCAGAGAGCAGTATGAGGAGCATTTGAGGGAGATCCTCGAAGTTCTGAGATCGGAGAGGCTTTACGCCAAATTCTCCAAGTGCAATTTCTGGTTACGAGAGGTCCAGTTCTTAGGACACCTCAACAACCAGAATGGGATATTGGTCGATCCGGCCAAGATTGAGGCGGTGATGAGTTGGGAGGTGCCAAGATCCCCCTCAGAGATCAGGAGTTTTCTAGGGTTGGCCGGCTATTATCAGAGATTTATCAGAGATTTCTCCAAGATTGTTGTTCGTCTCACCAGGCTGAGCCGGAAGGGTGTAACATTCAGTTGGGGCCCAGAGCAGCAGGCCTCATTCGAGACGCTTCGCTAGAGATTATGCGAAGCCCCAGTATTATCCTTTCCGGAGGGGATGGAGGATTTTGTGGTATATTGTGATGTGTCGATATCAGGATTGGGTGCGGTGCTGATGCAGAGAGGTCATGTGATAGCATACACATCGCGGCAGTTGAAGCCTCATGAGACGAGATATCCCACTCACGATCTGTAGTTGGGGGTGTGGTGTTCGCCCTCAAGATCTGGCGTCACTATTTGTATGGGGTCCGGTGTACCATATACACGGATCACAAGAGCTTGAAGTATCTGATGGATCAGCCTAACCTGAATATGCGCCAAAGGAGATGGCTGGATGTGGTAAAGGATTATGAGTGTGAGATCCTATACCACCCGGGCAAGGCTAATGTGGTAGCCAATGCTCGGAGTCGTAGGGCGGAGAGTGCCCTGTTACGAGATGTTTCTTTGAGATTGACAGTGATGACTCCAGTGTTGGACACCATTCGGGAGGCCCAGGTAGAGGCCATTAGACCGGAAAACCGCAAAAGAGAACGGGTGATCGGACATATATCTATGTTTGTTGCCGATAGCGGTGGGCTTATGGCCTTTCATGGTCGAATTTGGGTGCCGTATGAAGGCGGGGAACGTACCATTCTGATGGAGGAGGCGCATAGATCGAGGTTCTCGACCCATCCCGGGGCCACTAAGATGTATTTGGACCTGAAGAGGGAGTATTGGTGGCCATGTATGAATAGGGATGTCGCGTGGTTTGTAAAGAGGTGCTTGACCTGTCGCAGGGTGAAGGCCGAGCACCAGCGTCCGCATGGAAAGCTGCAGCCACTTGAGGTTCCCGAGTGGAAGTCGGAACATATTTCCATGGATTTTATCACCAAATTATCGAGGACTGCAAGGGGAGTCAATGCAATTTAGGTGATTGTTGATCGGCTGACGAAGAGCGCTCACTTTCTTGCTATCAGTGAGAGCTTTTCTGCTGAGAGGCTGGCAGAGTTATATGTGAGAGAGGTGGTGTCGCGGCATGGAGTGCCGATCTCAATCGTGTCAGATCGAGATGTGTGTTTCACTTCTAGATTCTGGAAGAAATTCCATGAGGAGTTGGGTACAAGGCTGCATTTTAGTACCGCATACCACACACAGACGGACGGTCAGAGTGAGTGGATGATTCAGATGCTTGAAGACATGTTGCGAGCATGTGTGATGGACTTCGGAGAAAGTTAGGACACGTATTTGCCGTTAGCCGAGTTTTCTTATAACAACAGCTACCATTTAAGTATCAACATGCCTCCATTTGAGTTATTGTACCGGAGGAGGTGCCGGACTCCCATATGTTGGGGAGAGGTCGGGCAGCGAGTGATGGGCAACACTGAGTTAGTGCTTATGACGACTGAGCAGATACAGCAGGTCAGACAGAGGTTGTTGACAGCTCAGAGTCGCCAGAAGAGTTATGTGGATAAGCAACGATCTGAGCTTGAGTTCCAAGTGGGGGATTTCGTACTCTTGAAAGTATCTACATGGAAATGAGTGATCCGATTCAGGAAGAGGGGCAAGCTAGGGCCCTAGTACATCGGTCCGTTCAGGGTGACTGCGAGGGAAGGCAGGGTAACATATCGTCTGGAGCTACTTGCAGAGTTGAGTCAGATCCATGATACCTTCCAAGTGTCTCAGTTGAGGAAGTGTATAGCTGATGAGACGGCGGTGGTACCGTTGGAGGATATTCAGGTGGATGCCGGCCTGAATTATGTTGAGAGGCTAGTTGTGATTGTGGATCGGAAGATCAAGGTTCTGAGGAACAAGGAGGTGCCCCTGGTTCAGGTCCAGTGGCAACATTGTAGAAGGTCTGAGCTGACTTGGGAGCCGGAGTTAGAGATGCGTGAGCAACATCCAGAGTTGTTTGGGGAGTAAGACTTCGAGGGCGAAGTCTGATTCTAGTGGGGGAGAATTGTAACATTTGGATTTCCACGTATTATATTTTATCATTTTGTTTTTGAGAAAAAGAGAGGGACTCGACGAGTTGAGTTGTAGACTCGTCGAGTAGGACCGCGACTGCTGACTGGATTAATGAACAAACTCGACGAGTCGGAAAGGGTGGACTCGACGAGTCCGCGCTGTGGATTGAAACCCTAATTCTCGGGATTTGTGCCCTATTTAAAGGCCTTTATGGCCTCCATTTGCGGCTACCAGTCCAGAGAGAGATACCCTAGCGATTGTGAGCAAGTTGTGAGAGAGATTGAGCCTTTTTGATCATTTTTGGTATGGTTTTGCAAAGGAGAAAGTGTTCCAACAAAGGGAGGTCAAGGGGATTGCATTTCAGTGGGTTTCCAACTTGGATCTACAACTTTGAGGTAGAAAATCAATCCCTTTTTCTATTTAGTATGACATCCTTGAATTTTAGGGTTTTCTATACCCTTTATTGGCTTGATTTGATGCTTATGTTGTCCCATTGAGTGATAGACTCTGCATCCAGACCTTTTGAGGTCCAGAGAGCCTTAGCCAACCTGCTTGATGTGGTTTCATGGAAGAAATGAACTTAGGTTGCCCTTTTAGTAGTTATTTCACCAAAGGAAGCTTTGAGGTTGTTGCATGTGTACCAAGATTCGACCTTTACATGACTATTATACTTGGGAAGGTTAGATCTATGGATTAGAGAAATAGATCTGACCTCAGAAGGTTACAAAGTATGGATCTACAATCTCCAATGCAACAAGCACTTCTTCAATGAGTTCTTTCTTCTCCAAGGTGCACCAAGAACACTCCAAAGAACTTAAAAACACCTTCTTTTTGCTCACAAGGCTCAATCTAGGGTTATGGTTTCAAGAGAGGATGTTGGAGAGGGGGAGGTTGGAAATGGAATGGGTTTATGGAAGTTAAGGAGCTTAAATAGGGTTCAGACCACGATAATGGGGTTTGGGCATTGATGACCTCAGAAGTTCATTTGAGTATGATCATGGAGGCAGCTCGCTGAGTTCATAAGTAGACTCGACGAGTCCAGTCGGGGTTGCCCCGTGATTCGTGCCAGGAGGGACCCATCGAGTGGAAGGATGACTCGACGAGCCAAGAGAGGCTAGAAGGATTTAGAGGACCCGCTTAGACTCGCTGAGTCGCCCAAGTGCACTCGACACATCGGGTCAAAGGTTGACCGTTGACTTTTTGTTGAATTTTGGGGTTTAGTCAGTGATTGGACTTATGAGCCATTAGAGGGGTAGAATGGTCTTTTACCCTTCTTGGAGAACTTATAGAGAGGGGTTAGCCTAGCCTTTAGAAGCTGTATTAATGAAAGTAATTATTTATGTGATTAGGCAGAGGCTAGTGCAGTCAGAGTTTGAGGTTTACCGAGTTACCCGAGGTGATTCTTGTCACTATACTTTACCTAAAGTGGTAATTAGAGTATGTGACAGAGTATATTGTATGTTGTGTGTTATCTATGTGATTCTGTGCTATATGTGATTCAGAGTCTACAGAGTTAGGACCGAATGGTCCACAGAGTTAGGACGAGAGGGTCCACAGAGTTATGGGACTAGAGGGTCCCACTGAGACACTTTGACTAGAGGGTCATACAGAGTTATTGCCTCGAGTGGCTAATATGTGTTGCATGTGGCATTTTGGGAACTCACTAAGCATTTATGCTTACAGTTTCTGGTGTTATGTATTTCAGGTACCAGTGAGGATCGCAGGAAGGTGCTGGCATGATCAGTACACACACGAGGAGTTTTTATACATTATGATATTGGGATGTGTTATTTGCATTGATAGGTGAAACGATGAGATTTTATAATGTTTATGAATGAAAATATGTTTTTAAAATGTGAAAAATTTTTTGAAAAATTTTGGTGTTACAAGTTGGTATCAGAGCCTTAGGTTGAGAGATTCGGGTGCACCTTCGGGCGTATCTGAACTCAAACTGAGGATTTGAGAGATTTTCAAATAAAAATAACAAAATTTTTCTCAAAAAATAAAAGTCTTCAAAAGAGTAGAGCGGAGTAGTGTGTACAATCAGCCAGCGCCCGAACGATGATTTTCCCAAAATACCCTTATATTATGTGTTATTAGATATGAGATAATATGTTATGCATGCTAGAGTAGGCTAGGTATTCTTATTAGGACTAGAGTGGCCTAATTTGTGATGCCTTAGCCTAGGGATTTTGCTGCTAGGAGATGCTTGAGAGTGTGTAGATAGCAACGAGGAGCTATGAGAGATCTACTAGAGAGTAGAGTATGAATAGTGAGAGTAGAGTACTTGGGATTTGGAATCCAAGGAGGAGCACTTGGGGTGAATACTGATGCGGTGTACACGGTAGTATTGGGCCCATACTACTAAAGACACCGGATCAGTGCACAACCTAAGTAAGAATCCTTAGGGTACTAGGGATCGAGTAGGAATGGGATATCGAGTGTGTGTATGCTCGAGTGAGTCTCTGATATTTTGTGTTGTATTTCAGTGAGACATCATGGTTAGGACACACCACACACCTGAGAGCAGTGGTATCAGTGACGAGGAGATCCGTAGGTTGATTCATGAGGAGGTGGCTGCTACCATCCACGTAGAGATTCCAGAGATGTTTGGGTCTATTAAGACCACGGTGATTGAGACTTTTGATAAGAGATACGCAGCGGTTACTCAGGCTGCAGCCGTTGCGGCTACCGATGATGTTGCTGCTGCCAGACCTCAGGGTGATGCGTTGCTGTTCCGAGAGTTCAGCAACACGAAGCCGCCAGAGTTCGATGGGATGTAGGATCCGATTGCTGTGATGAGATGGGTTTCTAATATTGAGGGATACTTCTATACGTGTTCATTTACAGATCATCTGAGGGTTCGCTTCGAGCTGAACCAGCTTCGCTTGGGAGCAAAGGACTGATGCAAGTTTGTTACAGCGCACTATTCGTCTGTTGATCTTGCTACGGTGACCTGGGAGAGGTTCACCGCCATGTTCCATGATGAGTACGTTCCCCCGGTGGAGAGGAAGGAGTTCTGGCCCTCAAGCAAGGTATTGATTCTATTACTGTGATCACCAGTATGTTCCATGAGAGGGCGATGTTCTGCCCTGAGCACGTGTCTACCGAGCAGGCACGTATGAGTCGGTATCTGAGTATTCTGAGGAGGGACATACAAGAGTTCGTGGCGAACTCATTGTGTCGGACATTTACCGAGCTCCAGGAAAATACTCAAAAGAGGGAGATAGAGCTGGAGACTCAGGCTAGAGAGGAGGCGGAGTCTCAGGGGAGGGATCAGCGGCCGACTTAGTCCCAGCCGGCAACCAAGCGGGCCAAGCCTGCCGATTCGAGATTAGGGAACCAGAAGGGCTGCACTTGTGGCAAGTGCGGCAAGGTTCATGAGGGGGTTTGTAGAGCAAGGTCTTGCTACAAGTGTGGCAAGGAGGGGCACATGGCCAAGGATTTCCCCAAGGGGTTTGCAGTCAATTTTCACTGCAACCAGACCGGACACCGGAAGGCTGAGTATCTGCGGTTGTGGGGGTCATCCCAGGGAGCATCACAGGGATCTAGCCCTGCTGCTGTTCGAGCTACCGAGAGTTGGCCTGTGAAGGCCAAGGCGCCAAAGGCTCGCGGTAGAGCCTTCCAGTTGATAGCGGAGGAGGTCCGTGTAGCGCCAGATGTTGTGGCTGGTATGTATTCTTTCATTTATTTATTTTGAATTTGTGGTGTGATGCTTATATTATGATATGCGTAGGTACATTTCCTGTGAGTTTTGTACCTGCTTTGGTGTTACTTGACTCTGGTGCGAGTCGGTCGTTTGTGTCGTTAGCCTTTAGTCAGCATATTAGTATCGGTCGAGAGGCGTTGAGTCAACCTTTGTGAGTTTCCATAGCCGACGATAGAGCAGTGTATGCCACTGATGTGATCCGAGGATGTGTACTCGAGATCTTCGACGTTGAGTTTCCGATTGATTTGGTCCCGATTGCGATGGGGGACGTCTGCGTCGTTATAGGCATGGACTGGTTGAGCAGGTTTGGTGCGGTTATCGACTGCGAGCGGCAATTGGTGACCATACGAGACCCTAGTGGGGGAGTTCTTACGGATGGCAAGGGTACCCGTTCTGAGTCAGCATTTTGTTCGACCGCTAGAGTGAGGCAGAGCCTACACCAGGGCTGTAGTGGGTTTGTGGCATATGTGGTGGATACAAGAGTAGATGAAGAGAGACTGAGGTCAGTCAATGATGTCCCGATAGTGCGCGAGTTCCTGGATGTTTTCCTCGAGAAGTTGTCGCGTGTGCCTCCCGAGAGGCAGGTGGAGTTCCGTGTCGATTTGGTTCCGGGGGAACGCCTATCGCCAAGGCGCCCTATCGCCTTGCGCCTCCAGAGATACAAGAGTTATCCTCGCAGCTTCAAGAGCTGCTGGGAAAGGGGTTTATACGGCCGAGTAGCTCGCCGTGGGGAGCACCGATCCTTTTTGTCAAGAAAAAGGATGGTTCACATCGGATGTGCATTGATTACCGGGAGTTGAACAAGCTGACAGTCAAGAACTGTTACCCCTTATCGAGGATCAACGATTTATTCGATCAGTTGCAGGGAGTGTCTTGGTTCTCCAAGATTGATCTGACGTCTGGATATCACCAGATGAGGGTGCGTGAGGAGGATATCCAGAAGACAGCGTTCAGGGCCCGTTATGGGTATTATGAGTTCGTGGTGATGCCTTTCGGGCTCACCAACGCACCAACGACGTTCATGGATCTCATGAACAGGGTGTGCAGGCCGATGTTGGATCATTCAGTGATCGTGTTCATCGACGACATATTGGTGTATTCGAGATCCAGAGAGCAGTATGAGGAGCATTTGAGGGAGATCCTCGAAGTTCTGAGATCGGAGAGGCTTTACGCCAAATTCTCCAAGTGCAATTTCTGGTTACGAGAGGTCCAGTTCTTAGGACACCTCAACAACCAGAATGGGATATTGGTCGATCCGGCCAAGATTGAGGCGGTGATGAGTTGGGAGGTGCCAAGATCCCCCTCAGAGATCAGGAGTTTTCTAGGGTTGGCCGGCTATTATCAGAGATTTATCAGAGATTTCTCCAAGATTGTTGTTCGTCTTACCAGGCTGAGCCGGAAGGGTGTAACATTCAGTTGGGGCCCAGAGCAGCAGGCCTCATTCGAGACGCTTCGCTAGAGATTATGCGAAGCCCCAGTATTATCCTTTCCGGAGGGGATGGAGGATTTTGTGGTATATTGTGATGTGTCGATATCAGGATTGGGTGCGGTGCTGATGCAGAGAGGTCATGTGATAGCATACACATCGCGGCAGTTGAAGCCTCATGAGACGAGATATCCCACTCACGATCTGTAGTTGGGGGTGTGGTGTTCGCCCTCAAGATCTGGCGTCACTATTTGTATGGGGTCCGGTGTACCATATACACGGATCACAAGAGCTTGAAGTATCTGATGGATCAGCCTAACCTGAATATGCGCCAAAGGAGATGGCTGGATGTGGTAAAGGATTATGAGTGTGAGATCCTATACCACCCGGGCAAGGCTAATGTGGTAGCCAATGCTCGGAGTCGTAGGGCGGAGAGTGCCCTGTTACGAGATGTTTCTTTGAGATTGACAGTGATGACTCCAGTGTTGGACACCATTCGGGAGGCCCAGGTAGAGGCCATTAGACCGGAAAACCGCAAAAGAGAACGGGTGATCGGACATATATCTATGTTTGTTGCCGATAGCGGTGGGCTTATGGCCTTTCATGGTCGAATTTGGGTGCCGTATGAAGGCGGGGAACGTACCATTCTGATGGAGGAGGCGCATAGATCGAGGTTCTCGACCCATCCCGGGGCCACTAAGATGTATTTGGACCTGAAGAGGGAGTATTGGTGGCCATGTATGAATAGGGATGTCGCGTGGTTTGTAAAGAGGTGCTTGACCTGTCGCAGGGTGAAGGCCGAGCACCAGCGTCCGCATGGAAAGCTGCAGCCACTTGAGGTTCCCGAGTGGAAGTCGGAACATATTTCCATGGATTTTATCACCAAATTATCGAGGACTGCAAGGGGAGTCAATGCAATTTAGGTGATTGTTGATCGGCTGACGAAGAGCGCTCACTTTCTTGCTATCAGTGAGAGCTTTTCTGCTGAGAGGCTGGCAGAGTTATATGTGAGAGAGGTGGTGTCGCGGCATGGAGTGCCGATCTCAATCGTGTCAGATCGAGATGTGTGTTTCACTTCTAGATTCTGGAAGAAATTCCATGAGGAGTTGGGTACAAGGCTGCATTTTAGTACCGCATACCACACACAGACGGACGGTCAGAGTGAGTGGATGATTCAGATGCTTGAAGACATGTTGCGAGCATGTGTGATGGACTTCGGAGAAAGTTAGGACACGTATTTGCCGTTAGCCGAGTTTTCTTATAACAACAGCTACCATTTAAGTATCAACATGCCTCCATTTGAGTTATTGTACCGGAGGAGGTGCCGGACTCCCATATGTTGGGGAGAGGTCGGGCAGCGAGTGATGGGCAACACTGAGTTAGTGCTTATGACGACTGAGCAGATACAGCAGGTCAGACAGAGGTTGTTGACAGCTCAGAGTCGCCAGAAGAGTTATGTGGATAAGCAACGATCTGAGCTTGAGTTCCAAGTGGGGGATTTCGTACTCTTGAAAGTATCTACATGGAAATGAGTGATCCGATTCAGGAAGAGGGGCAAGCTAGGGCCCTAGTACATCGGTCCGTTCAGGGTGACTGCGAGGGAAGGCAGGGTAACATATCGTCTGGAGCTACTTGCAGAGTTGAGTCAGATCCATGATACCTTCCAAGTGTCTCAGTTGAGGAAGTGTATAGCTGATGAGACGGCGGTGGTACCGTTGGAGGATATTCAGGTGGATGCCGGCCTGAATTATGTTGAGAGGCTAGTTGTGATTGTGGATCGGAAGATCAAGGTTCTGAGGAACAAGGAGGTGCCCCTGGTTCAGGTCCAGTGGCAACATTGTAGAAGGTCTGAGCTGACTTGGGAGCCGAGTTAGAGATGCGTGAGCCAACATCCAGAGTTGTTTGGGGAGTAAGACTTCGAGGGCGAAGTCTGATTCTAGTGGGGGAGAATTGTAACATTTGGATTTCCACGTATTATATTTTATCATTTTGTTTTTGAGAAAAAGAGAGGGACTCGACGAGTTGAGTTGTAGACTCGTCGAGTAGGACCGCGACTGCTGACTGGATTAATGAACAAACTCGACGAGTCGGAAAGGGTGGACTCGACGAGTCCGCGCTGTGGATTGAAACCCTAATTCTCGGGATTTGTGCCCTATTTAAAGGCCTTTATGGCCTCCATTTGCGGCTACCAGTCCAGAGAGAGATACCCTAGCGATTGTGAGCAAGTTGTGAGAGAGATTGAGCCTTTTTGATCATTTTTGGTATGGTTTTGCAAAGGAGAAAGTGTTCCAACAAAGGGAGGTCAAGGGGATTGCATTTCAGTGGGTTTCCAACTTGGATCTACAACTTTGAGGTAGAAAATCAATCCCTTTTTCTATTTAGTATGACATCCTTGAATTTTAGGGTTTTCTATACCCTTTATTGGCTTGATTTGATGCTTATGTTGTCCCATTGAGTGATAGACTCTGCATCCAGACCTTTTGAGGTCCAGAGAGCCTTAGCCAACCTGCTTGATGTGGTTTCATGGAAGAAATGAACTTAGGTTGCCCTTTTAGTAGTTATTTCACCAAAGGAAGCTTTGAGGTTGTTGCATGTGTACCAAGATTCGACCTTTACATGACTATTATACTTGGGAAGGTTAGATCTATGGATTAGAGAAATAGATCTGACCTCAGAAGGTTACAAAGTATGGATCTACAATCTCCAATGCAACAAGCACTTCTTCAATGAGTTCTTTCTTCTCCAAGGTGCACCAAGAACACTCCAAAGAACTTAAAAACACCTTCTTTTTGCTCACAAGGCTCAATCTAGGGTTATGGTTTCAAGAGAGGATGTTGGAGAGGGGGAGGTTGGAAATGGAATGGGTTTATGGAAGTTAAGGAGCTTAAATAGGGTTCAGACCACGATAATGGGGTTTGGGCATTGATGACCTCAGAAGTTCATTTGAGTATGATCATGGAGGCAGCTCGCTGAGTTCATAAGTAGACTCGACGAGTCCAGTCGGGGTTGCCCCGTGATTCGTGCCAGGAGGGACCCATCGAGTGGAAGGATGACTCGACGAGCCAAGAGAGGCTAGAAGGATTTAGAGGACCCGCTTAGACTCGCTGAGTCGCCCAAGTGCACTCGACACATCGGGTCAAAGGTTGACCGTTGACTTTTTGTTGAATTTTGGGGTTTAGTCAGTGATTGGACTTATGAGCCATTAGAGGGGTAGAATGGTCTTTTACCCTTCTTGGAGAACTTATAGAGAGGGGTTAGCCTAGCCTTTAGAAGCTGTATTAATGAAAGTAATTATTTATGTGATTAGGCAGAGGCTAGTGCAGTCAGAGTTTGAGGTTTACCGAGTTACCCGAGGTGATTCTTGTCACTATACTTTACCTAAAGTGGTAATTAGAGTATGTGACAGAGTATATTGTATGTTGTGTGTTATCTATGTGATTCTGTGCTATATGTGATTCAGAGTCTACAGAGTTAGGACCGAATGGTCCACAGAGTTAGGACGAGAGGGTCCACAGAGTTATGGGACTAGAGGGTCCCACTGAGACACTTTGACTAGAGGGTCATACAGAGTTATTGCCTCGAGTGGCTAATATGTGTTGCATGTGGCATTTTGGGAACTCACTAAGCATTTATGCTTACAGTTTCTGGTGTTATGTATTTCAGGTACCAGTGAGGATCGCAGGAAGGTGCTGGCATGATCAGTACACACACGAGGAGTTTTTATACATTATGATATTGGGATGTGTTATTTGCATTGATAGGTGAAACGATGAGATTTTATAATGTTTATGAATGAAAATATGTTTTTAAAATGTGAAAAATTTTTTGAAAAATTTTGGTGTTACAAGTTGGTATCAGAGCCTTAGGTTGAGAGATTCGGGTGCACCTTCGGGCGTATCTGAACTCAAACTGAGGATTTGAGAGATTTTCAAATAAAAATAACAAAATTTTTCTCAAAAAATAAAAGTCTTCAAAAGAGTAGAGCGGAGTAGTGTGTACAATCAGCCAGCGCCCGAACGATGATTTTCCCAAAATACCCTTATATTATGTGTTATTAGATATGAGATAATATGTTATGCATGCTAGAGTAGGCTAGGTATTCTTATTAGGACTAGAGTGGCCTAATTTGTGATGCCTTAGCCTAGGGATTTTGCTGCTAGGAGATGCTTGAGAGTGAGTAGATAGCAACGAGGAGCTATGAGAGATCTACTAGAGAGTAGAGTATGAATAGTGAGAGTAGAGTACTTGGGATTTGGAATCCAAGGAGGAGCACTTGGGGTGAATACTGATGCGGTGTACACGGTAGTATTGGGCCCATACTACTAAAGACACCGGATCAGTGCACAACCTAAGTAAGAATCCTTAGGGTACTAGGGATCGAGTAGGAATGGGATATCGAGTGTGTGTATGCTCGAGTGAGTCTCTGATATTTTGTGTTGTATTTCAGTGAGACATCATGGTTAGGACACACCACACACCTGAGAGCAGTGGTATCAGTGACGAGGAGATCCGTAGGTTGATTCATGAGGAGGTGGCTGCTACCATCCACGTAGAGATTCCAGAGATGTTTGGGTCTATTAAGACCACGGTGATTGAGACTTTTGATAAGAGATACGCAGCGGTTACTCAGGCTGCAGCCGTTGCGGCTACCGATGATGTTGCTGCTGCCAGACCTCAGGGTGATGCGTTGCTGTTCCGAGAGTTCAGCAACACGAAGCCGCCAGAGTTCGATGGGATGTAGGATCCGATTGCTGTGATGAGATGGGTTTCTAATATTGAGGGATACTTCTATACGTGTTCATTTACAGATCATCTGAGGGTTCGCTTCGAGCTGAACCAGCTTCGCTTGGGAGCAAAGGACTGATGCAAGTTTGTTACAGCGCACTATTCGTCTGTTGATCTTGCTACGGTGACCTGGGAGAGGTTCACCGCCATGTTCCATGATGAGTACGTTCCCCCGGTGGAGAGGAAGGAGTTCTGGCCCTCAAGCAAGGTATTGATTCTATTACTGTGATCACCAGTATGTTCCATGAGAGGGCGATGTTCTGCCCTGAGCACGTGTCTACCGAGCAGGCACGTATGAGTCGGTATCTGAGTATTCTGAGGAGGGACATACAAGAGTTCGTGGCGAACTCATTGTGTCGGACATTTACCGAGCTCCAGGAAAATACTCAAAAGAGGGAGATAGAGCTGGAGACTCAGGCTAGAGAGGAGGCGGAGTCTCAGGGGAGGGATCAGCGGCCGACTTAGTCCCAGCCGGCAACCAAGCGGGCCAAGCCTGCCGATTCGAGATTAGGGAACCAGAAGGGCTGCACTTGTGGCAAGTGCGGCAAGGTTCATGAGGGGGTTTGTAGAGCAAGGTCTTGCTACAAGTGTGGCAAGGAGGGGCACATGGCCAAGGATTTCCCCAAGGGGTTTGCAGTCAATTTTCACTGCAACCAGACCGGACACCGGAAGGCTGAGTATCTGCGGTTGTGGGGGTCATCCCAGGGAGCATCACAGGGATCTAGCCCTGCTGCTGTTCGAGCTACCGAGAGTTGGCCTGTGAAGGCCAAGGCGCCAAAGGCTCGCGGTAGAGCCTTCCAGTTGATAGCGGAGGAGGTCCGTGTAGCGCCAGATGTTGTGGCTGGTATGTATTCTTTCATTTATTTATTTTGAATTTGTGGTGTGATGCTTATATTATGATATGCGTAGGTACATTTCCTGTGAGTTTTGTACCTGCTTTGGTGTTACTTGACTCTGGTGCGAGTCGGTCGTTTGTGTCGTTAGCCTTTAGTCAGCATATTAGTATCGGTCGAGAGGCGTTGAGTCAACCTTTGTGAGTTTCCATAGCCGACGATAGAGCAGTGTATGCCACTGATGTGATCCGAGGATGTGTACTCGAGATCTTCGACGTTGAGTTTCCGATTGATTTGGTCCCGATTGCGATGGGGGACGTCTGCGTCGTTATAGGCATGGACTGGTTGAGCAGGTTTGGTGCGGTTATCGACTGCGAGCGGCAATTGGTGACCATACGAGACCCTAGTGGGGGAGTTCTTACGGATGGCAAGGGTACCCGTTCTGAGTCAGCATTTTGTTCGACCGCTAGAGTGAGGCAGAGCCTACACCAGGGCTGTAGTGGGTTTGTGGCATATGTGGTGGATACAAGAGTAGATGAAGAGAGACTGAGGTCAGTCAATGATGTCCCGATAGTGCGTGAGTTCCTGGATGTTTTCCTCGAGAAGTTGTCGCGTGTGCCTCCCGAGAGGCAGGTGGAGTTCCGTGTCGATTTGGTTCCGGGGGAACGCCTATCGCCAAGGCGCCCTATCGCCTTGCGCCTCCAGAGATACAAGAGTTATCCTCGCAGCTTCAAGAGCTGCTGGGAAAGGGGTTTATACGGCCGAGTAGCTCGCCGTGGGGAGCACCGATCCTTTTTGTCAAGAAAAAGGATGGTTCACATCGGATGTGCATTGATTACCGGGAGTTGAACAAGCTGACAGTCAAGAACTGTTACCCCTTATCGAGGATCAACGATTTATTCGATCAGTTGCAGGGAGTGTCTTGGTTCTCCAAGATTGATCTGACGTCTGGATATCACCAGATGAGGGTGCGTGAGGAGGATATCCAGAAGACAGCGTTCAGGGCCCGTTATGGGTATTATGAGTTCGTGGTGATGCCTTTCGGGCTCACCAACGCACCAACGACGTTCATGGATCTCATGAACAGGGTGTGCAGGCCGATGTTGGATCATTCAGTGATCGTGTTCATCGACGACATATTGGTGTATTCGAGATCCAGAGAGCAGTATGAGGAGCATTTGAGGGAGATCCTCGAAGTTCTGAGATCGGAGAGGCTTTACGCCAAATTCTCCAAGTGCAATTTCTGGTTACGAGAGGTCCAGTTCTTAGGACACCTCAACAACCAGAATGGGATATTGGTCGATCCGGCCAAGATTGAGGCGGTGATGAGTTGGGAGGTGCCAAGATCCCCCTCAGAGATCAGGAGTTTTCTAGGGTTGGCCGGCTATTATCAGAGATTTATCAGAGATTTCTCCAAGATTGTTGTTCGTCTCACCAGGCTGAGCCGGAAGGGTGTAACATTCAGTTGGGGCCCAGAGCAGCAGGCCTCATTCGAGACGCTTCGCTAGAGATTATGCGAAGCCCCAGTATTATCCTTTCCGGAGGGGATGGAGGATTTTGTGGTATATTGTGATGTGTCGATATCAGGATTGGGTGCGGTGCTGATGCAGAGAGGTCATGTGATAGCATACACATCGCGGCAGTTGAAGCCTCATGAGACGAGATATCCCACTCACGATCTGTAGTTGGGGGTGTGGTGTTCGCCCTCAAGATCTGGCGTCACTATTTGTATGGGGTCCGGTGTACCATATACACGGATCACAAGAGCTTGAAGTATCTGATGGATCAGCCTAACCTGAATATGCGCCAAAGGAGATGGCTGGATGTGGTAAAGGATTATGAGTGTGAGATCCTATACCACCCGGGCAAGGCTAATGTGGTAGCCAATGCTCGGAGTCGTAGGGCGGAGAGTGCCCTGTTACGAGATGTTTCTTTGAGATTGACAGTGATGACTCCAGTGTTGGACACCATTCGGGAGGCCCAGGTAGAGGCCATTAGACCGGAAAACCGCAAAAGAGAACGGGTGATCGGACATATATCTATGTTTGTTGCCGATAGCGGTGGGCTTATGGCCTTTCATGGTCGAATTTGGGTGCCGTATGAAGGCGGGGAACGTACCATTCTGATGGAGGAGGCGCATAGATCGAGGTTCTCGACCCATCCCGGGGCCACTAAGATGTATTTGGACCTGAAGAGGGAGTATTGGTGGCCATGTATGAATAGGGATGTCGCGTGGTTTGTAAAGAGGTGCTTGACCTGTCGCAGGGTGAAGGCCGAGCACCAGCGTCCGCATGGAAAGCTGCAGCCACTTGAGGTTCCCGAGTGGAAGTCGGAACATATTTCCATGGATTTTATCACCAAATTATCGAGGACTGCAAGGGGAGTCAATGCAATTTAGGTGATTGTTGATCGGCTGACGAAGAGCGCTCACTTTCTTGCTATCAGTGAGAGCTTTTCTGCTGAGAGGCTGGCAGAGTTATATGTGAGAGAGGTGGTGTCGCGGCATGGAGTGCCGATCTCAATCGTGTCAGATCGAGATGTGTGTTTCACTTCTAGATTCTGGAAGAAATTCCATGAGGAGTTGGGTACAAGGCTGCATTTTAGTACCGCATACCACACACA
Source organism: Lactuca sativa (assembly GCF_002870075.4). Taxonomy (NCBI): domain Eukaryota; kingdom Viridiplantae; phylum Streptophyta; class Magnoliopsida; order Asterales; family Asteraceae; genus Lactuca; species Lactuca sativa. The sequence continues at coordinate 103,812,860 of NC_056623.2, read as the reverse complement.
GACGGACGGTCAGAGTGAGTGGATGATTCAGATGCTTGAAGACATGTTGCGAGCATGTGTGATGGACTTCGGAGAAAGTTAGGACACGTATTTGCCGTTAGCCGAGTTTTCTTATAACAACAGCTACCATTTAAGTATCAACATGCCTCCATTTGAGTTATTGTACCGGAGGAGGTGCCGGACTCCCATATGTTGGGGAGAGGTCGGGCAGCGAGTGATGGGCAACACTGAGTTAGTGCTTATGACGACTGAGCAGATACAGCAGGTCAGACAGAGGTTGTTGACAGCTCAGAGTCGCCAGAAGAGTTATGTGGATAAGCAACGATCTGAGCTTGAGTTCCAAGTGGGGGATTTCGTACTCTTGAAAGTATCTACATGGAAATGAGTGATCCGATTCAGGAAGAGGGGCAAGCTAGGGCCCTAGTACATCGGTCCGTTCAGGGTGACTGCGAGGGAAGGCAGGGTAACATATCGTCTGGAGCTACTTGCAGAGTTGAGTCAGATCCATGATACCTTCCAAGTGTCTCAGTTGAGGAAGTGTATAGCTGATGAGACGGCGGTGGTACCGTTGGAGGATATTCAGGTGGATGCCGGCCTGAATTATGTTGAGAGGCTAGTTGTGATTGTGGATCGGAAGATCAAGGTTCTGAGGAACAAGGAGGTGCCCCTGGTTCAGGTCCAGTGGCAACATTGTAGAAGGTCTGAGCTGACTTGGGAGCCGGAGTTAGAGATGCGTGAGCAACATCCAGAGTTGTTTGGGGAGTAAGACTTCGAGGGCGAAGTCTGATTCTAGTGGGGGAGAATTGTAACATTTGGATTTCCACGTATTATATTTTATCATTTTGTTTTTGAGAAAAAGAGAGGGACTCGACGAGTTGAGTTGTAGACTCGTCGAGTAGGACCGCGACTGCTGACTGGATTAATGAACAAACTCGACGAGTCGGAAAGGGTGGACTCGACGAGTCCGCGCTGTGGATTGAAACCCTAATTCTCGGGATTTGTGCCCTATTTAAAGGCCTTTATGGCCTCCATTTGCGGCTACCAGTCCAGAGAGAGATACCCTAGCGATTGTGAGCAAGTTGTGAGAGAGATTGAGCCTTTTTGATCATTTTTGGTATGGTTTTGCAAAGGAGAAAGTGTTCCAACAAAGGGAGGTCAAGGGGATTGCATTTCAGTGGGTTTCCAACTTGGATCTACAACTTTGAGGTAGAAAATCAATCCCTTTTTCTATTTAGTATGACATCCTTGAATTTTAGGGTTTTCTATACCCTTTATTGGCTTGATTTGATGCTTATGTTGTCCCATTGAGTGATAGACTCTGCATCCAGACCTTTTGAGGTCCAGAGAGCCTTAGCCAACCTGCTTGATGTGGTTTCATGGAAGAAATGAACTTAGGTTGCCCTTTTAGTAGTTATTTCACCAAAGGAAGCTTTGAGGTTGTTGCATGTGTACCAAGATTCGACCTTTACATGACTATTATACTTGGGAAGGTTAGATCTATGGATTAGAGAAATAGATCTGACCTCAGAAGGTTACAAAGTATGGATCTACAATCTCCAATGCAACAAGCACTTCTTCAATGAGTTCTTTCTTCTCCAAGGTGCACCAAGAACACTCCAAAGAACTTAAAAACACCTTCTTTTTGCTCACAAGGCTCAATCTAGGGTTATGGTTTCAAGAGAGGATGTTGGAGAGGGGGAGGTTGGAAATGGAATGGGTTTATGGAAGTTAAGGAGCTTAAATAGGGTTCAGACCACGATAATGGGGTTTGGGCATTGATGACCTCAGAAGTTCATTTGAGTATGATCATGGAGGCAGCTCGCTGAGTTCATAAGTAGACTCGACGAGTCCAGTCGGGGTTGCCCCGTGATTCGTGCCAGGAGGGACCCATCGAGTGGAAGGATGACTCGACGAGCCAAGAGAGGCTAGAAGGATTTAGAGGACCCGCTTAGACTCGCTGAGTCGCCCAAGTGCACTCGACACATCGGGTCAAAGGTTGACCGTTGACTTTTTGTTGAATTTTGGGGTTTAGTCAGTGATTGGACTTATGAGCCATTAGAGGGGTAGAATGGTCTTTTACCCTTCTTGGAGAACTTATAGAGAGGGGTTAGCCTAGCCTTTAGAAGCTGTATTAATGAAAGTAATTATTTATGTGATTAGGCAGAGGCTAGTGCAGTCAGAGTTTGAGGTTTACCGAGTTACCCGAGGTGATTCTTGTCACTATACTTTACCTAAAGTGGTAATTAGAGTATGTGACAGAGTATATTGTATGTTGTGTGTTATCTATGTGATTCTGTGCTATATGTGATTCAGAGTCTACAGAGTTAGGACCGAATGGTCCACAGAGTTAGGACGAGAGGGTCCACAGAGTTATGGGACTAGAGGGTCCCACTGAGACACTTTGACTAGAGGGTCATACAGAGTTATTGCCTCGAGTGGCTAATATGTGTTGCATGTGGCATTTTGGGAACTCACTAAGCATTTATGCTTACAGTTTCTGGTGTTATGTATTTCAGGTACCAGTGAGGATCGCAGGAAGGTGCTGGCATGATCAGTACACACACGAGGAGTTTTTATACATTATGATATTGGGATGTGTTATTTGCATTGATAGGTGAAACGATGAGATTTTATAATGTTTATGAATGAAAATATGTTTTTAAAATGTGAAAAATTTTTTGAAAAATTTTGGTGTTACAAGTTGGTATCAGAGCCTTAGGTTGAGAGATTCGGGTGCACCTTCGGGCGTATCTGAACTCAAACTGAGGATTTGAGAGATTTTCAAATAAAAATAACAAAATTTTTCTCAAAAAATAAAAGTCTTCAAAAGAGTAGAGCGGAGTAGTGTGTACAATCAGCCAGCGCCCGAACGATGATTTTCCCAAAATACCCTTATATTATGTGTTATTAGATATGAGATAATATGTTATGCATGCTAGAGTAGGCTAGGTATTCTTATTAGGACTAGAGTGGCCTAATTTGTGATGCCTTAGCCTAGGGATTTTGCTGCTAGGAGATGCTTGAGAGTGAGTAGATAGCAACGAGGAGCTATGAGAGATCTACTAGAGAGTAGAGTATGAATAGTGAGAGTAGAGTACTTGGGATTTGGAATCCAAGGAGGAGCACTTGGGGTGAATACTGATGCGGTGTACACGGTAGTATTGGGCCCATACTACTAAAGACACCGGATCAGTGCACAACCTAAGTAAGAATCCTTAGGGTACTAGGGATCGAGTAGGAATGGGATATCGAGTGTGTGTATGCTCGAGTGAGTCTCTGATATTTTGTGTTGTATTTCAGTGAGACATCATGGTTAGGACACACCACACACCTGAGAGCAGTGGTATCAGTGACGAGGAGATCCGTAGGTTGATTCATGAGGAGGTGGCTGCTACCATCCACGTAGAGATTCCAGAGATGTTTGGGTCTATTAAGACCACGGTGATTGAGACTTTTGATAAGAGATACGCAGCGGTTACTCAGGCTGCAGCCGTTGCGGCTACCGATGATGTTGCTGCTGCCAGACCTCAGGGTGATGCGTTGCTGTTCCGAGAGTTCAGCAACACGAAGCCGCCAGAGTTCGATGGGATGTAGGATCCGATTGCTGTGATGAGATGGGTTTCTAATATTGAGGGATACTTCTATACGTGTTCATTTACAGATCATCTGAGGGTTCGCTTCGAGCTGAACCAGCTTCGCTTGGGAGCAAAGGACTGATGCAAGTTTGTTACAGCGCACTATTCGTCTGTTGATCTTGCTACGGTGACCTGGGAGAGGTTCACCGCCATGTTCCATGATGAGTACGTTCCCCCGGTGGAGAGGAAGGAGTTCTGGCCCTCAAGCAAGGTATTGATTCTATTACTGTGATCACCAGTATGTTCCATGAGAGGGCGATGTTCTGCCCTGAGCACGTGTCTACCGAGCAGGCACGTATGAGTCGGTATCTGAGTATTCTGAGGAGGGACATACAAGAGTTCGTGGCGAACTCATTGTGTCGGACATTTACCGAGCTCTAGGAAAATACTCAAAAGAGGGAGATAGAGCTGGAGACTCAGGCTAGAGAGGAGGCGGAGTCTCAGGGGAGGGATCAGCGGCCGACTTAGTCCCAGCCGGCAACCAAGCGGGCCAAGCCTGCCGATTCGAGATTAGGGAACCAGAAGGGCTGCACTTGTGGCAAGTGCGGCAAGGTTCATGAGGGGGTTTGTAGAGCAAGGTCTTGCTACAAGTGTGGCAAGGAGGGGCACATGGCCAAGGATTTCCCCAAGGGGTTTGCAGTCAATTTTCACTGCAACCAGACCGGACACCGGAAGGCTGAGTATCTGCGGTTGTGGGGGTCATCCCAGGGAGCATCACAGGGATCTAGCCCTGCTGCTGTTCGAGCTACCGAGAGTTGGCCTGTGAAGGCCAAGGCGCCAAAGGCTCGCGGTAGAGCCTTCCAGTTGATAGCGGAGGAGGTCCGTGTAGCGCCAGATGTTGTGGCTGGTATGTATTCTTTCATTTATTTATTTTGAATTTATTTTGAACCCGCCCTATGACTTTTCCCTTTCTAACCTTCAGCCCAAAACACAATTCAAGGGTTAAATCTCTTAACCAACATTAACTCCTTCAACAAGGACTAAAATTTGCCTCTTATGGCCCAAAACCTCACACAATCGATTTCCAGCCCACGAACCATAAATGGCTGGAAACAGGATGTTATAGGTTGGGGACTTGGCCTTGATACACTCATGAGATTATTAGAGCACACGACATTATAATAGTGCCAATTTTTGTTTTTCTAGAAAGTTCAATAAAATAGTACTTAATATATATTAAGTGATCAATATACTTTCCTAATTTGTATATGGAACCCCTTCTATTCTAACAATATTTCATTTACCCCTTTAATATAATTTAATTTTAAATATATTTTATTTCTTTACTAATTAATTATTCTTATTAAACATTTAATGACATCTTATTTATAAAATAAATTTTTTATGACGATAATATAATGGTATCAATGTTTTTATTTTATTTTTGTAGCAGTAACATAATAATTTTTTATAGTTTACGTATATAAAGAATGAATCAATATATTTGTATTTATACGTTCAGAGTAAAGTAATATTTGTGGTTAAAGATGGTTTAATTAAACGAGGATTTTTATAAAAAAAAATTTAGATAAATGCGTACAAATTAATTAAATTTATAAACTAAACTGTTAAAATAAATTGAACTAATGGCGTGATAATATATATAGAACTCAAGATTATCGAAATGATGACATGAGATTTATTATTTAAGTCAAGATTATAGAAGTCAAGATAATTTTTATATAACGTTGTTTAACCATGGAGATTCTCTAAGAGGCCTTGTGTCATAGGGACCACAAGGGTAATTTCTCCAAACCATAGGATGGTCCCTATAAATATGTCAATGATTGTACCAAACCTGCAAAATGGACCAAACAACAGGGACTATGTCTATAGTTTACTCAAGGAAGGAATAAGGCGAGTCAAACAAACATCCGAAATGGAGCAGGGGGGGGATTCACCATTCTTTGCCTCTCTCTGACTACTTCGTCTTCGTCTTCTTCTTCTTCTTCTTCTTCTTCTTCTTCTTCGTCAACGCTTTCAGTTTCTCGGTCTTGGTGAAGTTCAAGTAAGTTGAAAATTTCAAATTTGAGCTTTAACCTAATTCTTTTGGGTGACTTTGAAAAATCTAAATCAGTAGACATTCTTAACATGTTTTAATCCGTGTTAAAGTGATAAGTCATCTAAATTCGATTTTTATTTTTTATATGTTTTTAATAAATCTGTGAATTGTTTGAAGTTTGTTGAGATGTTTAATCTGGGTTAAAATTATAAGTCATCTACAGTCTATTTTTATATTATTCTGATAAATCTGTGAATTGCTTGAAATTTGGTGTCAGTAGATTATGCTTAATTATATCGCTACTGTCGTGTGATTTGAATTTTGTTTTGATAGAAGTTGGAACTGGACATCTAAGTACAATTTTGTTCAATATTAATTGAATCGATAAAACTATGTATTTCACTAAGGCAATGCTACAAAATAACAAAACTCAAAAGGAATCCATATTTTAAGTACTAGTATTTCTCCTTTTTAGCATTCAAAAATTGTTTGTTTGGTAGAGAACAAAACCAAAGAGAAAACAAGGTGTAAACCTAGCATTCAACCAAAATCAGTGTAAAAACCTCTCCTTTTAGCATTTAAATATATCATTATCCCATATTCCATAAAACAAAGAACATACTTCTTTAACTTCTAGTACGTACATAAGACAACAGTAGATGATTTGGGAACAGTAGATTTGTAGATTACTGCTGAGCTTCCTTAAGGTCAGATACAAAAGAAGAGAGAAATTCAAGTGGTCAATGCAAGGGTTAACGGTAGTTCTGTGCTTCTACTTGTAGTTTTGGTGGGAAAGTTGGTTACTCTAGAGAGGGAATGTGTGAAATCATTAAATTAAATCCTCAATTCTACTCTCTCTTGATTTCTATCCAATCTGTATCAGTTACTGTGGAATCTGTCTAATATTATACGTAATAGAAAATCAAGATGTAAATGTATTAGAACATCTACCAACATTTAAAATAAAGCACTACTAATAATAACTATGGAAACAGTAGCTTACTTGGGATTTTTTCTGTAAATTGGAATGAAAAAGTAGATCATTTTGACCCAACTCGATAATTTTGACAATGTAGACTTGCCTACATCATATAGTTGATCGCTAGTGCCCCTAACAAAAAATTACCTGGATTCCACCAATGCCCTTGTTGTATTTCTCAATATCTGACTATGATTCTAGTCGTTGTCGCAAAAAATGAGCAAAACATTATTTTGGGGAGACATGGGTTTAATTATGTTTTTTTTGGATACATGATCTTATACTTGTTATATAATTGAATTTTAGAGAATTATTTCTAATTCTATTCTAGGAAAATCTCAAAGCTTCATAACATGGTTTCACTACTCATATCATTTTGGTTAACAAAAAGATTTCGTTAGAGTTCTTTATGTTGTTCATAATTCTCTTTTCTTTTCGCTCTAATTTCTATTGATGAATTGTTAAGGAATAGATGTATGATAAGAAGCAAAAAAAATTTGATTACTAGGATTATAATTTAAGGGTTTTGGAGTGGAAGCTAGGGAAACAGACCATATTGTGGTTTCAAACGATTGCCATTTACGGACCAAAAACATGATGAAACATTGTTTTCTGGAATGAAATATGCAAAAATAATAAAATAAAACTATTACACCATGTCAGTTATAAGCCAGATATTCTGGTGACATAGAATTTATAAAAAACATGGTTTTGATCAATGGATATGCAAAAATATTCAAGCATTATCTGATTACAGATTCAAAATTTTGAGAAGAATATATATTATAATGTTAGTGTGGCATTATCACTATTTAGTTACAAATTTAATTAAACTATCATAAGATACAAAATATTTACTTATAATTATGATGACATAATTCATACTTCTACCAAAAGAAAGTTTATTTATGTTATTGTAGGTCTGATAATGATCAAAGCTCTAGATTCCAAGAAAGAACCAAATTTTGGAAATTTGTGTTTTATAGTAGAACTATTCCTTTTAAAATAGTTTTAATATATATGATGATTATACAACTTTTCAATTCAGTCAAACCACATGCTAATAGGTACATTGAATCCTCAAAGTCAAGTGCCTCAATCTCATTTCCATGCAATTTACAATTTCAGTTTCATAACTTTTAAGTTTCCAAGCAAGCTACAAAAGGTATGATCGACTTTAATCGAAAGTAGTCGTCGACCTAAGCAGTTATCGCGGTAAAAAACTCAAATAGCGTTCACCGTCTGCTATTGCAAAATCAGTTCTCGTGACGGTATAGCGGTGATGTAATGTTGTTATATATATATATATATATATATATTATACGATCATCACTAAAACGACTTCATGTTATTCATAAAAGCTTTAGTAGTTTAATACAAACTCATAATTCATACTCAAAATTAATGAGAGCTTTTAATAGTTTAACGATTCATCGTATACACAGATGAATGAAAAAATTACGTTCAAAATTGTAAGTATTTCCAATTAGGTCTAAACAGAAGAAAATTAGTCTGATATTTAGTTTGCGCTAAAAGAATTTCGTTTTATTCATAGGGTGCATGCAAAGTCTTTTTTTTTTTTTTAATTAAAACAACCCAATGTTTTCCTTTGTACAAATCGTGGTGCTACACCGCCATTCCAGTATCCAGAATCGTGGTAAATACTGGTATCCAGCCCAATGTTTTCCTTGTTTGACCCACTTGAAAGTATTTCTCTTTAAATAGTTTTAATGTATACGATAATACAACTTCTGGAATGCAACCAAACCTCATGAAAATAGGTATGTTGAATCTTCAAAGTCAGGTACCTCAAGTCAATTTCTTAGCAATTTACAATTTCAGTTTCTTAACTTATAAGTTGCCCAGAACTCTACATAAGGTATGATCCTTTAATCGAAAGACATGTTTGCCTTAGATTTCCTTTAAAAGTCCATTACTTTCAATTTGTTAGTCTGCTCTCAAATTTGTCATACTTTCCCATCATTCGTGATGGCTGTTCTTTCTAAATTTAGTGAAGGATCATCTTCTTTTACTAATGATTATAAATATGATGTATTTTTAAGTTTTCGGGGTGTTGATACTCGATATGGTTTCACTGATCATCTCCATAAGGCCCTCCTTGGTGCCAATATCTCTACCTTTTTGGATGCTGAGGAGATTGAAACCGGACAAGATCTGAAACCGGAAATGGAGAGTGCGATTAAAGAATCCAGGGCTTCTATTATAGTGTTGTCAAAGAATTATGCTAATTCATCATGGTGCCTTAATGAATTAGTACTGATCCTTGAACAACGTATGGCATGCAACCATATAGTCATCCCCATTTTTTATGATGTTGAGCCCACCCATATTAAGAAGCAAGAAAGTACCTTTGGAGTGCAATGGCTGAGCACAAACGCAAGATGGGGGCGGAGACAAATGCAAATAAAAAGAATTCAATGGGGTCAAAAGATTGATGGATGGATTCAAGCGCTTGCTGAAGTTGCTGATATAAAAGGGGAGAATGCAAAAGGCAGGTAACCACTTTCTTACCCAAAAAATTTCTCCTTTGATATTGTTTATTAACACATGAAATGTTAATATAGCATTCTCTATGTGCATTTCAGTAAGTTTCTTTAATATCATCAAATGAACATAACTTGATGTATTTAAATTGTATAATGAAAATGCATAAAACTGAATCCGAGTTTTTAATTATGTGAGCTCATCAGTTTATTTGTATAGATAGATTATACATCCTGAATTTTTTAGCAGTTAGAATAAAATATTGACTTCTGTGCATTTATTATTGAGCAAATTGTTGGAAATAGCAACCAACTTTGCCTCTTTATTTTTTTTTACCGATAAGGGCAATGTATTTTAACTTTTACCAATAAAGAACATACTCACAATTTTTAAAGATTATAAGAATTTTTAACTTGGAGTATGGAGAACATGCAACAAGTTACCTGTGTAAAGCATCTAACATATGATAATGTGTCAATACAAGTGTCAAATCAACATTCAAACATTACCAAGTGAGTAGAGAAATAAGATCACCGACTACCATTTCTCAAGTGGCCTGCAAACGAGATTTGCCATGCCACCTCAACTTTCATCTTTCAAATGCTACAAGGCATATTGCATGTCTCTTCATTATTTTTGGGTCCCACATAATTATTCAAAACATTTATCTTTTTTATATTAAAATTGAGTTAGTTTATGATCTTATTTGTTACATTAAATATATTTATGGAGACCATCAAAGCCTCCAAATTGTCACCATTTGGCCACTAAAATTCTAATCGTGCTATTTCTTACCACCTTCATCCGCATCATGCCGCTAAAATCACATAAAATGACGAAAATTACCCTTGTTTTTGTTCTTTTGTCATTTATATGAACATAAGGACCATTTTTCTAACATTTTTGGAAAAGGGAATGAGAGTTCCAGCCATTGATGATCTGCTCCAAACATCCAACGGCACCCACTCCTCGCCTCCTGTTGCTGTTGCTGGCCACCTCCTCACCATAGTTCCTTTCTCTTCCACCCCTCCTCCTCCAGATGAACTCATATATTTTATTGCCATGTTGCCACCAGAAAGAACTTAGATTTGTGATCACATGAGTTCATGAAGTAGAAACCAGAAAGAGGGATTGTCAGAAAAGACAAATCGATCTATGAACATAAAATTCCACCAGAGAAAAAGATGGTCTCCTTCTCCCTATTCCCGATTCTGCTTTCTATGTCCAACTCCCATTTTTTAATTTCTAATAATAAGAAAATTTTGATGTCTCTCTTTGGTTGGGTTGCTAGAGATGGTGGTGGTGGTTTCTAGATTTGCAGGTGATTGCTGGAGATGGTGCTGGTGGTTTGTTAGTTTTGGTCCCAGATGTTATTAAAAGAAGAAATTACACTTTTAGCCTTTGATGTTTATTAGTTTCATATTTTTGGTCCAATAATATTAATTTTCGAGAAGAAAACATTTTTAAATTCCATGTCAGCACCACGGGGATGAAAGTTGTCAGAATTAACCTACATGGCATGCTACTATGGTAACATCTCGAACCTGCTATATCTTAATGGTTAAATGGTGACCAAATTGGAAGTTTAAGGATTTAATTAGCACGATTAGAACTTTAATGGCCAAATGGTAACAAACTAACAATCCTGAGACTTTGATGTTCAATATAGTCAAAACATCTATACTTTTTACAATGGACTGATAAAACTTTGATCTTGGTTTTAAATTACATGTGGTGCCCTCAACCACATGTGGATAAAATAGATGGTGCCCTTGAGAAGATGTTGAAGATCATTATTTATAAGCCAAGATAACTGATAAGTTCTAACCCTTCATTAGTTCTGCTATTGAAGGGTTAGAACTTATAAGTTATTTTGATTAATAAATATGATAAATAATGATCCTCAATATTTTGTCAAGGGGCACCATCTATTTTATCCACATGTGGTTGAGGGCACCACATATACTTTAAAACCAAGATCAAAGTTTTATCAGTCCACTCAAAAAAAAAAAAAAAAATTGCCAATGGGTGCACCCCCCCCCCCCCCCCCCCCCCCCCATACTCTTCCCAATCTCCACTTTAGATCTGCCCGGTTGATAATGGCTAGATGTAGCAATTTTGATCATCTATCTGAAAATTGGTCATTTGTATTATATGTTATTTCTAGTGGGTCAACAAGGTAAATTTTAAAACTTGCTTAAAAACAAAACGGGTTGAAGTCTTCTAAAGTTTACTCAAACTTGCAAAATTTTGCATCGTTTTTTTCATAAAATTAATTGTATTTTGAGTAATGTAGATTTGTAATAATATTTAATATATTAACTATTTATGAAATTTATAATTATAGGCAAGTAAATACCGGCTGATAAACCTAACACAACTTCTTCATCCATTCTGACATGTAAATACTTATAGCTATTTTAAGTGCATCTTATGAGGTCATTCACAATAACCACCACTAAACCTATGGGATACCCACCACTATATCCCTCTTATTTATTTATTTTTAAATAATATATATATATATATATATATATATATTATTGTAGAGAGAAGTAGAGAGAGTTAGAGTGAGAGAGAGAGAGAGAGAGAGAGAGAGAGAGAGAAAGAGGTACATTGGTCGTTGTCTTGTGTCTTCCCCACCACGAACCACCACGAAAATGCCCGACCACGATAGGCCCGGGTGGTGCACACTGACCACAATCGTGTCCACGTAGACCACGATCCGGTTTGTGGCTGGTGTTTCGGATGGTCTGAGTTTGATTTGTTATATATGTTTAATATAGGTATTAGAAAACAAATGAAAGATAGAGCAGACAACAACTTATAAAAGATACTTTAATAAAATGAAACACGACGCTAACATGCCTATTTATTTCTATATATTAATTTGTAATGATTGGAAATTGTTTTTGGTATTCGTATTGCTATATCATCTTTGAGTTAGATACCATGTAAGAAAAATTGAAAAAAGCAAATGCCAACAAGTGACTGGTTTTTTAGTTTAAAAATTACTATATTTTGTAGACAGTTATAAGGACATTGCTATAATAGGTAAAATTCAAAATACATTGCCCATATCTCTGTAAAAAAAAAAAGCAGAAATTTGTTTTTGTAAATTTATGTTTATTATATTATAACTAACTCATTTAGATAAACCTTTTTAATAATGTGTAGATGCTTTTTATAAAAAAAAAGCTAATCTTGAACGGTTTGATATGCATCTAGTATTAACTATGTCATACTACATTGAAACCATAGTGTCTTTTATCATGATAAAACTGCAACTGCATTTACTTGCAAGCTGTAAAGGATAACCTATAACTAATCTGTGACATTTTGTTCACAATATTCATGCAAAACCAGATCAATAGTAATCAGATTTGGTAATTGTATATCCTTTCTTATTATCCTACGTAACATATACAAGGGATATATATATATATATATATATATATATATATATATATATACATATATATATAGTTACAATCTAGTCCCTATACTAATATTATCTTGTCTAATATCCCCTCGCAAGCTAATGCCAGGTACAAACATTAAGCTTGGACCGTAACCCCTCAAATCGTTGTGAATATAATGGTTTAGTAAATATATCAGCAATCTTATCATTTGTGGATAGAAACTGGACCGATAGATGCTTTGCTGCAACCTTCTCTCTGACAAAGTGGAAATCTACCTCAACATGTTTTGTGCGAGCATGAAAGACATGATTAGCAGACAAGTAGGTGTCACCAAGATTGTCACACCATAGAACTAGTGTCGACGTGACTGGAATGCATAATTCTCGAAGCAAAGTTTCAAGCCAAGTAACCTCAGCAACAGTATCGACAAGAACTTTGTATTCGGCCTCAGTGGATGAGTGAGAGACAGTCCTCTGAGTCTTTTGTTTTCTTGCAGACCAGGAAACAAGATTTTTACCAAGATATATACCATATCCCCCGGTGGATCGTCGGTCATCCGGGCACCCTGCCAGTAAGCATCAGAGTAGGTGGTTAGCAGAGGAGCATTATCATCACCATAAGCATGAATGGTAGTGTCGTGTGAAGGTGTGAGACATAAACCAAAGGTGCTAGTGCCATTAAGATATCGTAGAATCTGTTTAACCGCTGACTAGTGATTAACAGTTGGGGAATGCATGAACTGACAAACTTTGTTGACTACATAAGTAATGTCCGGGCGGGATAAAGTAACATATTGTAGTGACCCAACTGTTTGACGATATCGAACCGGGTTTTCAAAAAGAGCATTGTCACCAAGAGTGAGAGAGGTGCCAGTAGGAAAAGGAGTGCTAGCAGGTTTGGCATTAGTAAGATCTGCATGTTGTAAGATGTCTAATATATAATGTTCTTGAGACAAGAAAAGATCAGTGCCACAATAGTTAACTAGAAGCACCAACGAAGTATGAGAGAGTTCCCATGTCTTGAAGGGCAAAAGTCTCACTAAGACTCTGAACAATGTGATCAATAGCCCCCAGATTATTACCTGTAATAATAATATCATAAACATAAACCAACATATAAACCTGTGTACCCTTAGTCGAGGGTATGAAGAGAGATGGGTTGGTGTGAGATCCTTTAAAGCCAAGGGTATGTAGAGCACGAGACAGTCGATGGAACTAGGCATGCGGGGCTTGTTTCAGCCTATATAACGACTTATGAAGTAAACAAACATGATTGGGCTTGTGGGAATCAATAAAATCTGGGGGTTGGCGCAAGTAAACTTTCTCATGGAGATCACGATGAAGGAAGGCGTTTTTAACATCTAGTTGTCTGAAAGGCCATTTGTTTGAAACCGCAAGAGAAAGGACAACTCGAAAGGTGGTAAATTTGACAACCGGGCTAAACATGTCATGATAGTCAATTCTAGGTTGTTAATGAAACCCTTTAGCAACAAGGCAAGCTTTATAGCGGGTAATAGAGCCAATCTGATCACGTTTAATTTTATAAACCCACTTGCAATCAACAATGTTAGAGTTAGGCCGGGGAGGAACAAGCGTCCAAGTACCATTGCGAATAAGAGCGACATACTCATCAGCCATTGCTTGTTGCCAATAAGGATGTTTAACTGCAACAGAGAAGGTTGTGGGCTCCTATTCGATAGTAGTGGATGCCTGGAAGGACGAAGGTGTAAAGTGTTGCACCTGTTTTAGGTTTGGACGTAAATTTGCAGGGCGAGACCGAACAACAGATGGGGCTGCAGTAGAAGCTAGTTGGGCCGCAGTAGGAGCTGGTTGGGCTGCGGTATGGGTTGTTTCGACCGTAGGAGGGGCAGCTTGGACCGCAGGAGTGGTTGTCTGGGCCGTGGGGAAGGCAGATGTGGCCTCATTTGGAATAGCAGATGGATCGGTGTGAACATGAAGGCGTTGTCGACGATGTTCATAGGTGCGAAAAGGCTCGGCCTAGGGTAATGTTGGGGCTGGAGGATTGGGGTCAGGTATATTAGGGAATGGATAAGCTGACACATAAGGATCACATGGAGATGTCTCAGGCGGTACGAGTTTAGGTGCTAAAAAAGGAAGTGAGGTTTCATGAAACCGTACATGTCGAGATATGTATAACCTGTCTGTAGTAGGATCAAGGCACATGTACCCTTGATGAGATGAGCTGTAACAAAGAAAAATGCAAGCAATGGACCTATAATCCATTTTTTGTTGATTGTAGGGTCGTAGACGTGGGAAGCATTGGCACCTAAAAACTTTCAGAAATGAGAAATCTGGTTTACACTTAAAGATGGTCTCGAAGGGTGAGACATGAGAAGTGACACGAGAGGCCATTCTGTTTATTAGATAGACTGTCGTGTCAAAGGTAAAGTGCCAATAAGTATTTGGAACCCCCGATTGATCAAGTAACATTAATTCGGTTTCGACTACATGGCGATGTCGCCTTTCAACTAAGCCGTTTTGCTCACTTGTATGAGCACAAGAGAGGGGATGAACAATGCCAAGGGACTTAAAGAAAGTGTGAAGCTTACGAAATTCACCACCCCAGTTAGTTTGAATGGCCTTGATTTTTGTAGAGAATTGTAGTTCAATCACAACAAGAAATTGTTTAAATATATCAAAAACATCAGACTTGCGTTTAAGAGGAAATCTCCACATAAAACGAGAAAAATCATCCACACAAAGTAAGAAATAGGTATGACCATTAGTGGAGGTAACCGGGGCCAGACCCCATTGTCACACCCCAAAACCGGAACGGCGGAAACGTTTTGGGGTGGATGACGTCATGTCAAGTATCACAACATATGCAGTATAGTAATCAAAGTACAACAACCATTACATTAATGGTAATAGTTTTACATAAGTTACAGTTTATAAAGAGATCAAAGTAATACAGAGCTAGTATAAATGCAGCTCGGTTCTAGGCTGGCTTCACGAAAGCTCCCGGGTGTACCTGTCTATTGCTGACTTGAGAATACAAGTTATTTTGAAAGCGAGTATCAACATTTTTATAAATGCAGGTGAGTTCATAATTATTTAGTGTCATTTGTGTAAGTAAGCATTTTATTCAAAATGACTTTATAAAAGTAGTAGTTTATAATCAACGGTGTATTAGAGTCCTTTCCAGAAAATCCTATATTTTCTAAATAAAAGCAGTCTCTTACCAAGACTTGACAGAGTTATGTTTTAAAGAGTACTTTTCCCTTAAATACTATCATTACCAAAATACGGTAATTGACTTTAACGAAAGTAGGAGAAATCACTTGTAAAAATACAAGGGGAAAACAACATATGCCTCAACAGAAAATACTGCTGACTAAGGCAAAAGAAATCATAGACTCCCGGAGAGTATCGAATGAATGATACGCCTGGCTCAGTGTAACAAAAGCAAACACGGACCCCAGATGGTATCAAATGTACGATACCGCTAGCAAGGTCTAAAGGAAAGAAACATAGACCCCAGACAGTATCAAATGAAAGATACAGCTAGCAAGGTCTAAAACAAAGAAACACAGACCCCAGACAGTATCAAATGAAAGATGCAGCTAGCAAGGTCTAAAACAAAGAAACACAGACCCCAGACAGTATCAAATGAAATATACAGCTAGCAAGGTCTAAAAAAAAGAAACACAGACCCCAGACAGTATCAAATGAAAGATACAGCTAGCAAGGTCTAAAACCAAGAGTAATTCTAAGAGTGTTGTTTCCAGAATATAGTGTTAATTAGTGTTACCTTAAGGCCATGATTTATAAGGTAAACATGGAGATACTCGTAACCATACTGATTGACACTAGAGTACTTGACGCCCTGCAAGCGTCGGAATAAATATGACATTTGTCACCCCTTGGCTTGGTAGGTTGTGGACTGTAGCTACCAGTAAGGGTGCGGGAGTGTCAGTCACGTATAGATCTATACACACAATGCCCGCTCTCCCTATAGGAGTCTCTGGTTACCAACTCGACGACGGGGAGATCTGTGTCTTGAAGATGCATCTCGTAATCTGAATTCTATTAGAGACGTTGGAGAAATGATATAGACTCGCGGATGAACTGACTCCTGTGGAATTCTCGTGCTAGAAAGAGTGAATAGAGCTTCCTAACTATTCCTATAATAGTTACTAGTGTACCTGATCTACGAGTGACGAGTGGGAGGATGCCCTTGCTACCTAAGGAACATGAGCTGGCCGATGTAAACCTTTATGTCTATACATGTATACATGATATATAATTAATGTTTAAACGACCTTCGGACAGATATCTGATACCCACCAGACCACATCCCAATGAGGAAAAGGAAATAGGGCGAACTAGCCTTCCTAAGTCCTTTAAACATTATTTATATAACTATTCAAGTACAGGCATGCATTTAACGAAGTAGAAGCATTTAACGAAGTATAAGCATTTAACGAAGCAGAAGTATAGAAGCATAGAAGAAAACTTTGACGAAAACTTTGGAAAACCTTTAAACTTAAGAAAATTGTGACTTGTTATCCTTTTGTGAAATAGGCTTGAAGACCTTTGGATATCCTTTGAAAACCTTTCATAAACAAGTTTTGAATGTAATTTTGATAAAACAGTATAGGTAAAGAAAGCCTTTGTTTAAAATACTGTTGTAACTAGTTTTGAAGTAAATCATACAGCACAAGAGATAATTTGAGAAAAGATTTAAACAAGTAAAAACATTTCGGAAAACCATCTATGGTATTATACTTGGTAAAACAACTGAAAGTGTAATAAATCCTTGTGCATGCGGGTTATTAATCACATATGATTGATATGATAACTAGCATGTTTTAACTTGTATTCCTCCCATAAAAGCATGTAAAAACATTTAAAAGGTTAATTCAGGGGTATGAACTCACCTGTTGTAAGTGGATCGGGTGGAGGTATCAGTTGGGTGCTCGGTGTCAAGTGAAGACTTGAACACACTTAGTGACCTATTAACATATGGTGACATATGTTTACATAAAATTAGTAATTATAATACTAATTTAAACACGTAAACGCCTCCTAATGTGCGGAGAACACTTTGGTTAAGTGTTAGGGGTGTCCCGGGTAGCATCTAAGGGAGTGTATGGCCTAGTTAGGGAGTTTATTCTTCATGAGTTAACTCTTTATAGAGTTTACGGCCCTAAGACCATATCCCGATGAGTTTACGGTCGTAAACTCATGGGTGGTGTGTTCTTTGATGCTTCAAGGTCTTATAACACTTGTGGAATTAGGCTAGGTTCAATTCTAGGGCGTAGGAAGTGGTTTAGGCTCCAAATGGACCAATTTAGGGAGTTTACGGTTCATGAACACTCCTTGAGGAGTTTACGGTCTAAGGAGA
This sequence comes from Lactuca sativa, assembly GCF_002870075.4. NCBI lineage: Eukaryota > Viridiplantae > Streptophyta > Magnoliopsida > Asterales > Asteraceae > Lactuca > Lactuca sativa. The sequence continues at coordinate 103,794,950 of NC_056623.2, read as the reverse complement.
TGTTCTTGGGGAGTTTACTACCTTAAACATATGAGTTTACGGCAGTAAACTTATGTTAGTCCATGAATCATGTTTTTGGTGCATCAAACGAAGGATTACAAGGCTCTAGGCACTCATGGAAGCTTTTGGAGGTGTTTGAGGGGTAGTTTAACACCCAAAAAGGTGTTTATGGTCCATGAAGATGGGTTTACGGTCTAAGGATGTTCTTAGACCGTAAACTCATGTTTACTCCCCATTTGCTAAGATTTTGGTGTTCTAAGTCCTTTCATGCAAGCCTCTAAGTCATTGCTAAGCATTAGAAGTGGTTTGGAAGGGTTTTTGGGCATCAAAACCCTCTTCCAAGGGGTTTGCGGTTTTGGGATGCTCCCAAGACCATATACTCTTGTTCTTGGGGTTTTTGGATGATTAAGCCACGAATTTGCAAGTTAGATAAGATAAACAACAAGCTAGGAAGGTTAACTTACCGATTTGAAGCTCGAAGGGGTGATTTTTGACCAAAACCCGTTTTGTAGAGAGAGAAAGTAGAGAGAGAGTGTGTGTCTAAGGTGGGAATGAAACCCACTCAACCCTTATATAGAGTGGAGTTTATGGCCTGGTTGGGGTTCACCTCCGCGAACCGCGAACGGGGTTTTTCACAACTGTCGTTAATCACGGCAAATTTTAAAATTATACCGCCTTAATTTTGGTTCGCTTGACAAATATTATTTAAAATATTATAACAGGTTTAAATCCGGTCAAAAATATTTTCGGGATAAATTTGGCTAATTTTTGACGTAATTAATTTCGGCATTAAAACTAACGGAAAATTTTGGGTTGTCACACCCATATATCGCAAACAACAAGATCTAAAAAAATGTTTACTATTAAAACTTGAAGTAGATAAATGAAGTTTAGAAGATTTTCCAATATGACACGAATTACAAAAAGAATCTGAAGATTTAATAGAAACAGGAAGACAATATTTAGAGCACATAAAATTAAAAAGTTGTGAATGAGGGTGCCACAGCCGTTGATACCAAATATCAGAATAAGCTCTAAACGTAATGTATGCAACTTTGGGAAGACGCTGGAAGGACGGAAGACGGATGGAGTAGAGCCCATTGTCACTTGGACCCGTGAGGAGGGTAATTTTGGTAATATTGTCCTTCACAGCAAAAAAAGACGAGTGAAATTCAAAGAAAACATTATTGTCGACACAAAACTTTTGAACGGAAAGAAGATTCTTTTTAATTTCCGGAACATGAAGAACATTGGATATTGAAAATGTTTTTGAGGGTGAATAAAAATGAGTAGAACCAATATGAAGAATAGGTAAACCCATACCATTGCCAACATGAAGAGCATCCTCGCCAAAATAAGGTGTATGACTGTCTAGTGATGAGAGATCATGAGATACATGATTGCTTGAGCCAGTATCGAGGAGCCATGTAGTAGTTTGTGATCATTTTTTTTTTGCAAAGTTGGCAGTGGGCTGTGAGCGAGTACGCATGGTATTAGGATCTCGGTTGGGACATTGAGAAGGAATATGTCTAATACCGCACCGATTACATGTGCCAAAAACTGTATTTTGTGTAGTAGCCCAAGGGAAGAGCCTGATTACCCCCTAATGAGTGTGAGAGGTTGCCTCGGCCTCGTCTGTTGTTGGATCCGCGACCCCGAAAAGCAAGAGGGCGGGTGGTGTAGAACGCTTGAGGGCTGGAGGAAGGGGTTGAATTCGGTTGTAAGCAAACTGGTTGAGAAGCTGTTGAAGAGCTTGCAACTGATCAGTGGGTAGGGTAGTTGGGGTGGAGGTGGACTGGTTGGTGGTGGTGGCAGCAAACACGTGGCCACGATGAGGGTGGTTTTCCTGATCATGAAGTCATGATCAACAAGGAGGCCGTTAAGGTCTTGAAAAGAGGTAGGGGTTTGTCGAGCAAGAAGGTTGGACTTAAGTCCATTGTATTCTTCAAGAAAACCCGAAATCACAAGCATAATAAGATCTTTTTCTCGGTTCTCCAATGTTGGTAAGTGCATTAGAATACTCTTGAGCACGTAAGAGATAGGCGGAGGCTGTTTCATCAAGCTTCATCTTGAGTTTAAGAAGCTGTGTTTTAAGAGTATACTCTCGAGAGGATGATTGAGGAGCATAGGCTTGTTGTAAGGAAAGCCATAGATCCTTGGATGTTGTACCTTGTGCATGGGGATAGGAAGCTTCAGAGATAGTAGAGAGAAGAAGCATACGTACTTGTGCATAATTGGCTATCCAAGCGGCATAAGACAGGTTTGGCTGGGGATCAGCGGTGGTGGATTTTTCTGCTGCCGGTAAAGTTTAAGGTGGACATGGAATAGTAGCATCGATATATCCAAAGAGATTGTTGGTAACAAGAAACGATTGAATCATTGTCTTCCAAAAGCCATAGGTTGTAGGAGATAAAGTAAACAGAAACTTATGGAAGTTATGCGCAGTTTTCTCGGTTGTGGAGAAAGCTGTGATAGCCCATGATCAATAAATTGTGAGGACAAACCTATGTCGCTGTATGTTTTTTTTGGAATGGTCGGCTAGGGTTGTAACCCTAGGGAGCTGAGAACGCCTGCGATACCAAATCAGATTTGGTAATTGTATATCCTTTCTTATTATCCTACGTAACATATACAAGGGATATATATATATATATATATATATATATATATATATATATATATATATATATATATATATATAGGGTTAGGTTCATTTGAGACCACTTATATTTTGTGAGACCGTGAGACGCATTTGTTTATTTTTTTTTATTTTTTTTTTATTTTTTTTAGTTAATTCATGTTCCGAAAATAATATTTAAAAAAAGAATTTTTTGATTTTTCCATTTATTTTGCATTTTAAAATTATTTTTAGAATATGTACAGTGTAATATTCTATTTAGAATATTTCACGTATTTTTCAAAAAAAATAGAATTTTTTTTTTTATTTTTTTTTAATTTTTTTTAGTTAATTCAAGTTCCAAAAATAATATTTAAAAAAAGAATTTTTAGATTTTTCCATTTATTTTGCATTTTAAAATTATTTTTTAGAATATGTCAGTGAAATATTCTATTTAGAATATTTCACGTATTTTTAAAAAAAAAAACGGATTTTTTTTTTATTTTTTTTTATTTTTTTTATATATTTTTTATATTTTTTTTAGTTAATTCAAGTTCCGAAAATAACATTTAAAAAAAGAATTTTTGGATTTTTCCATTTATTTTGGATTTTAAAATTATTTTTAGATTTAGTCTCACGGTCTCACAAAATTAGAATGGTCTCAAATGAACCTGAACCTATATATATATATATATATATATATATATATATATATATATATATATATAGTTACAATCTAGTCCCTATACTAATATTATCTTGTCTAATAATAGTGAAGTTTGATCATACAAAAGCACCACAATTTCGTGACATTGTATTCACATTCATGCAAATATGATATCATTTTGGTGTTAAAAACTTAATTAAAAATAATACCTTATTAAGATATAATTTTGATTTGGATATTTTGATTAATTAAATCCCCAATCTAGTTTTTTAGTTTTTTTGATTTAGTTTTATGGCTCTTGTTAAAATAAAATTTCAGGCGAGAGACAGTTCATTGAAGAAATTGTGGATGACATGTACCGAAGATTACGTGTACCCTTAAGGGATTTTCTGCCACTACTTATTGGCATGGACTATTGCATCAAATTCGTTACTTAATGGTTGAAAGATGCCTCCTCAGTCAGGAGACATATTCACTATTTCAGGTATAGGCGGGATCAGGAAAACAACATTGGCATATATATATATATATATATATATATATATATATATATATATATATATATATATATATATATATATATATATATATATATGGGTTGCATTATCGTGAATTCAGCACATGCAGTTGTATTGAAGATATTAGTAAGAGATGTGCAAACAAGTTCAATGGGTTGCTTGATTTGCAAGAACAACTTTTCACTGACATTTCAAAAAGGGCTTCAGTGCAAGTTCATGATATTTTTGCATATACGTCAAAGATAGAAAATGCAATAGCCCGTAAAAGAATGTTTTTAGTTCTTGATGATATTGATAGTCTTGACCAGTTGGATGCATTGCTTGGAAAAAAGGTTTTCATCCAGGATGCAAAGTCATAATAACAACACATGACACATCATTGATTGAGAGTTTTGCACTATTCAAAACAAAGTTAAACCGAAGCATGCAAAGCATGAGCTTAGAGGCTTCTGCGAGACCGAATCACCACAACTTTTTTGTAATCATGCATTCATGTCCAATGATCCCAAGGCTGGATATCGAGAAGTAACAAAAAGCTTGTGAAGTATTGTGAAGGGCATCCACTAGCTCTTAAAGTTTTGGGCATGTCTCTACATGATAAAGATGTAGCTTATTGCGAGGATCAAATAAAACTACTAAAGAAAGAAAATGGTACCCTAATAAGTAGTGTTTTGAGAACGAGCTTCGACTCTTTGCCATCTGAAGATGATAAGGACTCGTTTATCAACATTGCTTGTTTTTTTGTTGCAATGGATAGACATGTTACTGAAACAATACTACAGGCACGTAATATAAACACAAGTGTTATGTTTAGGAATCTCATTGATAGATGCCTTCTTAGTATCGGATGGAATAACGAATTGGTGATGCATCAATTGCTTCAAGAGATGGGAAAATTCATAGTACGCAAAGAATCACTCGACAAGCCATGGAAGCGAAGTCGATTATGTTGTCATGATGAGTCACTTGAAGTTTTGAAAAGAAAAACGGTAAGAGGCCCTGTACACTTGTTAGCAACATTCAAGTCCAAAGTATTTTGTATTGTATATATATCGTTTTAAAAAGTATTTCCATCCCCTTTCTTTTTAGGGTACAAAAAATATCTGCGGCCTCATCCTTGACACGAGAATGCTTAAGAATGAAAAGCTACGTGAAACATCTGAGCTGGAAACAAATGCATTAAGTAAGATGGATGTTTGATGCTACTAAAACTCAATTTTGTGAAAATTAATGGGTCTTATGAGAAATTTCCAAAAGAGCTTAGATGGTTGTGTATGAATGGGTTTCCCTCGAAGTGTATTCCTTCTAACTTACCAATGGAAAATATGGTTGTTCTCGACATGTCATATAGTAGCATTGAATCATTTGGCGTTTGTTATCATAATCCACAAAAATCTACGATGAGGAAAAAGGTAATTTATCTCCATTTATTCTTTGTCCATGTTAAGCACGTATTTTGAGGACTATTTTAACTTATCTTCATTTTCCCAGTTGACTCGATCATGCTCAAAAGAAAAAAAGAGTGATTGGATCATTGAAGATTCTTAATCTAAGTTACTTTGAACAGCTTCATATTCTTGGCGGCTTTGATTGAATCGCTGCACTTGAGAGGTTAATAGTTAGAAATTGCATTGGCTTAGTTGAGGTTTGTGAATCAATTGAACAATGTGCTGAACTTCTTCTCATTGATATGAGCTACTGCAATAATCTTGAGAAAGGTCCCACCGTAGGCAAGCTAAAAAACGTTAAAACATTATTGCTAGATGGTTGTAATCTCAGGGAATCTCGAATCTCAATTAGGAATATGGATTCACCTAAGATGCTCAAGGTTAACAACGTTGTCATGGACACAAAAATCTCTTCCCGCGCCATATCATGTGATTCAAAGTTCTTTACGATTTCTTTACCAAGCTCTTTAGTAATATTGTCGCTTGCAAATAATAGTTTGTCCAATGAATCATTTCCCATGGACTTCAGTTGCCTATCCATGCTGAAGGAATTATGTCTAGATAATAATCCTATTGTTTCCCTGCCAAATTGTGTGATAAGCATTCCTATGATTGAAAAACTTGCTATGAGATACTGTCACATGCTACGTTCTGTCAAACATCCTCCACATACACTAACACATTTGGACCTTCGTATTTTTGAAGATTATCATGAGCGGTCGCTAGTATATGTTGCATTTGATCCAGAAATGTCCCCACTTCGGTTATCATTAGCGTGGGATTCGATAGCACCACCGTCATTTCAAATTGTAGGCATAGTCAAAATCCAACCAATAGCAGACATTGAAGAAAAGGTATTATGTAGCTTGGGCTGGAATAATTCCGACTTCCTTAACAAAATGCGTGTGAAAATTGGTTATATATTTCCATACCTAGAAGAATTTGTAATCCAGGTTTGCGCCAGTTAACTATTTCACTTTTTGTGAATATGTGTATTTGATCTATGGTGATTAATTTATAAGTTTGTATTTGGCAGACGTATTATGAATTTGGAATATTCAGCACCTTTTATGGAGGCGAATTGATGCCAAACTAGATTAAGCATAAAAGCAGGGTGCCATCAATATCATTTACCATCCAACCAATGCCGAACTCGGTTAAGCCATAAACGTCTAATAAACTCCGACGATTAAATTTCTGTTTTGTGCAGTCTCCTTCATATCAATTTCAAGATATATATTTTGATATAGTTGATTTGCCAATGATCAAAGTTAGTAATATAACAAAGGACTGCACATGGATGTACCATCATTACATTGATAAAGTCAGTGTAGGTCGAGAGTGTGTAATATTGTTAACCCATTGGATGTTTGGCATTAATGAGATGGAAGTTGGTGAGCACGTTACTATGACTGTGACAGAGTTGTTTAATCAAACTACAAAGGAGTGTGGAGTTAGTTTTGTATATGATAATGGAAAGACAAATGAAGGAGAGGAAGATGTGTTGGGTTATTACAAATCTTCGAATCACATCATTGGTGGAGATCTGAAACCATTTCACTTAAAAACTGGAGAGTACTCGCTAGACACCTCTCGGTTTTGGTATTACAATAATGAACAAGATCAATACAATTCTGATGGCATACACACCAACTATGAAGGTAGATATCATTTTTGTTAAAATATATATTTTTGTCTAGAATTTTTGTGCGAGAACATAATGAAGATCACACACGGAACACTCTTTTAACAAATATCTTACTAAAATTTTCTCTAGAAGAAAAACCATGTTTTCCTACATCACAATGCCCATTCGGTAGATGTGATAAAATATGCAAGTATCGAAACTCAAAAACTGTAGATACTTAGACACGTGTTAGTTCTCTAAGAGAATAAGTATTAGATATCATTTACAAGTTACAACTCATATGTACTTACTAAATATACTTATGTACTTTGTTATTCAAGAATCATGAATAATAAAACAATAACAACAACAACAATATATATATATATATATATATATATATATATATATATATATATATATATATATATATATATATATTCAATATTTGATTTCTTACTTTAACAAGAAAAAGACATTTATAGGGAATAAGTACTCTGATCAAGACTCCTAATGTATAAACAAGGCATAGTTACACATACATAAATTTTCTTTTCTACATGATTAAAATACCTATCAGAATGGGAATTGGAGTGTCTCAGTTGGATTCAACAAATGGAGTTGATCTTGTTAATATTGCTTATTGTTTATAGTTTAAGATTTAATGGTTAAGACTTAATCACATACAAGCTTTGCATAGTTTCAGACTTTCTGTAGTATATAATTGCATTACCTCATCACATATAAACTACGCCATAGTTTCCAACTTTCTGGAAGAGTATATAATTAAGGAGATTTTCGTATATGCCCTTCCTAAACACCTAAATATCGTATTTGCCCGGCTAAAACTACAAATATCGTACTTGCCCATCCTAATGTTTTTTAATATCATATATACCCAAATCATTGTTTTTGGTAATTTTTATTTATTTATAATTTTTTTTCACAATATTAAATCATTATAATTAAAATACAATTTGGAAGGACAATACTACCCTTGCTACTTGCTAAAAGATCATGTTTTCCCCAAATCAACACCTTATCACGATCGAGCCTGATCGACCCTTCCCTCCCTGATACTTCCGATCTTTGCGATCATTCTCCGCTTACAATCACTCGCTGGTCCATTCGATTGCTTCCCCAGTTGTCGCACAAACACACACGCATATCATTGCGTCCAATATCTGCTTCAAATAAGTCGCTGCTTTCAATCAGTGCTTCCGATGTTGTCGCCCAAACACACGCATCAGGTAGATAAAATGCTAATCCCTTCCCTTTCCTCAATTTCGAAATCGTTGCTGTTGTTTGATTTGTTCATACGAGCAGTCCAGCTTAGTTACTTTACAAAAATTCTGTCATCTTTGACTATGAAATTCCAAGCAACAGATTAATATTTCCCCTTTCTCCAGCTCGAAATTAGCCAATTGGGTGCATTTGTTTGGTACCCGAAAGATCTTGATAAATTGAACCATTTGTTTGGTACCTGAAAGATCTTGATAAATTGATTAATTAAACCGTTTAGGATACACAGGCCTTTGAGGTCTTTTGTTTAGGTCAGTTTCTACTTTCTAACCTTAGAGGGTATGTAATAACTGAGGCAGGTTAGGTAATGGGTCAAGATTATCCGGGTAAAATACAATTACAAAAGCTAATATTAAAAAAGTGAACCATTTTATCAAAAAATACTTTTGGGCAACTTTCAAACTCATCTAAAATTTCTGTTTCAGGAGTTATATTTGGTGCTACTCTTCTTGCAGATGTGATATTTGCTTTGGGATCTTTTGTAATGGCTGCTGCATGGAATCCATATGTGATTATATTTGGTAGGCTTTTGGTTCGATTGGGGATAGGTGTTGCATCTGTTACTGCTCCAATGTATATTGCTGAAGCTGCTCCATCAGAAATAAAGGGAGGTCTTGTGAGCACCAATGTGCTCATGATCACTAGTTGACAGTTTCTTACCTTGTCAATCTTGCTTTCATTGAGGTCGGATTTTTTGAACTCTTATCTTTTTTTTGTTATCTTCTTCATGATGCATTGCTTTTATTGATTTAGAATAAGATAATTTAAGACATAAATAATCACCATTATCAAAGATGGAGCAAAAGTTTGCTTTTATTGCTTTCACTAAAGAACCTTATCGTTGCAGGTATCAAGTTACCTTTTTGGAGACTGTTTTTCAATGTCACCTGAATATGTGATTGACCACGGAAGAAAATATACCCTCAAATTCACTACACCAAACGGATTGATCCACTACTCGTCAAATGAAGAGATAGAAAAAGAAGTGCTAAATTCAAGAATTAACATTGTACTTTGAGAAATTCATGAGCTATATTTTGAACTTTCAAAAATTTGTAATACTTGATTACAACAGCTATATTTTTTATCTCTATACTTTAATATTTAAAATTTTGGTCCTTAATGTATATATTTGACATTAATTATAGTTTGACCCTTGTTTTAAGTTTTGCACATTTTGGTGTCTATATTTTAAATTTTACATTAGTTACAATTTGGTCCTTATACCTTTCAAATTTGCAGTTGTTAACGTTTGGGCCCTAGATTTTAAATTTGCAGTTATTACATTTTGGTCCTTGGACTTCAAATTTACACATATTATAGTTTGATCCCTGGACTTTAATTTTGTAGTTACTACAGTTTGGTCCCTGGACTTTAATTTTGCAGTTATTACAGTTTGGTCCATGGACTTTAAATTTACACATATTGCAGTTTGGTCCCTGGACTTTAATTTTGTAGTTACTACAGTTTGGTCCCTATACTTTAATGTATAGTTATAGTCCCTGCACATAATTTTTTATTGTAGAAATGGTTGCTTGAAGTCACACTATATACCAATTTGACAATAAATACAAATCCATGAAAGAAAAATTATATCAAAATATTTATTTATGTCACGTACTAACAAAAGAATCCATTAATTGAACCCTAATTAAGAACATTTGCAACTAAAGCTAACAAAATTGTTAAAAGGACCAACTAATTCTCAAGCTTTTTTCATATAGACCCCAAAACTCCAAAACCACCCTGCGATTTTGTATTGTTTCCACGTTTCCTAAAATGAATAAAAAAAATTATCTTCACTGTTAGTATTGTTGTTTTTTAATGAAAAAAAAATAAAATTTGAGTAACCTTTTAGATGTGGATGTTTCACTTTGATCGGAACTTTGAGATGCTGGATTTTTACATGTCTTTTAACGGTGTCCATACTCTCCACATCGCGGACATTTGTGTCTTCTTTTAGACTCATCAGATGATTTAATTCTGTTTTTTCTTAGTCGTCCAGGTGGGCGTTTGATAATAGGTGGATATATTTTCTCACCATCTTTTTGTGTCAATTTTGATGGGTTTTGTTCATAATAACATCCTATGTGCTCATGCAAACCCTAAAGCTTGGATCTAGGTTTCTCTATTGTCACTACAAATAAAATGACATATAGTGGCATACATTTTTAGTGGCATATGGTTAATGTACCACTATATCATGGTTTTTAGTGACACGTATTATATGCCACTAAAAAATTAATACATTTAATGGCACTTAATCTTTTGTATCACTAAATTTCATAGTTATTAGTGGCATAATGATTTGATATACCACTAAAACTTTTTATTATTAAAAATACCGTATAAATAATTCTTATAATAACTAAAATTTTTAATTATAATATTAACAATTTATTTTATATTTCTCATTTAAATATGTTATTACATATTTATGGAAATTTATTATGTTAATACTTTTAAATTTTGATTTTGTGGTATTAATTTTGAAAACTTACATAACTACCACCAAGTTGATCCACAACAGCAACAAATACTGGCAAAGCTTTCTACAAATTGCAATAAATAATATTAAGTTATTAAAAGATATTTACATTTTTGTTAATAATTTTAATATTAAGTATTTAAATGTTATCACTTGACTTGCAACAAGTAAAAGAGCACTGGAATTTTCCTTGTTTGCAAAAATCAATTTATTGCCACCCGATATGCCACATAGATTTGTATTGACAGGGCATTAAACCCCAATAGTGTCAGGTGAAGAACCCTGAATCATTTATATTTTATACAAATTAACTAAAAAATTAAAGTAGATGATGTATGAGAAATTTTATAAAAATCTGCCACCCTTTCTTTTCTCAATTTCTCTTCTATTATTAAATCCTCCCGATAAATTAAAATCTCCTGATAAAACTAAAAACCAGTACGCAAAACGAAAGCCAAATCTTACTCTCCCACTCCTAACGATGATCTGAACGCACTATCACCACCCTCTATTCGTTGACGCCAGACGCCGTCGTCGGCCTATAGGTTCTTCAGCGATCATCACCACTTCCTAGATAGCCGCCACTTCCTCGATCATCGCCGCTGGATCCTCAATCGCCGCCGCTTCCTCTATCGCCAAAGCTTCCTCGATTGTTGACGCTTCCTAAATAGCTGCCCTTTCCACTATCGTCGTCGCTGTATCGTCAATTCACTGTTAGGTATCTTTCTGCTCAAATAAGCGTATTTACAAATTTAATTTGTTGGTAAATTTGAAGTTTTATACTGCTCGATTTGTTGCAAAATCATTGCCCAAACTGCTAGGGTTTATCAATTTTATGAGAGGCTGCCACTAGTACCTTTAAAAGTCCAATAGTTTTTTATTATTAGAACTAGTGATCGCATTTTGTCTTTCTGAAATAAACATTTTGTTTTAGCTCAACTTCACTCGCCTTCTTATCGCTAACTGGATTGAGGCTTTTGTTCTTGAATCTTTTATGTACGCTCATGGATGTGATGTATAGTATCTTGACGAAGTTGTATAGACCATCTCCTAGGATCAGAGCAATAGAAATAAAGGCTTTGTAGCTATTGAGAATTTTCATGCTGCTGTCAGGCAAACTATGAAGATACCAGTCACCTTTGTTTTTTCCAATTAAGGGCCACATTATACCCCATGAAACCACAGCTCTAATTAGCAATGACAAGTTCACAATGTGAGGAAAAATCATTCCTGTTCCCACATAAGTCATACTAAAGTCAAAGTAAAACCTACAACCAAATTCAAACAAACCCACGCCATTAATCAGAATCGATGGAAAAAAAAAGTTTTAGTAAATTAAGAACAGACAAACGTGTTTTTCCAAGCTTTTAAACCGAATGCAGGAAACTGAACAGATCAGCATTCTTCTTCTTTTCCTATAAAGAACCATTGAAAAAAAAACCCATAGAAAGCTTGCAGAAAAGTGCTTTGCAAATCCCTTCACTTGTATCCTACGATGCAAAGAAAGAAATCATGAGTTCGACATATTATTATTATTATTATATATGTCTAGTTTGAAAAGAAGTGGGTTAAAAAATAAAAATAAAAAATACTTTGCCATATCATCTCCTTGAGTATGAAATCCATTAATAAGAAAATAACTAAAATATATGTTATGAGTTTATACCTGCTCTTATATTCAACTCTTTTACGTGTCAGATTGTCTTATTTGTTTCAGTGGTAGATGTCTGAAGTTTAGTGTTATTTGCTCTTCTTTTGGTAAGCTATGTTTGCTAAAAATAAGATAAAGCATAGGTTTTTAAGATGTTATTTTTCAACACGTAGGTTTTAATCAGTAAGTGTAGGTTTCTTACTGTTACGTTTCTATCATTTTTTTTTTTTTTTTTTTTTTTACTGTTGTTGAGTTTTTATTATTGGTTAAATGATGTATTTGGTTCAGGTGTATGAGAATTGAGAACTTGTTGAATTGAAGGAAAACGGTTTTATTTGGTTTTGGTGATAAATGGACTCTGCTTGCTTGCTTCCTGTCTATACCCATTAAGTGCTTGCTACATGATCACTCACTTTCTGTCTCATCTGCCTATCCTATCTGACTTGTGGATCTGAGTTTACTTTACTTTACTTACTAGTAGTAAAAATCAATACGTTTTAGATCTTTGTTGGCAACTAAGACATTTGTTATTATAGTTTCTAGTTTCTACAATATGAATATGGTATGTGCTTCTTCTTAGGGCCTGTTTCCTTTCACTTTCCAAATAAGTTATGTTCCATATATTTGTTGGCAAGTTCTAATAATAATATGACACTCTATTTATAACAGTAACCCAAGGTTCTAATAATAATAATAATAATAATATTTTGTATCAAAGGAAATAAATGAAATCCCAAAAGATTAGTGGCGTCGTTTGTAATTAAAATTTTGATCTTTTACAATATGACACTCAAATATTTTGTGGTTAAAAATTGTCATATATGATGATTATCTCATAAGATTTTTTATACTCTATAATACGTTTGTGATAAATATTTTTGGGGGACAAACTGAAGCATACATCATCAAATTTTTGATACTTTGTTTCTTTTTCGTTTACATCTTTTTCTATCACTTCATTTCATTTGTATTTATCATGTACTTTTTGAGTTTAGAATCAAAACCATCTCAGATAGATAACAAACTTTTAAGAAGATAAAATTTTGTATCAAAACCAAACGTCGGTGGTCCTAGTAGAGTAAATTAATTTTAGAGTAAATTACAGTCTTGTTCCTTGTAGTTGTCTATTTTTAACACTTTTGGTCTTCTTTATTGAGATTTTAACACCGGTGGCCCTTAATGGGTAGTTTGATAACAATTAAGTCCATGCACTTAACAACCCTAACAAAAGGGTTGTCAAACTTTTGAAAAAAGACAATTTTACCCTTCCAGCACATTAATGACAAAATGCTATACATTGTCTAATTTTAAAAAATATTAATTTTTATACACGACTATATTATAGTTTTGATACTGATTCTAAATGGCTAACCCATGGAAAAAAGTATTGTTACATGTGTCATAGAAGATGGCTTCCAACTAACCATCATTGGCGTAGAGACACTAAATCCTTTGTTGGAAGAGAGGAATTACGAGTTGCCCCAAAACCTTCTTCCGGAGAGGAGGTTCTCCAACAGTTAGATGGTACAGAATTTCTTGCTGAAAAAGTAGATGGTGGTCCATGGAAAAAGAAAAGTATTTTTTTTATGTTGCCATACTGGGAGCACTTGTTGTTGCGTCATAATTTTGACCTAATGCACATTGAAAAAAATGTATCTGAGAACATTGTGGGGACTTTTTTAGGTCAAGGAAAAAAGTCAAAAGATAACTATGAAACACGACTTGATCTAATACAATTGGGTATAAGAAAGGAATTGCATCCCAAAAAGCGACCTCGAAGTGATACTACTTTCATGCCAAGGGCATGTTATCAAATGAATCGGGATGAGAAGGGAATGTTCTTAAAAATATTAAAGCTAATTAAGCCTCCTGATGAATTTTCATCCAATATCTCTCGATGTGTGCAATTGAATGAGAAGAAATTAGTTGGGATGAAAAGTTATGATCACCATATGTTGATGCAAGAATACTTGCCCATTGCATTACGAGGTACTTTGCCAGACCATGTAAGCTCCACTATAATAGAGTTGAGCGATTTTTTTAGGATCATTTGCTACAAAGACTTAACCGAAGTTGATCTCCAATATCTCGAATCAAAAGTTTCTGTCACTTTATGCAAATTGGAAAAGATTTTTCCTCCTTCATTCTTTACTATAATGGTGCACTTGGTGATCCACTTAGTTAGAGAGGTTAAGTTAGGAGGTCCAGTTGCTTTTCGATGGATGTACCCTATAGAGAGGTAAACAATATTTATGTTACTTTTTCCTATTATCTTCTATTATTCTATAGATGATCATTTTTTTGTAATTGTAATCATAGGTACCTTCTAACACTTAAGTCCTACGTTCATAATAGAGCTCATCCTGAAGGTTCAATTGCTGAAGGCTATTTAGCTCAAGAATGTGTAACATTTTGCTCCAGATATCTCTCAGGAGTAGAAACCATATTTACTAGACCAATTAGGAATGATGATGAAGGTGATCAAAATGAGATTGAAGAATCTAACAATCTTTGCCCAGGTCGCCCATTGGGACGTAAAAAGAATTCTAGGGTATCACTTCAGAAAAGAAAGAGATCTTCAAATTTCGTCTTGGACGAGAAGTCACTCACTCAAGCACATCGTTATGTCCTATTTAATGTTGAATCAGTTTCACCATTCCGAGAGTAAGATAAACTAGTTTTCCTATGCGTTTGCATATTATTCTTCATTTACCTCATATTATTGTTCTTTATCTGAAGGGAACACAAAAGGATAATCAAGGGACAAAATCGATCTCGGCGGATACATGATTATGAAATCAACAAGATTCACTGCCAACAATTTAGTGAATGGTTTAAGAGAAGGGTAATTTGGAATAAATATTGGATGTATCAAATTTTGATTTTCAAGATGTAATTATATAATTATGTTGATAGGTTGCACGCATGGAAGAGCAAGGAGATCAAAAAGTAACTAACGAAATAAAATGGCTTGCACGTGGTCCACTTAGAGTTGTGCAAAAATACTCAGGATACCTAGTTAAAGGTTATCGATTTCATACAAGAAAACGAGAGGAACTTCTACGAACTCAAAACAGTGGTGTGTCTGTTATGGTAGAAGGTGCAAATTATTCCACTAGTCGAGATAGAAGGCCAGTCGAAGGCGTGAATAACTATTATGGAAAATTAACTGACATTATTGAATTAAACTACTCTGGAATGATACGAGTTGTTTTATTCAAATGTGAGTGGGTTGACATCAACAGAGGTTGCAAGAAAGATGGCAATGTAACATTGGTCAACTTCTCATATAAGACACATGCCGGTGTTAACTTGATTGATGATCCCTTTGTTTTGGCATCACAGGCCGACAAGGTGTTCTACTCCATGGATCCTAAACATATAGGTTGGGAGATTGTGCGACATGTAAAGCTTAGAGATGTATTTGACATGGGAGGTGCTTATGATGACATATTTGATGTACCTAACTTGCATAGGGTTGGCGATGATGGCATAGATGTTACACCTGAAATGATAATAGCTAATGAAAACATAGATGTCATAGATGATGAAGAAAATAATAGTGACTAGATTAGTATTTGATGATAGTTAATGAAAATTTGATGCACTTTATCTTTATATGTATATTTATATGCATGTATCTATGTATTATATGTATATATTTGTATGCATGTACTTATCTGTTGTGGTGCTATAGGAGGATGGGTAGGCGTAAGAGGCTATGCATCACCTCAATTGATATCCCTATTGACAGTGAGATACATGATCAAAGTTCTGAGTTTTCTGAAACTGATATCCCTACTGAAGGAGACCAATCAGATCATCCACAAACTACTGAAGGAGGCCAGTCTACTGCTGAAGAACACAGCTCTACTGAAGGAGGTCAATCAGGTAAGTTAATGACATATATATTTTTTCAAGTAGTTCATGTTCTTTTTACTTTTGTCATTTACGATTTCAATTTATAGCAATTACCGTTCTCTGTAAACGACCCTTACTTTGTTGATTGATACTATTATTGCATATTTTCATATCTTTTTTGTGGTATATGCTATCCATTTTGAGTAGGTAGATTTGTTTCTAGATCAAATGTTTTGATTTTGTTGATGAAAAATGCCCACTTCTTTTATCTACCACTAGGTCAAATGTCCACTTCCTTTATCTAACTATCTCTTTGTTTACATCATTTGAAATATGTAAGCTTAAATTCAATTAATAGTTCTTTAAAGTTTCTCAATTCTTCATCTTTCCCTAGTCTTTTAAGCTTTTTTTTCAAAGAAAGGGTTAGATGTTTCCTTTGGAATAAATTTATTGCCTCATTATAAAGGCTTCCAAGTTTTTGAGTAAAAAAGAAACACATGTCTATTTACTAATTAATTAATGAAAACTATCATATTATCACTCTATTGCTAATTTTGGTTAACTTTGCTAATTTTGTTATTAGGTGCTCAAAAGAAGGTAAGGGGCTATACTCAAAAGACCGAGACATGGAACATGAGTAGCTCCCAAAAAATAGTAGTGACATTTAATAGGTTCGGAAAACCGGTAGGAGATGAAGGAAATGAACTCGTACAATATCTTGGGACCCTTGTGAGGATGGCTAATCATGTCGGAATAGATTATGATGATTGGAGGAAGATCCCTATACAGAAGAAAGAAGATATGTATTCTATGGTTAAGGTGTGTATCTATTAATCAAAATTATGGTGTATTTATATTTACATGTAAGCTTTATTTGTAGGCCAAGTTTGTTATTCATCCGGTTGAAACAAGTGAAATCAAGAAATGGATCCTTTTTAGCATGGGGAAAAAGTGGAGGACTTGGAAAGGTTCACTAAAAGCACGTGCATATGATTCAAGTCTTACAATCGATCAAATTGTGGCACAACAAACTGAGAAAGATAACAGGGTGAACCCAACTCAGTTTAAAAAACTTGTTACTCATTGGTTTACTCCAGAATATCAGGTGATATATTTAGTTTCTTACATAAACTAAGGAATTTATCATTTTACTCATTAGTTACCCTTAATGGCTAATCATGCTTTTATTTCATTGAATCCCTACTTTCACCTTTTAGTTAAAACAATTTTACACTAAAAATAGAAAGTACATTTCTATTGTGGGTAAAAGATAATGTAAATTTATGGAAAATAATAAAAAAAGTTAGTTACCCTTAATGGCCTAGCATGTTTTTTATTCATTGAATCCCTACTTTTACTTTTTAGTTAAAACAATTACACTAAAAAATAGAAAGTACATTGCTATTGTGGGTAAAAGATAAAGTAAATTTATGGAAAATAATTTTGTAGAGCATGTGTGATTTGAGGAGAAAGAGCCGTGCAAAGATGGAAGAGCCCCATGTTTCTGGGACAAAATCATTTGCTCGACTTGCTCACGAAGAGGTATTATTATATTTTATTATTTTGACTTATATTATCGTCTTTTTTTTTTAAATTATTTATTTTCATCAAACATAACTACATCTTGTTATAGGCATTGAAAAATTGTGTATACCCAACACGAGGACAAATATATGTAAAAACCCGCACTCGTAAAAATGGAAATATCGTGAATGAAAAAGTCGCTCAAGTTATGGTAATGATTTCCCTAGACATTATATATACATGTTTTTAATCATATCAAGTCATATACTATTTGTTTCGTTTTAAACCTTGTAATTTGTCCCACTTTCAAAGTAGGTTGCTATATTATGTTGCTATTCATTTGAAAGTGGGACAATAACAGTGGATGAGAAATACTTGTCATGTTTTTCGTATGTTGCTATAATGTAGAATTCCCTACAAGCCATTGCAAGTGATTCCTCAAATACCCAAGGATCAAATACCCTAGGATCTGTAGATGATTTTTCAAATGATGACTACTGTAAAGTTAAAGGTCCTGAAAAAAGAGGGTATATCAGATGTGTTGGAAGGATGCCTACCGTAAAAGAGAAGGTTGTTTCTTGTTCTAATGATCCGAGTGTCGAACAACTAAAAACTATGGTGAACGTTATGGCAAATATCATCCAAGAACATATCCCAAATGCAAACTTGTCTGGAATTCTTAGCAATATGAACATACAGGTACATATGTCATCTATAATTGCATTGTTCCTATTCAATTACCCTATGAACGAAAAAAACATTCATTAAAATTAGTCCATTATCATATTTCCAATTGGACTCAAGAATGACCACTTTTGCCCTTCTAAATATTCTTCTTGGTGTACATTTGTACAAGACTAGTAGAAGATATCTAGAATTGGACATTAATTTTACATGTTTTCATTAATTTGTTTCAGATGCCAGGCAACACTTCTACATGTCCACGTAACTCTAATTCAGTTAACCAGAGAGCATCTTCTGAAAGTCATCATAATGATGGTAATCATTTTTATGAGCTTTTGTCTTTCCTTTGTTCTTATAAATATAGTTTATTTGTGTTGAGTGTTATATTATTTATTTTCTAAACTAAGCCTTGTTTCACTAGATTCTGGATTATCTTTGTTTTTTGACAGGGAATTGCTAGCATTGATTCTAGAGTATGAGATAACACAATTTATTCAACCTATCATGTCTTTGTTTTTTTGTTTTATTTTATTTTTATATGTATATTTGAACTTTTTCTCATTACTTTATGTTTAGCATTTACTTAAACATATTTGATATTCCCCTAGATATTCGATTCAAAAAGTTAAAAAAAAAATATTGATGAAAAACAATAAAATTTTGATTATTTGTAATGTGCTACAATTTAATTATTCATTTTATTTTATATTATAGATGAAATTGTATTGTGGAAAATAAAATTGTCACTAAAATCTTAAAATATCTAATTATACGTAGCATGAATTTTTTAAATCACATGAGCTTTTAATGGCACAAAATATATGCCACAAAAAATTTTCTTCTACTGTGACACATAAAAAATGCCACTATTTTTTATTGTGGTAAATAAATAAGTGCCACTAAAATTTTAAAATGTGTAACTAAAAGCAACACAAATTATTAAATCAAATCAGATTTAGTGGCACAAAATATGTGCCACAAAAGAAATTTGTTTTACCGTGACAAATAAAAAAGTGCCACTGAAAGCCTAAAAACTGCAGCAGCAAAAACAAAAAGTGCCACTAAAAGGTTTTAGTGGGAGCGTTTCTAGTGGCATTTATTAAGTGTGCCGTTGATTCTTTGAGAAGCCTTTAGTGGCATTTTTTTGGACTTTTAGTGGCACTTTTTGTGTGCCACTAAATGACATATTTTTTGTAGTGTGTACATGCTTTGAATCCAAGACTATAAACCTTAATTCTAGCATATGGAAATCGATATTATCATATAATTAGGTTTAAGATATTACCTTGATTTTTATGTAGCAATAACAATCCTAATTCCTCCTTGAATTGACTTTGGAAGGTTTAGAGTCACAAGTGTCACTCCTCTAATGGCTTACAAACACCAAGAGCAAATGGAGAAGTTATAAAGAGAGAGGAGAGGTATAAGAATTCGTCTCTAGGACCTCTTGGGAAGGCATGGACGAATTCATGAGCCTTAGGGGGTTTATATAGGTGTAAAGATTAGGGTTTTAGTCCTTATCCTTATCTAGTTGCTTGCCCACCAAGTAACCATAAGATAAGTCTTAGAAACCCTTATCCTAGTCGAATTCTAAGACCTTATCACCTTAGATTCGTCCAACCCATTAATAAGATAATCCTTACCTTATTTTGTAACTATCACATAATTACAATTCAGCCCCTCTAGTTTAATTAATTACACTTGATCATAAAATTAATTCTTAATTAATTATTGATCAATATTAATTAAACAAATATGATTTCTCCTTTAATATATTATTCTTATAACATATTAATAAATCATAATAACCTCTCTCTCTTTATTTATTTCTCCAATCAAGTTGCTTTGGTGAAGGCAACCCAAAAGGACCATGCACCATCGGGTCAAGTACATACCAAAATAGTTATGGACTTAGACACTAATCCAATAGTCTCCCACTTGGATAAGTCTAATAACTATTATGCGTATGACAATTTGACAAAGTTCCAAGCTAAAGCTGATGAAGGCATCTTCTTAGGATATTCACAAAATTCAGTTGCATACAGGGTGTTAAATAAGAGAACAAGAAAAGTTGAAGAAACTTTCAACTTAACTTTTGATGATTACTATCTTAAACAAACGGATAGTAAATTTGAACATAAATCAATTCTTGTTGATTCAGATACTCAGATTTAAAACTCAGAAATAAATGATTTTGATTATGACTTACTTTTTGGAACTCCTGACAAGGCAATTGATGCGGAAGTTTATGCTCCTAATAATCAAAAATCAGAATCCTCAAAACATATTGATGATTCAACAATAACTACAACGTCAATATCTTGCGAAAGTGTGCCTGAAGTTCGTATGGAGGGAGAGCATACGATCACCAATGTACAAAGAGAGCAAACTTTTGATGGGGAGAATGAAAAGTTGAGTCATCAAGTTGAGGAGGAGCATTCGTAAATTCAATAGGAATATCATTTTGAGGGGGAGCATCAAGATGATCATCATGTTGAGGGGGAGCATGATGCAACAGAGACAATTAATCTTGATGAAAATGATGAATTTCATGAATTAAATGATAATTTTTCTGTTGCAGGATCTGAAAATGAAGATATGTACGAAGATGCACCATTGGAATTTAATCCTGATTTTCCACCACTTGAGAAATGGACAAGAAATCATCCCAAAGAACAAGTGATTGGGAATCCACAAGATGGTGTGTTGACAAGAGCTCAAATTCGTGCGAAAAATGAGGTACTAAATGCGAACCAAGAATTGTGTATGTTTAATGTCTTTATTTCAAAAATAGAACCAAAGACAGTAAAGGATGCTATGGAACACTCAGATTGGGTTGTTGCTATGCAATCTGAACTGGCTGAATTTGAACGAAACAAGGTTTGGAGATTAATTCCTAAACCATCTGATGTTTCAATTGTCGGATTAAAATGGATCTTTAAAAATAAAACCCACAAAGATGGCAATATTATTCGAAATAAAGCTAGACTAGTTGTTAAAGGATATTCGCAACAAGAAGGAATAGACTATGAAGAAACATTTGCTCCTGTTGCAAGACTCGAAGCAGTTCGCATATTTTTAGCATATGCAGCTCACAAAGACTTTGACGTTTTTCAAATGGATGTTAAGTGTGCATTCTTAAATGGAGAACTTGAAGAAACAGTTTATGTTGAACAACCACCAGGATTTATAAATAAGGAACATCCTGATCATGTCTACATTCTAGACAAAGCAGTTTATGGGTTAAAACAAGAACCAAGAGCCTGGTACGCAACACTTACAAATTTCTTGAAACAATCTAAATTTAAACAAGGATCAGTTGACCCCACTTTGTTTTGCAAGAAAGTTGGGACTCATCTCATGCTTGTTCAAATTTATGTTGATGATATTATTTTTAGCTCAACTGACCCAGCATTGTCAATTGAATTTGAAAATCTAATGAAGAGTCAATTTGTAATGAGTATAATGGGAAAAATCAATAATTTTCTTGGTTTGAATATAAGACAGAACAGTGATGGAATTTTAATCAATCAAGAAAAATACACAAAGAACTTGCTTGAAAAGTTTGGAATGACCAACAGCACGAAGCTGAGAGTACCTATGGCAGTGGGAACAAGACTAACTCCTTCATTAGATACCCCAGCTGTTAATTTAAAACTTTATCGAAGCATGATAGGGTCTTTAGTGTACTTAACTGCAAGCAGACCTGATATTATGTTTTCGGTATGTAATTGTGCTAGAGATCAAGCTAATCCCAGAGAACCTCATTTAACTGCAGTGAAAAATATTTTTCGCTATCTTAAGGGGACTGTTTCGTTAGGACTTTGGTATCCTTCAAAATCGGGATTCTTCATTCAAGCTTTTTCAGATTCTGATCTAGGAGGATGTACTTTGGATAGAAAAAGTACGAGTGGTGGGTGTCAACTATTGGATGGGAAGTTGGTGAGTTGGCAATCGAAGAAGAAAACTTGTGTTGCTATATCAACTGCTGAGGCTGAATACATTTCAGCTGCTACTTGCACTTCGCAAATCATTTGGATTCAGAGTCAACTTCGTGATGACGCTATGAATATGAAAAAGATTCCCTTGTATTGTGATTCTCAAAGTGCAATTCGCATTTGTCATAATCCAATACAACACTCAAAGACAAAACACATAGCTCTTCGATATCATTTTATCAAAGATCATGTGGAAGATGGGAATATTGAAATTCATTTTGTTAAAACCACTGAACAACTTGCTGATATTTTTACTAAACCTCTTGATGAAAAATCATTTGTAAGAATTTTAGCCGGTTTGGGGATGATCGATGTGAATTCAGTTTCAAAATCAATAAGTCAAAAATGAAAGGTCCATTCAACAGCTCTGAGTCGGAATCGTTCAGAAGTTACTATGCATTCAGAGGCTTCGCATGGCTTCGCATCCGTACAACTGGTAAATAAGGTTAAAATTTTTTTTTGCGAAAAACTTGAAAAATCAAAAATATTTTCTTTTGTTTTGTTCTTATTTTCAAAAATCCAAAAATCCAAAAAGATTTTATTTTGTTATGTTTTTTATTTTCGAAAAAACTTCAAAAATCACAAAAGTATTTGTTTCTTTAAGTTTTGTGTGTTTTTAGTTTTAGTCATGAGCAAAATGCGAAGAGGTCATGCTTATATGTTTCTATGGGAATGTATCATTTCTATCAACTTTGTACTAGTTAAGATGTCCCTACAAGCATGCTGCAACATGTTGACTCAAGCCTCGTATGAGTCTATGTGTGAGAAATGAAAGCCTTAATGAAATTATCTCATAAAAATTTCTTCCCAATTAGGATTATATTCGCATTAGTCAAAAGAGCTACCTTACTCTTCTCATATGAGTAAAGAGTTTTCTGTTTGGTCCACAAATAACAGAGGTACATTCGATCTTATAACCAATCTTTTTCATCACAAAATTCTTAACACAAATCACACACAAAGACGTATGTCCGAGAGGTCTCTGATCAAACCCATCGAGACCTAGATATACAAAAATTATGTGTTAATGATCTGACATCATGAGTCTGTGATGAAGGAGAAACCCAAACATCTTACAACTTAAGGAATTGACGGGGAACATTGTTCCAGATATTGACGAAACTTTTGTTTTAGTACCAAAATTTCGAAACTCCATATCATATTCAATTCACATGGGTGGTCTTGATCGAACATTCGAAACCCATAATGTTTGTTACCCAACAAGATCCAGTACAACAATTTTTTATGAATATGATTTCAGTGTGAGTTTCATTCGCATATCCTAGTCATGATAAACATTTTTAAAAGCTGACTTGTCACTAACTACACTGGTCATACAAGTAATTTCAGTTACAATTTCTCACCTTATGTTAAGGTTGATATGTAATGAAATTTTAAACCAACCCAACACTGACTTTTCAAAAGAAGCCCTTTGATACTTATCAAAAAGTATTCGATTGTAATTCAAGGGAACCTACACAAGCTGTTGATCATCTCTCTTGATGATTAACGAAGCAACCTTTGCCTGGGGTTTAACTGCCTTCGTGTCAAATTGCATTTTTGACATCACAGAATTCCAAAAAAAAAATTTCTTGCTTCTTATCTTATTTCTTTGGAACACTGCACTCACGAAATCCTTGAGGTTCTAAGTAATACCAACTTAGACTGAAGATTTCGCAAGTCTAGCATATGGATTTGCTTTACATCCTAAAAGTGAAAGAGCCTTGCCTCCATGAGAATGGTTCTAACGGTTACAATTCAATAATGGGAATGTTGACAGGCTGTGTATACGAGACGTATGGTATTCTGCCCGGTTTTCAAGGCGACGTGACAGCAGCTTTTTGATACATAGCTAACTTTTCGCAATAATGGTCCGATTTTCAAGGTGCCACGTCGGATATCGTTAAATGCATCCCGTTTCAAATTCAAATCAATCAGGGTTACGGATAAAAGGGGGTTCAAGATTGTGTTATACAGTTACGCGATCTGTAACAACCCGAAGTTGTCCAACTCCGAAAACCGTTCTACCCGTAAAAATTCGCCGTTTATCAATTCATTCGGATTTCGTTTTGGGTTAAATTATTTAAACTTATATGTTTATTATAATCTAATGAGTGTCCGAACCCCTTAGGAACTCATGAAATTAGCCCAAAAATGTTTAATTCAGAAATTATAGAAACGTCCCCGCCGGGTTACGGAAACTTAATCGGGTACGACCGAAAGCACCGTTTAATGCCGGTATCGGGTAGAATTCCACCGTGTCCAAGTTTTGACCTATTTAAACGTGTTCAAGCTTTCATTTGAAGCTTTTGTTTCATCTCTCTACTCTCTCTCTAACCTCTCTCCTCAAACCAAGTTTAAGGGTCCAAAATCATCAAATTTAAGCTCCAAATCACCAAGGTAACTACCCTAACTCCTAGTATAACATCTTAGGCCTTCAAATTCGAGTTCAAATCATGGAATAGGACCATATTCATGAGTTTACAGCCCTAGAACATTCCTAGGCCGTGATATGGCTTAATGGCTTAATGGACTGGACTTAGAATGCCTTAAACATGGATTTTGAAGAGTAAACATGAGTTTACTGCCCAAGAGCATGCTTGGACCGTAAACTCATATAAATGGGGGTTTTATGCCCTTAAACCCTTCCAAAACTCCATTGAAGCTTAGATATGAATTTTAGAATATTGGATTTGGCCTTGGAACACCTTGAAAATTAATTTAGAGGAGTAAACATGAGTTTACTGCCCAAGAACATGCTTGGGCCGTAAACTCATTGTCTTGGGGAGTAAACTCCTTCTAATGTGTTAAAATGCCATTTACACACACCATAAGACTTGGGATAAATTCTAGAAGTGACTACAAACAAGATTTGGACATTAAAACATATTAAAACACACTTCCAAGGAGTTCACGGCCATGAGGGGGCTCATGGGCCGTAAACTCCTAAATCTATGCCAAAAGTCCCCTAAAAATCCATACAAGGCTTGGGAAAAATCATTGGAATCACATGTGATTGTTTAACGACCAAAACATTAAGGATTCTATGTGTGGGGGAGTTTACAGCCGTAAACTCCAAGTTTACTGCCTTAAACTCCAATAAATGGTCCCTAAGTGAGTTTTAATTCCTTCCAAAGCCAATAACCCAAGCCTAGCATTAATCCCAAATGTTGTGAAGCCATTTTGCACCCAAAAACACCATCTATGAGTTCACGGCCATGAACTCATATGGATGAGGTGTTAAAGGGCCAAAAAACTCCTCTATGAGTTTACTCTTGAAGAGTAAACTCCATATCCAAGCCTTACATGATTTCAAATGCCACCCGAGTCCTTCCAAACACTTGTAATGAGGTATTTCCGCAACTAGAAGTGTTTGTCCCTAACAAATAAATAATTGAAGTCCTAACTAGATAAAAATATGTATCTTTTCATAATTCATAGGAACCTCGTGCGTTTGCAAACCCAAAAACAACGTTTAGGATCCGAGCAGACACGTTCCTTGTCCGGTGAATTCATACCCCTACCCTTTTTAAATGTTTTCAGGGGGGAATACAAGCAAATTACAAATGTTTTCAAAACATAACATTGATGAATTTCAATAAATATCTGGCAAATTATAAATATCTTTACCCCTTATGTATTATGCTAAGCATAAGGGATGATTTATCAACGACAACTATATGAATTTTAGTTAAGGAAATAACCAAACTAATCAAATTATTATGGGAATAATTTGGGGTTCTTTAGGTCTTGTTTAATCATGTACTGATATATATACATACATATATATATATATATATATATATATATATATATATATATATATATATAAAAGTTATTAGATAAACTATGTATGATTCAGTTTATCTACGTTTCGTTTGAATGTATTGCCAGATAGTTTCAATGTATGTATTACGTTTCGTAATCTTTTGTATGTTTGATATCGTATGAGAACCCTGTGAATAATTTAGTACTAGCTTGTGAGTTTCTTCATTACCCTTTGGGTTATCAGTAAATCCTCCCCGAAAGTGTAACCAGAGTCTCCTGGAGGGAGAGCGAGGAATTTGTGAATAGATCTATTCAGGACTGACAATCCCACACCTTAACTGCTAGCTACAGTTAGGCGGGCATGCCTGGGGTGACAAATTCTGGATATCGTCCGACGTCTGACAAGCATCAAGGAGGTCTCGCTGTCATATCAGCATGGTTACCCACTCACAATATGTATTAATATAAGTTTATTCAAGGTATCGCTTTGGGTTTTGTTTTGACTTTGTTTCGATTCCATATCTACTTTCTATCTATAGTTTCCATATCTAGTGCGGGATGATAGTCCCATGGTTTTTAGTCTATTGATCTTGTATCTAGTCCGGGAGGGTACTCCCATGGTTTTTAACTTATATCTAGTATGGGATAATAGTCCCATGATTTCAACCTATATCTTGTATGGGATGGTAGTCCCATGGTTTTAAATATATATCCAGTACGGGATGATAATCCCATGGTTTTGAATCTATATCTAGGTCGGGATGGTAGTCCCATGGTATTCAATCAATATTTTCATGTATATCAAACTATTTTGTATCTAGTCCGGGATGGTAGTCCCATGGTATTCAATCTATATTTTCATGTATATCAAACTATTTTGTATCTAGTCCGGGATAGTAGTCCAATAATATTCAATCTGTATTTTCATGTATATCAAACTATCTTCTATCTAGTACGGGATGATAGTCCCATGGTTTTCAAACTACTTTCCATCTATAGTTCACGTATATCGAAGTATTTTATATCTAATTCGGGATAGTAATCCCATGATTTTCAATATATAGTTTTGTGTATTAAACTATACTCTGTGATATTCAATCGGTCTTGCATTTAGGAAAATATGGGATTTTCCTGGGGTAACATATAACGAATAATTGAACTGGTAATGAAAGATAACTAAACTGTTTTTCATAAGAAAATATGGGATTTTCTTGGGTAACAAGCCTTTTCAGAAAACTAAAGGGAACTGGTACATTTTTCAGAAAATAAACATCTTATGAACTCACCAGCTTTATGCTGATTTTCAAACTGCTTGTATTCTCAGGTCCGCATTAGACAGGTACCCAGTGATCTCTTTTGGTGAAGACGGAGTGTGTAGAAGACTCGTCTCGTTTTGTTCATATACATATTATGTATCACACTTGTGCAATTTACTTTTGAAACAAATGTAAACTTTCAAACATATGTAATGTAATGGTTGTTTACTTTGATTACTATGTGCATTGGATTTGATACTCAACGTGGAGTCAACCCCGGAAATGTTTCTTCCTTTGGTTTTCGGGGTTTGACAGATTGGTATCAGAGCCCTTGTTTATAGTGAACGGAGTATACCAAACCTTACATGGTATAAAACTATAAACACTAAAGGGCCTAAGTGCTCTGAACTAAAAGTATCCTTCAAAATATAAGTATTTTCGAAAGTACACAAGTATACCGAAACGTCGAGATTCGTAACTACAAGTAGAACAAAACATAAGTAAATGGGTGTTGTACGTTGCGGTTAAACCTGGGCAGTTATGTAGTCGTGTCTAGGGTCAATATAGCCTGGCCAACTATATTTATTCGAGACACGGCCAACATGTGCTTGGGAGTGACTGGGGTATGCGGCATACCTAAAACTTACCCAATACCCCAAACAACGAGTCGCCGTTGCAGTGAATCATGAAATACTATTGGAGTATTTCTCGAGTAAATCCTTTGTAGAAAATCCTCGTATGCGCGTTGTTCCTTGATCGTTCCTCTAGCGATAAAATTTTCTGCCTTGATAACTCTTTCCTGCTTTATCGCTTGATATAATGTTATATCTGTCTTGATCAGATATCCCCTGATCCATATCTCTTGATTCGATTCAGAGGACTTATGATCCTCTCTTTCCTGATCTTTTTAGATCAAGATGCCTCCAAGAAAGAGACCCAGCTCAAAGAACAACAACAATCCTCCTCCACCACCACCTCCTCATCAATTTGATCTTGCATCGCTTCAGACAGTTCTAACTGCTGCAATGGTAGCAGCCATGTCGCAAATGAACCCCGGTAGTTCAGGAGGTGGTCCCCAGCCCCAAAACCCAGAAGATAGTCAGGGACACCGAAAAGAGGGTTCCTATAAAGACTTCATGAACGCGAAGCCCACATCCTTTGATGACACTGGAGGTGTCATTTCCCTAACTCGATGGTTCGAGAAAATCGAATCAATCTTTGAAGTATGTGCCTGTTCGGAATCTGACAAAGTAAAGTTTGCCACCTGCACCTTCCTTGACAAAGCCCTGACTTGGTGGAACGCCGAGTCAAACCCTTAACTCTACCTGTAGCAAATGATATGGGTTGGGAAGCTATGAAGGAGCTTCTGCTTGCAGAGTATTGCTCTCGGGGCGAAATACAGAAGCTAGAACACGAACTCTGGAACCTAAAGATGAAGGGTTCCGACATAGCCGCTTATACTTCAAGGTTCGATGACCTGGCATTACTCTGTCCGGGAATGGTTACTCCGTAGAGTAAAAAGATTGAGAGATTCATCTGGGGGTTGACCCAGCCAATAAAAGGGAATGTCTTGGCTGCGAAGCCAGACACCTATGACAGCGCTAAATGTCTTGCGCAAACCCTGATCGATCATGAAGACAACTCTGATGAGGAGGCTACCACTCCTGAGCCAGTCACAAATGGAGGTGGAAGTAAAAATAAATTCGGGAACAAGTGGAAGGCCCAAAGTACGCAAGGTTCTTCTAAGAAACAACAAACGGTAGAAATCCATGCTGCTACTGCCCCTGTTGCTGTTTCAGCTGTCGGATCCACGGTCCAAACTCCCACCAGTGGATACACTGGTACCCTTCCTTGGTGTGGTAAGTGCAGCTACCATCACCGTATTCCTGGTCCATGTCGCGAAAGAATCTGTGACAACTGTGGCAAGAAGGGCCACCTTGCTCGAACCTGCAGGAAACCAGCCAAATCAACAAACCATTCATCCGGAACGGGAATCAGTCCGGCTTGCTACAGTTGTGGCGAAGTAGGGCACTTCAAAAGAAATTGCCCCAAGGCAGCAACAACTGGCAACGCTGGAAGAGTCCTAGCAATAGGACGAGAGGAGACAACCGCTGATCCCACTGTCGCCGCAGGTATACTTCTCTTTGACGACTCTTATGCCTGCAACTCTTTTCGATTTTACTAAGAAGGAAACCTGTTATCTATCCATTCAAACATCTTTCTAAACTCAATCCTTCGTTAGTAATCAAAAATGTGTACCGTCAAGATGACTAACCGGTAAGATAGAGAACGCTAATTTCGTACCTATATGTTGTATCCTCAATCTGGGTGATTATTCTATTCCATTCGATTTAATGGAAAACTTTTCATGAGATGCTTTGATGCTATGTTTGACATGAAATGACCGAGTCTCATTCATGTTGTTATTCTTGGTTTCGAAAGGGTCGCTCGTCTAAATCTTTTCCCCTGACCCGACTCTCATGATCTTCGGCATCAAACCTTCGCACCATTTCATGCATCAAAGCTCAAAAAGTTTTCCCAATAGGAATTGCCATGCACCCCTCATTCGTGTGATCATCAGGAAACGAGAAGTCTACAACTCTTTTCCTTAAATTTCTTTCCCGAAGGACTCTCGAGAATTCCTTCCGACCATCTAGTCTAGTCTCGCACCGGCATAATCCCTGGAACTACCTCGTAACCAAACCTCAGTAAGAATGACGTGTCCAAAACGGTGACCAAGGATTGATATGATCATTACGAGTTAGTAGTGGTATCCTTCGGTCAAATCATTTTCCTTGATCATGTAGCTAAGCAAAGCAGTCGTACTCGTGAACCTTTCCAAAAGCTAAGGTGATAGGGAATTAGTCGGCACCAGAAATACCCATAGAAACCTATGGGTATTATCGCAAACCTACCCATAAATTTCTTCTAAAAGCTATCAGACCCTTAGCTACTCGGCTCCATGAAGATGTGCCTTCCTGTTGGAGCTTGTGTCCTGTTGAAGGCTTTATCCCAGAAAAGCATGATATGCTTTGAGAAGTGTGAAATACTTCCCTCGTGATACATTATACCCTTCGTGATCCTCATAGAATCGATTTCGTAACCTTCCAACTTCGGCTACCCTCAGAACTTAGTAACATCCATCCGATACTTCACGTCTCAAATCCTTAGAAGTATTTACCCAACGAAACCCTAGTGATTCCTTTGAGAAGACCGAAGTCATCAAGGGTCAGAACCTCCATGGGAGAACCAATTGAGATTATGGATTGAGAGAGTCGATGTACGAAACAAAGACGCGTCCCGATAGTGTGGGTTCGCTGGAACGCCAAGCGGAGACCCGATTCCACTTGGGAGCGTGAAGATCCGAGGCAACAAATCCATCCACATCTCATTCCAATTCATGACCTGTATCTTAATCTCTGAATTTCGGGACGAAATTCCCTCTAACGGGGGGATAATGTAACAACCCGAAGTTGTCCAACGCCGAAAACTATTCTACCCGTAAAAATTCGCCGTTTATCAATTCGTTCCGATTTCGTTTTGGGTTAAATTATTTAAACTTATATGTTTATTATAATCTAATGAGTGTCCAAACCCCTTAGGAACTCATGAAATTAGCCCAAAAATGTTTAATTCAGAAATTATACAAACGTCCCCGCCGGGTTACGGAAACTTAATCGGGTACGACCAAAAGCCCCGTTTAATGCCGGTATCGGGTAGAATTCAACCGTGTCCAAGTTTTGACCTATTTAAACGTGTTCAAGCTTTCATTTGAAGCTTTTGCTTCATCTCTCTACTCTCTCTCTAACCTCTCTCCTCAAACCAAGCTTAAGGGTCCAAATTCATCAAATTTAAGCTCCAAATCACCAAGGTAACTACCCTAACTCCTAGTATAACATATTAGGCCTTCAAATTCGAGTTCAAATCATGGAATAGGACCATATACATGAGTTTACGGCCCTAGAACAATCCTAGGCCGTGAACTCACATAAAATGGGTTTTGGAGCCCAAAAACCCTTCCAATCGACCTTTGGAGCTTAGATATGGCTTACTGCCTTAATGGACTAGACTTAGAATGCCTTAAACATGGATTTTGAAGAGTAAACATTAGTTTACTGCCCAAGAGCATGCTTGGGCCGTAGACTCATATAAATGGGGGTTTTATGCCCTTAAACCCTTCCAAAACTCCATTGAAGCTTAGATATGAATTTTAGAATATTGGATTTGGCCTTGGAACACCTTGAACATTAATTTAGAGGAGTAAACTTGATTTTACTGCCCAAGAACATGCTTGGGCCATAAACTCATTATCTTGGGGAGTAAACTCCTTCTAATGTGTTAAAATGCCATTTACACACACCATAAGACTTGGGATAAATTCTAGAAGTGACTACAAACAAGATTTGGACATTAAAACATATTAAAACACTCTTCCAAGGAGTTCACGGCCATGAGGGGGTTCATGGGTCGTAAACTCCTAAATCTATGCCAAAAGTCCCCTAAAAATCCATACAAGGCTTGGGAAAAATCATTGGAAACACATGTGATTGTTTAACGACCAAAACATTAAGGATTCTATGTGTGGGGGAGTTTACGGCCGTAAACTCCAAGTTTACTACCGTAAAATCCAATAAATGGTCCCTAAGTGAGTTTTAATTCCTTCCAAAGCCTAAAATCCAAGCCTAGCATTAATCCTAAATGTTGTGAAGCCATTTTGCACCCAAAAACACAATCTATGAGTTCACGGTCGTGAACTCATATGGATGAGGTGTTAAGGGGCCGAACACTCATCTATGAGTTTACTCTTGAAGAGTAAACTCCATATCCAAGCCTTACATGACTTCAAATGCCACCTGGGTCCTTCCAAACACTTGTAATGAGGTGTTTCCGCAACTAGAAGTGTGTGTCCCTAACAAATAAATAATTGAAGTCCTAATTAGATACAAATATGTATCTTTTCATAATTCATAGGAACCTTGTGCGTTTGCAAACCTATAAACGATGTTTAGGATCCGAGCAAACACGTTCCTCGTCCGGTGAGTTCATACCCCTTTTTAAATGGTTTTTCAAACTTTTCAGGGGGGGGGGGGGGAATACAAGCAAATTACAAATGTTTTCAAAACATAACGTTGATGAATTTCAATAAATATGTGGAAAATTATAAATATCTTTACACCTTATGTATTATGCTGAGCATAAGGGATGATTTATCAAGCACAACTATATGAAATTCAGGTAAGGAAATAACCAAACTAATCAAATTATTATGGGAATAATTTGGGGTTATTTAGTTCTTGTTTAATCATGTACTGATATATATATATATATATATATATATATATATATATATATATATATATATATATATATATATATATATATAGATAAAGTTATTAGATAAACTATGTCTGATTCAGTTTATCTCCGTTTCGTTTGAATGTATTGCCAGATAGTTTCATTGTATGTATTATGTTTCGTAATCTTTTGTATGTTTGATATCGTATGAGAACTTTGTGAATAATTTAGTACTAGCTTGTGAGTTTCGTCATTACCCTTTGGGTTATCAGTAAATCCTCCCCGGAAGTGTAACCAGAGTCTCCTGGAGGGAGAGCAAGGAATTTGTGAATAGATCTATTCAGGACTGACAATCCCACACCTTAACTGCTAGCTACAGTTAGGCGGGCACGCCTGCGGTGACAAATTCTGGATATCTTCCGACGTCTGACAACCGTCAAGGAGATCTCGTTGTCGTTTTCAGCATGGTTACCCGACTCAAAATATGTATTAATATAAGTTTATTCACGGTAACGCTTTGGGTTTTGTTTTGACTTTGTTTCGATTCCATATCTACTTTCTATCTATAGTTTCCATATCTAGTGCGGGACGATAGTCCCATGGTTTTCAGTCTATTGATCTTATATCTAGTACGGGAAGGTAGTCCCATGGTTTTTAACTTATATCTAGTACGGGATAATAGTCCCATGATTTTAACCTATATCTTGTACGGGATGGTAGTCCCATGGTTTTGAATCTATATCCAGTACGGGATGATAATCCCATGGTTTTGAATCTATATCTAGTTCGAGATGGTAGTCCTATGGTATTCAATCTATATTTTCATGTATATCAAACTATTTTGTATGTATTCCGGGATGGTAGTCCCATGGTATTCAATCTATATTTTCATGTATATCAAATTATTTTGTATCTAGTCCGGGATAGTAGTCCCATGATATTCAATCTATATTTTCATGTATATCAAACTATCTTGTATCTAGTACGGGATGATAGTCCCATGGTTTTCAAACTACTTTCCATCTATAGTTCACGTATATCGAAGTATTTTATATCTAATTCGGGATAGTAATCCCATGATTTTCAATATATAGTTTTGTGTATTAAACTATACTCTATGATATTCAATCGGTCTTGCATGTAGGAAAATATGGGATTTTCCTAGGGTAACATATAACGCATAATTGAACTGGTAATGAAAGATAACTAAACTGTTTTTCATAAGAAAATATGGGATTTTCTTGGGTATCAAACCTTTTCGGAAAACTAAAGGAAACTGGTACATTTTTTAGAAAATAAACATCTTATGAACTCACCAGCTTTATGCTGATTTTCAAACTGCTTGTATTCTCAGGTCCGCATTAGACAGGTACCCGGTGATCTCTTTTGGTGAAGACGGAGTGTGTAGAAGACTCGTCTCGTTTTGTTCATATACATATTATGTATCACACTTGTGCAATTTACTTTTGAAACAAATGTAAACTTTCAAATATATGTAATGTAATGGTTGTTTACTTTGATTACTATGTGCATTGGATTTGATACTCAACGTGGAGTCAACCCCGTATATGTTTCCGCGTTTGGTTTTGGGGTGTGACACGATCAAACACAAAAATTCCCAAATTCTCTGATTCTTCATCTTTTTCAAACCCTAACAATGGTTGCTACTCAATCCAACATCGACGAAGTTGTTTCACAGTCTCTTATGAAGATTCAAAGTACAAACTTCCAAGTTGATCCTAATGTTTCAACCTACCCAGAAGAATTGAAGATGCTGGTTGTTGTGCTAAAAAGGTCTCCATTATCAACCGCAATGTTTAGTTCTTTTTTGGTTCCGATGACATGGTTGTCCATGGCGGCATCATCTACATCCTACAATTATGCCACTGATGTTATCACCTTCAACATGATGAACAACAAGAGGGTTCGTCTTAACAAGAAGATGTTCATTGACTTCTTGAACATTCCCAATAACCCTCCGTTCTTTAAACCCATCAATTCCCAAATTATTTTCATATTCAGTGAGATGGGACATCAGCCATCTCTTGAAAAGATCAGTGATTTCAGGAAATCTGGGTTACCCTGCATGTGGAACTTTCTCTTTGGTATTTTTCTAAGGTGTTTGACAAGGAGGACTGTTGGTCTCGACAGGAGTCGCATGGAAGTATATGCAATGGTGATGTGTCTGTACTATGAAATTAGTGTTGATTACGGAACTCAATTATGGAAGGAGTTTGTCAAAAGTCTTGAAAACACGAATGCTGAGAAGGGTATTTCCAGTGCCCGGTACTGGAGTTTAATTCTAGAAAAGGTGTATGAAAAAAAAGGTATTCAAGTTCCAGAAGGTGGCGAAGTTGCAGAATTTTCATTGTATCAATTCCCAAAAGTTATTGAAGATGATGAAAATATCTTCACCAGTGTAGCTCGCATTCCGGATGCGATCCTTCGCAAAGTGCACTCCATACAGAAAGTTTTGGTTAGATATATGAAAACTTTTGATCCAGCTGTGCAAACTGGAGTATTACTGAATGTTAGTGCAGAATCCTTAAAGAAGAAGAAGAAAACTTAGAAGGAAGAACAAATTCAGTTTTCCAAAGTCTCACAAGCTGAAGAGGTGGAGAAAGAAGAGATTTCTACAAAAACGAAGAAGGAGATTATACCCTCAAAATCTGGGGTATTAAAGAAGCTTCGCAAATCTTCGCAGACAACTACTTATTCTCCTAATATTCACAAGACAGAGGTCAGTAGTAAGGGGCAATGTTTCGCGATGTTCCAGCTCCAGTTTCTCCTGGCTCAAAGCGCAAAAGAGCTCAAGAGGTTGCGAAGCATATAAAACAAACGCTTTCCAAGAAACGCAAGATGATCATTCGCAACGAATCTTCCGATGAAGAAGTTGTTCTGGAGACTCCACCTGTTTCCTTCTCCACTGTGGTAAATGTTTCCATTCCTCTTACTTCGCAAATTTCTACCACCACATCTATTCCACTTGAAGTAGTCACTACCAAATCAGTACCCATCTCTTCTGCGAAAGTCTCTACTTCATTACCACCATTTTCTCTTCCAACCACTACAATCACTACTTCATCAATTTCTGATCATCCTCTACAACATCCATTTACCACCTTATTTCCATCACAATCACCCGAAACTCCTCAATCTTCGCAACCAATGTCTGATGATGAAACTGAAGGAGGAGGTTTTGGAGGGATTTTTGAGGCCGTACATTTTGATTCAGAAGAGGAGGATATACCTGATCATATGCTTATGTCAGGTAAGCAATTTAAAATCCTGAATTGCAAATTGAATGCCATTATTCAGTCACAAGCTGATTCTAGTTCAAAGTCAACAATTTCGGGATTGGAGGTGGAATATCTGATCAAAGAAGCTGAGAAGAGAATACTTGAGAAAGTTGATCAATCAGACAAGAACAATGAGCTTTGCATTCAAGCTCAAGGAAAATCATTCAATGGAGTTGTTTCTGAGGTGAAAACTGTTACAAAAGAACGACATGTTCTTTTTGTACAGGATGTCAAGAAGGTCCGGGAAGATATTAATGTGAAGGTGGAAGAGTTAAAGAAGGAAATTGCGAAAGAGCTTCAAGATATTAATTCTCAACATTTGGAGGTACAAAACAAGGTTGATGTGGTTGTAACTGATCTTAATAAAATCTCGCTGATTATCAATCTCCTGCTCCACTTATCGAAGCCAAACAAAAGGAGAATAAGGACCAGTATGATAAACTTATTCCGTTGGTGACTGAATTAAAAACATTAGTTTCGCAAACTACACATCAGACAATTTTGACTCCTGAATTCTTGTCTCTCAAAGTCAATACCTTGGAGCAAGCTATTCAAAAAGCATTGGCCCCGATTGCAAACTTTACTTCTTTGTTACCGAAGAATGCCCCACCTGCTTTCACAGGGGTGCAAGTGGGAAAGGTGATTTCTACTCAACTTAAAACCACTCTGCCAGTGTTCACAATGCCGATTTCCTCGACTGTAATGACAACAAGAACAATTGCTAAAGGAATTTCAATTGGGTCAAAAGAAGGAGGAAGCTCAAGTGCGAAACCTCTAACAGACGATGTTGGTAAAGGGAAAGGGATTGTATATGAAAAATCAAAGGAGGAAAAGAAAGCAGAAGCAGAAGCAGAAATGGATAGATTGAGGCAAGTGCAGAGTATCATGAGGCAAAGGGCAAGTGATCCACCAACAATGAACAAGGGTGATCCTGCGAAGCTATACTCTTATGAAACAATTGAATCTAAAGTGGTGGGGAGGGAAATGTATGAGTTTGAGAAAAAGCCAAAGAGGAGCTATGCTATCGCAAATTCGGACAAATGCCAATTTGATTTTCCGATCAACGAAATGTTGTTCATTACGGATCAGTACAAGATCAGTGAGAAATTTGAAAATGCTGATGATTATATACACATGAAAATCAGATTTCATGCTGTATTGGCAAAGAATCCAGATGAAGTCTAGTCCTTAATGAAGATTAAGAAGGTGTTAACGATCAAGAAGGATATGATGTTTGAAAACATGCTTCAGAATTTTCGATATTTTGTGATTCGAGCTGATGACAAGCACTATGACTTCACAATAGCCGACTTTCCCTTGATGAACTGTAACGATCTCATTCAAGTTTCTTTGATTCTGAAACACATGCAAGGCAACAAGCTGAAAGGATATGAAACTGAAGTGTTCAGACTTGGTTTCGCACATATCAAGCTATTCATAGATAACTACTATGATTGCTTGGCTTTAACCGATGAAGAACTTGCAACAGACTTAGGAAGGGAAGTGAATGTTCCTTGGGAGACTACTTTGACCCAATCAGCATTGTCAAAGTATGCTGATGGAGAAATATGCCTTAAACCCTTTGGCATGGTGTTTGCAGGGAAAGATACGAAAGGGAAGCCCAAGAAATTTTTGTTCAAAGTCTTAGAGATTGAAAGATGTACTTCTTCGCAATATACGAATTTCATTGTTCGTATGAATAACTGCAAGAAGAACAACGAAGGAGACAAGAGAGAGATTAAAAAGATTATTACATGGTATGCTGAAATACGAAAGACAATAAACTCAGCTGTTCAGAGACTCACAAACTAAATAGTTTCGACTTTTTACAAAGGGGGAGAATGTAGAGTCTATGTGTTGTAAAAGTCGAAGTGTTTGTTTCTTTGTTTTCGAATGTTAGTTATTTTACTAAGTCATATTTTGTGCGAAGCGTATTGCTCTAGACTTAGCAACCTATAAATAGGGACTGAGGTTAGAAGTAGAAAGGGCTTGTAGACAAGTATTCATTCTGCTTAAACTTTGTAATCAGTTCTTCATCAATATACAATCTGATTAATATTTACTCTCTGTGTTCATACTTTTCATTCATTCAATCACGATTGCTTGCTAAATCTCGATAACAATTCTCATCAATACATACCCGAATCAACAAACCCGATCCAAAAAATTTGATTTCTGATTTTAAATTATCCGAAAATTCAGATGTTCGAAACTTGGATATCCGGATTTTGAGATTCTGATACGGAAAAAGATTTTATAAATCACAGATATTTTGGGTATAAGAATCCAATATCCGAAAATTTTGGATATCTGAATTTTCGAATATAAGATTCCACTATTCGGAAACTCGTTTTTCGGGATACAAGAATCCATTATCCGAAAATTTAGGATATCAAAATTTTCGGACCAATAGTTTTGAATACCCCTACCTATGCGTATGCATATCTCACAATCCCTTAATATCGGCCCTTGATATAGAGCGGTTTCGTACATTAAGCCTTGCGATCGAGGGTATCAGACTCAATTAATGAGTTACCATGGAATATGTTAAACTGGTTTTATTTTGAAAAAAAAAAGTTTTTACGTGTAAAAAATGAAAAATATAGTGTTGAAACAAAAAAAACATAAGTTAGCTTTTCCTAAGCTTTTCAACTAATAAGTAATTGGAAAATATAAGCTCTTTTTGTAGAGAAAAAAAAGTTTTAGCACCAAAAAAGAAAAGAAGTCCAAATATAAGGTCTTCAATAGAACTTACTCTTAATTCATATATAAATTTAAGTATATCCACTGTAATTTTAATAACATATTTCACCTAATTTGTTGCCATGTTTGTTGCATATACATATTTACGTATACGTATGTAACTACAAAATGTAATTGTCGTGAGGATCCATTTAACACAAAAATAATAAATAAACATATGTAAGCATATGCATATGTGAATATTACCAATGAATTTAATATATTGTAAAAGGGGTAATTATAGATATTGTAATATTTTAAATTTAATTATAATATTAAAATTTATTATTTAATTATTAAAATCTTTTCTACGACATGATATAATTCGCAATTTTTTATTCTTTTTTCTAACTTGATCGTGTAATGAGCTATTTTTAATCCATAAGTAATCATGTACTTCACGAAATAAATTCAGTTTAGGAGTCACAAGTATATCGCTGTAGATATTTGTATAATGTGTGCAAACAGATATGTCAGTTCACTATAAACAACACTCTGATTGTCACACCCCTGAACCAGACGGTGAAAATGTCTAGGGTTGGGTTACTTCATCTTGTAATATCATCATAGTGAATATAATAGAAAGAAGGCAAGCATCATCATCACACCTACAACAATACAACAATACTCAGTTTACATCATTGTAATTGTTTACAAGAGTTACATCCCAAAATATAAATGTTTATAATTGCAACAAAATGCAACAAATTTTCACATATTCTTGATTCCCACCTGCTTAACGATTTCCTGAGAATACAAGTTATTTGAAAACGTCAACATATATAATGTTGGCGAGTCCATAAGCATGTTTGTATGAAAAGTTTTGTATAAATTTGTAAACACTAGAAAATCCAATATTTTCTGTAAAATGGTTGACAGTATAGTGTCAAGTCATGTATTAACCAATGTGTGTTTCCTGTTTTGAAAATGAATAAAACGAGTATTCCAACATATCCGATAGTTTATGTTGTAGTAGAAGATATTGTACAATTGTATGATTTCCTAGAAAATTTGATATTTTTAGCTTGTATAAAATGTCGTGGCCTTAAACCCTAAGACCAGTAACCAGTGTATGTATGTATGCTTTTGTATAATCATTCTATATGTGTATTACGTAAATTTTACAGTGGAATTAATCTCTATGTGAGTCGTTATAACCATACTTGATGATGACTGATGCACCTGTCATGACGTTTTTCAGACCCCGACTTGTTGAAGATAAGGTTAGTCACCCTAGACTGACATCTTCTAACTCTAGCGAACAACTTAGATGTGGGGTGTCACCCCCGTGTAGATCTATACACAAACTCTCGCTCTCCTTCCAGGAGACTCTAGTTTTAACTACAGGCTACGGTTGTACACTAAATATGTGTGAACAAACGAAATGTCTCACAAGAGCCTTAACTGAATTTATGCGAATATTGATTTGCACAGTATATATCGTTTCCGAGTATGTTTTTAGTTTATAAAGCCCAACAAGCATGTAACTAGGCCACAAAGGCCCAAACAACATGTAATGCATATTCTAGACTCAATAAGCATGTAATCGGACCACAAGGCCCAATAGACATGAAATGTGTATTCCAGGCCCACTTAATCATGCAAATGGGCCATTAAGGCCCAATACGCAAGTAAGGTGTATTCCGGCCCAATTAAAAGTGTGAATGACGTATTTGTGACGTTTGTTATTGCATTGATTAATTAAGCTCAATTTTTCACCAATATGATATAAAATGCTCACTTTTTGTAAGAAGACATTTTTAGTCCATAAAACTGAAAATTTACTATTAAGGCACATGTTTGGTAAAAATGACACTTTTGGTCCGTTAAGACTCGAAGTTTACATTTTAGGGCTCTTTTTAAATCAAATAACATTTTTAGCTCACTTTTGTTAGGGTTATGATTTTCGGCTCAATTTTCTGAAAATTATCATTCTTAGTCTAATTGTATGAAAATTTACATTTTTGGCACAAATGCATAAAAGTTACCCATTTCGGCCCATGTGTAATAAAAATTTTCATTTTCAGCCCATTTAATCTGAAAAGTAACATTTTTGGCTCAAATTTGTTTAAAATGACA
This sequence comes from Lactuca sativa, assembly GCF_002870075.4. NCBI lineage: Eukaryota > Viridiplantae > Streptophyta > Magnoliopsida > Asterales > Asteraceae > Lactuca > Lactuca sativa. Next base: position 103,754,126 of record NC_056623.2, on the reverse strand, counting down.
ATTAAGTCCACAAAAGTCAAAACTTACAACATTAGCCCATGAAACCGTGAAGACCTAATTTGAGGCCCATTTTTTGAAAATATACGTTTTTGGCACTTTCAAAATTATGAACATCATAACAATCCATATTACTTAACAATGGCTCATTTTGGCTCTTCTCAAAACCGTAAGTTACATAAGGATCTCACCTTTTTGTTTTTTTCTCAAAAATGGCTCTCTACACGATTTTATTTAGTTTTCTAGTGTTCTTCAACATGTTTTCTCATTTCACTTCATGTTATGTTATATGTAATACTTTTAGTTTGCAAATATCACCTTGTTTAGTGAATATTTCGTGTTTTGTGATGTTTCAACAAGTTTCATAGTAAAAATCACATCACAAAACATAAAACACACATATACATGCATAAACACATAGATCTAACACAAGGCAAATTGTATCCTCCCCCAACACCAATATAAAACCGAAAATGGGGGTATAAACTCACTTTGGGTTGATGGATTCAATTTTTGGTGAAGAAATAAGAGAGATTTCAGCCCTAGCAAGCGCCCTTGAGTAGATCTCGAACTTATGGGGTTGCTAAGGAAGATGGATCATGAAATGGGGTGTTAAGAGAAGTAAGTTTATCATGAACATGAAGTTAAACACCTTGATGAGAAGTAGCTTACCATGAACAGATGGATTTTGATGAAGTATCCTTGGACTTACACACAAGCTCACAAAAATTTGGAGAGTGAAATGCGATTTTCTTGAGGGTTCTAGAGAGGAGTTTTGTGTGAGATTGAGAGTGAAATGAAGGTGGTGGTGGGGCTTTGTTCCTTTTCTGAGGATAAGAAGGGAAGGAGGGGGGGGGAGGGGGAGAGTGATAAGACTTGCCTAGAAGCATGAGACTTCATTGTTATATGGGGGTATTATGCATGGATATTCACCATGCAATGGTGAGGTGTCAAGATGTTCATTCCCTAATCTTTTCCTTATACATTTGTGTGTGTGTGTGTGTGTGTGTATATATATATATATACATACATATATATATATATATATATATATATATATATATATATATTCGAGAATGAGAGGGAAAAAGGAAAATATAGGACTTGGGCTTGTTCTTGTCCTTGGCCCATTAGGGAGTTTTGATCCATGTGGGCCCACATAGGTCTTTACGGCCCAAGATGGTATAAACAATGGGTTTTCAACCCAATGAGGTTCAAGAAAACATTTATGGCCATTAAGGCCCATGTAGAAAAGGTGAGACATTTTAGGCCCAATATGGCCCAAAATGCTATAGCTTAATGAATGTGGGTCCATTTGCGCCCCAAATGAGGATTCTTTGCTCAAAATAATTCAATTGAGAGTTTATTGGTCCATTAGGTCCAATAAATGATTCTTGGCCCAATAATAGTTTTGAACCGACAAGTTACAGTTACAAACCCAAAGTCGAGTGAATATAGTATATGGAATTAGGTTTAGGGCTTCATGAGAGAGTTTTGATTTGAATAGTTGTTTTTGAACAAGTATTATGTATAACGTCAAACTTGGAGACAAGAATGGATTACACGCAGACAGAATTTCCTAGCCCACAAATGCTAGTTGTGATATTCTTAGTCGGGACTAGATTAAGGATATGGGCCGCAGTCTCTACGACATACCCCCAGAATGAGATAGGTAATGAAGCTCGACTCAGCATGGAACGAACCATGTCCAACAAGGTTTAAATTGTGTGTAACAATCAGTAAAAATATGAACGATCGTACAATCTATGTTTTGAATTTTAAGAAATATAAATATTTTACCAAAATTGGTTGAAGGAATTTAACATATTCTAATATGATAAGTTCTTGTGAAATATAAAACAAGTAGCTAATGATAAATTTCGTTACGACGTATGAGTACGAACCATCACCGGTTTGTGAAAATTAGCATATAACATCATTTGAACGCAACACACTTAATTTTTGTATCAACATCTCTCTAGTTGATGACTAAGTTAAGTTTTGTGCAAAACTTGTGCTTAGTAGTTGTGAAGGATCTAAATTTGACAAATATACGGACCAAAGTGACAAAACGTGTTTAACGATATCGTTAACAGGTTAAATGTCGTGAAATTTTACCTTGGTCAATAAATTTTATATTTAAATAAATAAAAATATAAAATGAATTATTATAAGGCATAATTAAAATGTATTTAACTGTTTTTGAATAAAAAGAATAAAACATAAACATTTAAGCTAATACATGAAAACTACATTGTTATTTTATACTAAGTATACATGTATGTATTTGTACATATGTATTATTATCTAGTGGATGACTAGCTGGTTATGACTTAAATTGATTTTATGTAAGAAATATGGTGTCTAAATCAATTAAGATAAGAGAAATGGTTGAGATAAGTGTCAAGTTAAGTAATAAGTGCTTAATCACTTAAGACATTTTGCTAAGAATACTTCTTAATCCCCTTTCTAATTTTCGAGATTACCAACTTTCCTCTCCATAACTAGAACATCTAACCAACTAACTAACTAACTAACTAATAGTTAGTTAGCTAACTAATTCTATCTTTAACTAACTAGGAGACCAAGTGGCTAGACAAACATCACATCTCATAAACTCCCAGCCCATCACATGCTAGTCTAGGACTTTAATTCTTATCTTCTTATCCTCTCTCCTCCTTCATAATCTGTAAATGTATCCTCATTATCCTTTCATTCATCAGCCAATACTCCAGGGAAATGCTCTGAAAGTTCATCCTATTTTCAGCCACACAAATTTTCTTCCAACTCCTCAAAACCGTGAATCTTAAAGAGGCTGCTGTCCCTTGGTGTTTCAGCCACCATTTCACCCATCTAGACCTTCCTTTTTCTTGATATTTTCACCACCAAATATCCTTGGAAGTTTGTTTTTATGCTACTCAAAATTAGAGATTCAAAACAGTGAGTAAACTATCCTTTTCTTATCCTTTTGCTGTGAAGTTTCCGTGACAGCAACATAGCCAAAACAATGGTTGTTTTGGAGCATCAAACAAACACCCAAAAGTTCTTCATCTTTCTGCACATTTTCGAGATTTAAAGCATACCATATCTAGCTACTTTGAAACACTTAAAACCCCTAGGAAAGTTACCCTTTACCTCTCAAAAAGCTTGTGTTATTCCACCCCCTTTTGGCAACATACTTTTGATCCAAGTTGAAGCTAGGTATATTCTTGATTTCTACTCTTTCTTTTTATCATCAAACCCACTGATTTTAAATGATTTAAGACATGATAAAATTCTAACACACATTTAAATATATGTCTTTATGTGTTAATACATCCAAAAGATTACTTAAATCACAAACTTGAGTGGAACCGGAAACCGCACGAACCATTCTCAACCCGAATAACTCTATGTGACAAAAGTGAGTTTTCTACGACCCCTCTTTTTTTACAAGTTTTGGGGGAGAATACGCACTAAAAAAATTATAATTGAAAGATTTAAAGGCTTTGCCAACTAAAAATGCAAGTTATGTCACTAAACATATCTAAACTTAAATTTCAGCTTTTCACAGAAAAGTTATGGTCTGTTCATGGACTGTTTTTCCCTTCTTAAACTTAATGGATCTCAAAACTATATAATATGGAAATAGTTCAGGCTTATAACTTTTCGAGGACTACTCGCACGCGTCCATATGATTTTTCGACAATTTATAATGATTTTTACAAAACTGCCTATCATTTCAGAACATTTTCGGACCAATATGTAAAACTGAACATTTTCACTCTAGTTAGGAACCACTTAAGGTCAGGGTAAAAATTATTGACAAAGTAGACTCATTTTCTAAACTTTTAAAGTTTATGTATCCATATTTTGACTTATGATGATTTTTCTATGATTTTCTAAAAACATGGACAAAATTGCCCTTTTGATAAACCTTGCTGTTTGGTTTTTCAAATATAAATATAAAGTTTTGTGGTAAATGAGAAATACAAAAATTATGACATTGTTTAATTCACACATACTTTAAGAGTTACAAAAGTATAAATTATAACAAGTATTACTAATATAATCATGTTGACAACCTTATGACATAAGATGATTTGAACTATGTCGATGTCGCTCACAGCCGGGGTGCTGTACAAACTTTGTTGGTCACTTATAGTCGAAGTACTGTCTAAACATATATATGGTCACTTACAGTCGGAGTACTGTCTAAACAATTGTTATGGTCACTTACAGTCAGAGTACTATCTAAGCATGTATGTGGTCACTTACGGTCTACGTATTGTTTAAACTCGTATTCAGACACATACGACCGTTATCCTGATAGAATTTTGGTAGCTTTACATTATTAAGCATTACAACCAAAAGTCTTCAAACTCAAACAATTGGGAATTATAACAACATCCCGGATACAAATATACTAATACAAGCTATGATGAGTTTGTATATAGTATAAATATTGTTTGTAGATTATTAAACCGAATCTTAGTGTCTATTTATACAAACACTAAATATTTAGCTTCACCAAAATATGTTAATATTTACTTTTATCATAAGTATTTTAACATGGATACTTATATTGGATTTCGAGTATCGGGTCTTACAGAAGCGTATCGGAAGTATTGTTGACCATGTTTTGTCCAACTTATTTTGTTATACATTCCATGTTTTATAAAGAGAGTATGTAGTATAAATATTGTTTGTAGATTGTAAAACATATTGTTAGTGTCTATTTATACAAACACTAAATATGTTTTTTCACAAAAAAAATATGTTAATATTTACTTTTATCATAAGTATTTAACATGGATACTCGTATTGGATTTCAAGTATCCGGTCTTAGTAACATTGTTGACCATGTTTTGCTCAACTTATTTTGTTAAACATTTCACGTTATATAAAGAGAGTATGTAGTATCAATATTGTTTGTAGATTGTTAAACTGATTCGTAGTATTTATTTATATAAATACTTAATATTTTGCTCTAGAAAAATATGTTAATATTTACTTTTATCATAAGTATTTTTACGTGGATACTCGTATCGGATTTCAAGTATCTGGTCTCACACCAAACATATCGGTAACATTGTTGACCATGTTTTGCACAACTTAGTTTGTTAAATAGTCCACGTTTTATAAAGAGTTCTTTTTATAAAAGTCACGAAGACAAAACTCGTGGAACTCACCAACAATTTTTGTTGACGTATTTTAAAAATGTGTATTCTCAGGTAACTAAGAAGCCGGAGGTAGGACATCGATTCTAAGTATATTATAGTTCCTTTCTTTCGGGAATAGACTTAACTTGTTTACCGTTGTTTGTTTAATATGAAGATGTAATTTCAATTCTAAAACTTAAAGGTTTGTAAAATATTGATTCAAATATATTAAGTATTCGATATATGTGGTTCACTTGTGATTCAATTGTATAACGTCGCAACCCCGGTGATTGTCGCCGTCGGTCGGGGTGTGACATTGCACCTATCGGCCACACCATTCAACTGCAGTGTCCTAGGTGGTGTCAATTGCGAAACAATTACGCATTCCTTGAGGTAGTCGTGGAATTCGATACTAAGATACTCACGGCCTCGATTGGATTGGAGCATCTTTATCTTCCTTCACAGCTGATTCTCAACATCTTGTTTAAACTCATTGAACTTTTCATAGATTTCCGACTTGTGCTTGATTAAGTAGGTATACCCATATCTGCTATAATCATTGGTAAAAGTCACATAGAAGCGGTTCGCATCCCTTGTGGTGGATCGAAAGGGCCCACACACATCCGTATGTATGAGATCTAATAAACCCTCACCCCTTTCACAAGTGCCAGTGAAGGGTGACTTGGTCATCTTTCCAAGTAAACAAGACTCGCATATGTCATCGTTCCTAAGGTCGAACGACTCCAACACTCGATCGTTTTGGAGTTTGGCTATGCGCTTCTTGTTGCATGTCCAAGACGACAACTCCACAAGCATGATTTATCCAATCCATTGGAAGAATTGATATGTAACACATCATTTCCTATGTTGTCTACAACCACCACAGTTTCATATAAACCATTACAAGGCAATGCTTCAAAATAGAGAGTACCATTAAAGAAAGCATTAATAGAACCATTATCAAATGAAAATCTAAAACCTTGTTTGTACAAACCATGAAAGGTAATAATGTTTCGTGTCATTTCTGACGAATAGCAAAGTTATTCAAATGTAAAACTAACTCACTACTAAGCACTAAAGAGTAAACTCCGATCTTGGTGACAGGCAACACTTTCCTATTCCTCATGATTAAGTTTATCTTCCCATGCTCCACATCCATACTTCTTTTTAGACCATGCAAATCAGAACAAATATGAAAACCACATCATTTATCGAGGACCCAAGACATAGCATGTGATGAGTTATTAGAATGAATAGTATAAATACCTGCGAAGGTGGGCTTTATCTTCCCATCCTTGATGTCCTGCAGGTACTTCGGGCAGCTTCGTTTCCAATTCCCTTTGTCATGGCAGTAGAAGCACTCTGCGTCCTTTGTGTTTGAAGAGGGAGCAGGGGGACCAGGTTTGGTTCGACTAAAAAAGATACCATCGTGGGACTTTCCCTTATGGATCTTAGAAGGAGCCTTCCTCTTCTTTCCCTCTTCTTGCCCAATAGCCAAAATAGGGCCAACAGCAGTAGGAGTCACTACAAGAAAAAGGGGTATCAAAGACTGACATAATCAGTCTCCGATGGTCAAAAATCAGTCTCTGATGATAATCAGGGACTGATTTAGCTAGTCCCCAGCTAGTCCCCGAGACCTAGTCTTAGATAGTCGATTTTTTATGTATCTGGGACTAAAAATCAGTCCTTAATTCATCAAAGTATCAAAGACAGAAAATCAGTCTTCGATAATATCTCCTTCAGCCTCTAATTTATTTTTCTACAAATCCTCGATTTGATGTCATATCAGTCCCTAATATTATCTTTTATGGACTGAATATTAGTCTTTGATAGTAACAGGTTCAGCCTTCTATAATTTTTTAATCAGTCTCCAATGTTTTTTATCGAAATCTCTATTTTGTGTCTATCAGTCTCTGATGCTATCTTTAAAGGGCTAAATATTAGCCTTTGATAGTAACAGGTTCAGTCTTCAATATTAGTCTTTGATAGTATCAAGTTCAGTCTCCAATTTTTTTATAAACTTAAATGGATTATAAAAGAATAAAAAACAATTAAAATAATCAATTCAAAACACAAAAGCATTGCTTAAACTAAAAATTAAATGATCTCACAATAATATTCTCAATATCAATAACAAAAATATCTTCCAAAAGACTTAATAAGTCTAAGCATTATGCTAGTAATTGCTGAAAACACTAAACTATCAAACTAAATAATAGTTCAGGAAGGAACACAAAAGTTGGCATGAAGATTTCCTTGGCATATTGCTCCTCTTGTTTATCCAAGGTATGAAAATTGCATATAATATAACCATAACAAATCACATAAATTATATAAGAATATCACTAATATCACACCACATTAAAGAACAATGACAAAAATAATGACACAACTTTCAAACTAATTAGACACAAATTAATGTATTAAAATATATAAAAAATTGAAGTACGTAGATATATTACCTTCCAAAATGATAACAATATCTCCATGTTTGCTCAAACTTATAGTACGTCTTGCAAACCTACAGTACAATAACCTAATGATAAACATGTGTAATAACACTAAGCAAACGAACATAAAAGCAACGATCAAAATTACCTTATTGCAATAAGCTCATGATAAACAAACTAGTAGTGCATCATTTCCAAATGAATCCATTTGTAGTATCTATGTATCTAAATATAAAAGAATCGTAATGGTAAAGGATACAACTTGTGAAACCTTGGAATGAAAATACTTGTCAAGATACTATGAAACAAAATATGAGTGTTTTTGTTCATAGTCAAGGAAATGGAAGTGTTCGTTTGAGAGTTTTTTTAATACTTGGAAAGATAGTATCAAATTAACTATAATTCTCATCTCGATCTTGAATCTTATAGTAACCAGGGAGGCCTTTGAGAGCATTGAAACAAAGGCAAGTGTCTTAAACTAGCACCGGTCCTTTCACCTAGTCACATACACACATTCCGAATAAGCAAAATGTAACTACCGAAGAACATCAATTAAGATTACAAATTACGAGCGTGTACCTGGTTAGCAGCCAAACGAGCTTTCTCTTTCGCGATATCCTCAGGATCGCCTTGCACATATTTACAACAATAAACTTCACATATTTAGAGAAATCATGATTTTTAGAATCGTGGTTTTCAGAATTAAGTTTCACATATTTACAGAAATTGAGATTAATAAGCTGACCTGATAAAGACTTGTAGAGTTCTTGGTTTTATACTTTTAGTTGCAAAGTAAATTGAACAGGGATGGTGAACGATTGAAAAGAGATGGCCGGCTGCAATAGATGACCTGCGATTAAGCGTCAGATACAACTGCAAGAGATAACCATCGACTGTAACTCCACCTACTTCTAAGCTCTAATCGATATTTCTGGTTAACTGGTAATGTGAGGGACGATTGGTCAGTGACGAGAAGAAGAGAGTGACGAGAAGAAGAGTGTTCAGGGGAGAAGAAAGTGTCGGCATTTTTTTGGTAAGATTGAATCGACAAAACCCTAAAAGAGACTAGGGTGAAAGTTCTTTTTTTTAATTTACCAATAAATATAAAAATTTAGAAAAATACGAGTATGGTACCGGTTTTGTAAAAATGAAAATTAGAAGCCATAAGTTTGATTTTTTTAGTAGAGAATAGTCAATTTGAAACATATTTTAAAATATTCAGATTAACTTATAGCAGCAGAATAAAATCGTAAGGTAGATTCAGAATAAAAATGTGGAACAAGAAGCTAAAATTATTAAAAGCAAACTAATTTAGAGTTGGACTCAAGTACCTGTCAGGGGAAGAGACGGTTGTGAATAGAGGTGACGACCTAGATCAACGACGAAGCGGTTCTGGCGACATAGAGCAAAGTACATTGAGGGCACCTGCAATGTGGAAAGTGAGGATCTGCAACGGTGGCATGTCGAGGGTTCGAAAGCGATGAACAAAGGATTTATGGTATCAAGAACTCATTGATCACTAACAAATACTCCAATCCAGTCACTGATAAGCGTCCCTATAAATCTAAATTGAGGCATGTCAATTAGAAACTGAAATTCAGTCCTCAATAATATTTGTGATTAATTCATCGGTCATTGTATTCGACATGTTAATTAGGATCAAATACAAAAACTTTAGTCCATGATAAGTGTCCATTTGAATGTAAAGTAATACATCTATTAGATACTGAAATTTAGTCTCTAATAAGTTTCTTTAAAAATGAAAACCACCGCAAATCCATCAAGGACTGAAATTCAGTCCCTAAGAGGTTTCTCTCCATAGTAAAAACTGAGTATGTATATCAAAGACTGAAATTCGGTCCCTAATAACATGGCCTACAAATGTAATTTTGTGCAAATATATAAGGGACTGAATTTCAGTCACTAATAGGTCTGTTCAGTTTCTAATGATTCACACATTGAAATCAGTCCCCAATAGTATCAAGGGCTGATTAATCAGTCCTAAATACATAGTATCTGAGACTGATTAATCAGCCTCTAAATTTTTAGTCACAAATGCTCATTTTTCTTGTAGTGAGTAGATGCAACAAATTTGCCTTTTAGTCTACTATCAGAAGTCCTTAGCAGGCCTTGAAGCTTTCTTAGAGTGACCTTCTCCTTATTCATGTGGTAGGTCATACGAAACTGGTTGTAGCAAGGAGGCAAGGAGTGTAGAATGATATTATGGCCAACTTCTCTTCAAAGTTGACATTCAACTTTAGCAAGCGGTCCACGTACCATTGCATTTTCTGCAGGTGGTCTATGATGGACTCTCCATCCTTCATTTTGGTAGTGATGATCATAGCAATGATCTCGTACCTTTCCTACCTAGCGCTTGATAGTGCATGTCCATCAAATCTTGGTGCATCTCGTATGGATAGTAGTCCTCATAGGACTTTTGGAGTTCAACAGTCATTCTTGCGAGCATGATGCAATGAACTTTCATAGCATCTCGCTCATGAGCCTCTTAGGCAGCAATCTGTTCGGGAGTAGTAGTGTTGGTGTCAATCTCCTTTAGCTCCTTGTCGAGAATATACTCTTTGTCCTTGTAACGGGTGACCATGCGGATGTTGCGGATCTAGTCGTTAAAGTTGGTCCCGTTAAAGATCACCTTCTCATACATGTTCATGAGTGAGAATGAGCCGGAAGGGGTTTAGCCAGAAGCGTTGTTGTTTGGAGTAGATATCTAAAAAGGAAAAGAGACAAAGCTTAGATTAGATAAGAATCCCCAATTAAACGCCCAAAAGAAAAATTAGGCTAGGACCCAACACAATTATTTACAATTCAGAAGAGGGATGTCGTAATCTAATTGCAAATAATTTGAAGGTAGGCAAATGACGACTTATCAATTTCCACCATAAAAAACAAAAAAGATAATTAAGTTTTAAATGAGTTGAAATTCCTAGATTCCTCTGAGCTTCATTGACTGGGATGCCGAGGATCACAAACAAGATGTGAATAACCATGCAAATGTACATGGTACTCTCGATGTCATTTATCGCCTAATTAATGTGTCAGTTATCCACACAAGATTCATTGATCTATGATAAACATCGAGCTACCCTTTGCCACCTTTGCTAGTCCCAAATTAGTGTGTCGGTTAACCACACATGCTCAACTAATGACTTGGCAAGGTGCAAAGTGTAATTTCATGGAATAGTAATCTTTATCATATAAAACAAGTAATTATCTTATTTACGACTATTATCTTTCAGTTGCATTAGGATAATCAATACCATATTGAAAAAATCGAATTTGTTGGGTCAAAATATGGTTTATACTTTGCTTTTCTGGGCAAATGTATTTTTCTGTAATATTTTTGGAGTTCACGGTCATGTTTACGGTTGAGTTTACGGCCGTAAACACCTTACGGCCGTAAACCCATTTATGGCCTAAGTTCAGTTATCCCATACTCCCAAGCATAAATATACGTGTTAGGGTGTGAGGAACAGATTGATACACCCAAGAGATTGTACGGCCAAGAGAGAGAGAGGAAGAGAGAGCATATTGTGTGAGAGAATCTATTGTAAGGAATTTCATTTATATCATCAATACAATCAAGACTCTTAATATTCTTCTTCTCTTTCTCTTCTATTTGATCTGACATCATCCGTTTGATTGGGATTCTGCACCATCAAACGGATCTGACTGATATCCAGGCAAATTAGGGACTTACAATTTGTATCAGAGCCAAGTTGTATCAGTCAATTTTGTCAGATTTGGGGCATAATTTGATCTTATTTTCAAAATATTCTTGCACTTTTGGATAGATCTCTGAAAAATAAGGGGGGTTTGTTCTTTGCATTTTTCATAAAAACGGGTTTTTGATTGAGTTTTGGAGCAAAAAGAGGTGAAAACGCTGTTTTTCACGTAATCTTTAAAGGGTTTACGGCCGGAGCTTACTGCCAGAAACAGTTCACGGCCGGAGTTTGCGGCCGGAAACTGTTCACGGTCGCCGGAGGTTTGCGGCCTCGGCTCGGATCGGATCACGGCTCGGCTTAGTGAATTGCGGCTCCTGCAAGCGCTTCAATAAAAAAAGGTGGGGGGCTTTGAAGGCTGCAAGGATCGAACCTGGATCCATTCTATAGTCAGTCACACATCTTTCCACTTGGGACAACATACCTGTTGGTTTATACCTTCAATTTTTTTAACTATAACCACTTCCTGTCACAACAAGTTTCGCCAATTTGCCACTTTTAACCCAAAAACTAAATTTCTTTTATTTTTAAATTCCTTTTTCATCCAAAATAAATAAATAAAATTAAAAAAATTAATTTTTTTTAATAATAATAATAATAATAAAAATTTTAGTTTAACTTTTAATTTTTCAAATTTGACTTTTAAGTTTGACTTTTTAAGTTTAACTTTTCAAGTTTGACTTTTAAGGTTGACTTTTGAGGTCTATAATCAAAGGGTTTGACTTTTAAGTTTGATTTTGGCTTCTAGTTGTGTTTTTTAATTGATTTTAAGGTCTTCGAGGGAGTTGAAAACATGAAAGAGAGTCGTCAGGATATGTTAAGACAAAATTTCAACATTTTCAATTATATCCCTAGAGAAACCCTCGAAACTCAGTTGCAACGATTTACTACACTCACTACTGAGATGAATATAGCTGGGATCTTCTTGTGTAAGTTTGAGATAAACAAAAAACTACTGAATTCACTTCCAAAATCGTGGGATATTAACGTGGCTATCATCAACAAGACAAAAGATCTCAATCATCTTAGTCTTGCTGATGTAATTCAAGAACTTGATGCTTTAAAGTGTAGAAAAACAATGAGTTTTGCAAACACATGTACTCCAGTTTGTGAAACTACGATTAAATTTCTTCGGGAACAAATAGATTTGCTAAAAAGGGAAGTCGAGGACCTGAGATACGAAGGATATAAACTCAGGAAAGGACAGAAACCCATGAAGGTTGAATTAGAAGCAAAAACCAAGGACTTTAGGAAGCTTCAGGAAGAGTATAGCAACAAGTGTGAAAATTATGACTATATTAAGAGACAACTTGCTGCTGTAACCGAAGAACTTGACACTTTGAAAATTAAGTATGGAAAAACAGAGGTCAGTTTCAAAAATTATACTGCATCAAGTCAGACAGTCGAGTCCTTATTTGAAACCCAATTAAAATTTAAAGATAATTAAAACAAGGGTCTAGGGTATGATAGTGTTCCTCCACCTTTCAATCATCACTACATATCCATCCCTATAACACAGGAAGAAATTGCCAGGGAGGCAAATCTTCGATATGGCAAACCAGCTGGGTTTGTGTCAGGAGGTATTCAGGTAGAAGATACTAATGTTTCTACTTCATGTTCAGGTAAAGTAACAGAAGATGAAAACAAGGAGAAAACTATTGAACAATCCAATGACTCCTTGAACTCTGAATCTGTTGCTTCAAACTCAGTTGCTTCTAATCAACCTGATGTTGGTAAATACAGGCCACCAAATCAAGTGAAACAGTCGACTTGCTGCAAATGTGCATGTGGGAAAAGCAAGAGACAAGGCATGGATACGCCACCAGGGGCAGGAAGAAATAAATTCACAGTGAAGAAAAAGACTTGTTTTCACTGTGGAACACTTGGACACATTGCCAGAAATTGTCCTAATCGTGTATACGTTCCCTACTATGCTCATGGCCGGCAGAACGCACCAAGAGGGAGATACTTCAAAAGAAACCCCTCAAGGTCACGTTCAGATAATGCTGACTGGAACGCACAGAAGGCCACGAATCAAACCTACAAGGCCAAGAATCTGAATCCCAAGAGAAATAAGGGAATGCCGACCATGAAGCCAAATCCAAGAGATGCTCCTGTGAAGTGCAAATTAAAGTCATCTCAAAGGCCGACATGAAGATCAAAAGCAAGTACTGAGCTACCCATCAGATCGAAAAAGAAATGGGTTAAACCCAACTACAAATGGGTACCAAAGGTTGCATCTCCCAAATCTCCTAGTGCTTCTAACGTTTCTACATCTTCTGTTTGTGATAAGCAGGACATATCATGGGAGAAAGTACCCTGCATTGATGACAAAGGTCGACCCAGTTTCAAAATGGACTGGGTTCCAAAGACCAACTAATCCAGCTCTATGTCGGAGCAGCTATGGAGGCATATCATCAGACTTCGTTTTGTTGGCAGTGGCTGTTCCGGGCATATGATGGGGACATCTCTCAACTGTACAACATTCAGACCTTTGTTGAGAGTATGTGTCCTTTGTAGGAAAGGAAGAAAGGAAGAGATCACAAATGTGGTTAGTGCTTAATGATATGAAGAATTTTCGGATTTGTTCTGAGATTATGCTTGCTATTCTCAGACCTTCTGAATGCAGATTTAATTGGTGAATTACGGTTTGTGTTTTCTTCTCTATACTCCTAAGTTTTTCTTAAGTTGATTCGCTTTAACGACTAATTTTTGTTTTAGGATAGTTTAAATTTCCACATTTACTTTCGTTTCTCTCCTATGCACAAATTTAGGGGGAGAAATAAAAACAAAACAAAAATTAGAAAATTTTATATTTAAAAAAAAAATCCAAAGACATTAGAAAATCAAAAAATCAAAAATATGGTGTTAATGGAATGTGCTTGCAGGAGAGGTTTTGGGAAGTGATATAATCATGTGATAACAGGCAATCTGAATCTGTGTAAGGGACTGAATCTGAATTGTCTAGGCTCTGTGTTCGATGCGTCGGTAGGCACGAAAGATTCTAAATGGACTTGACTAGGAAGATTTGAACTTAAGGAATTCAAGGACTTGACAAATATTGAACTAGTTAGATCCGTTTAGCCTGAGAATATGACGCTCGGATAGGTTGAGCAGGGAGATATGCATCAGAATCTACTGATCACATTAAATGAACTCATATCTAGAACTGTGGATTCACTATTCCTCGATGTGTGGATTCTGTCCTTAATTCTGGTTGGATGGGGTGACTGGTAAATTTCGATAAATTAGGTCTGTAGAAAATCATTTTCTTTCTTTCTGTCTGTTAGTCATATGTTGTTTCCTTTGTGTGACTTCCAATCCGACCTGGTACACAACATATGCAACTCTATTTCTCTGCAGGCTATATATATGAAATTCCTCTCATGTGTTAGCCATATGTTGTCTCCTTTGCATGACTACCAATCCGACCTGGAACACAACATATGCAACCTTCTACTTCTCAATCCCTCTAAAACTATAAGTAATAACAATCTGAATCTATCCTCTTTCCTAATGATTGTCTGCTCACCCGATGTAAGGAGTACTCTGGAAGTCTTGATGGCTGGGGCATATCAGGAAGCGGGAAACACATTCTTGTACAACTAAAATTGAACACATAGAGATTGTCTATAGATCTCACTGCTAAATTTAGGTGGACAACAATATCTTTGGTCGTCGTCGGCTGAATGATCCTTAAGGAATATTATCTAGGAACTTAGGATCACATAGTCTTGTCACTTATAGTATGTCCTAATTTTCTCACAATCTCTCGTGTTTAAGTGGACCACAATACCGGCGATTGACCAGATCTACTAATGAAGGGAGAGGTACTGATAAACAGATAAAGGTTGTCTAAAAACTTTCATCCCAAATCACTCTTAAAGTTAGATATCATTTTATTTTTGTTAAATTTTTCATAGTTTCTTCTAATTTAAATATTAGGTGGAGAATTAAAAAAAATAAAAAAATCAGAAAACTTCAAAAATCAAAGAAAAATCAGAAAATTAAAATATCCAAAAATAGTGTTATTTCTGTTTTGTTTTTGTTTTAAGTTTTATTTTAGTTTTGTTTTGTCTTGAAAAGTGATTTCAAGTATAGATAAGACTCATGGAGTTTATGTTGAAGATTTCTGAGCCAATGCTTCATCCGTGATCATCGAAGAATTCTCATTCGAAGGAGCAAGAAATGAAAAGCATTCTTTAAACATTCAATCCTTCAAACCCAGAAGCAAGGTGAAGCATAAATTGAAGATTATGTGAAGGATTGCATTAAAGCCTCCTCAATCAGTCTGCTGCTATTGTTGTACCTGCTGAAGTGATCCAGAAAATTATTTCTCTCTGAAGATTCTCAAGCTGAAAGCGTCCTCTTTCAAGAATCAGTACATCAAGCATCCTCACCCAATGTGCGTTCAATTCCAAATCTTGAAGAATTGCCCAAGTGCTCAAGACGAAGTCATTCATTGAAGATAAATGCTGAAGCTAAGCTCTCGTTGAAGATTGACATGAAGAGCCAGCTACTTTTTAGGGGGAGCTTGTTGGGTTAATTAAGAAAAGAAAGTTATAAACCAAGGGGGAGATTGTTAGGTCAAAATATGGTTTATACTTTGCTTTTCTGGGAAAATGTATTTTTCTGTAATACTTTTGGAGTTTACGGTCATGTTTACGGTTGAGTTTACGGTCGTAAACACCTTACGGCTGTAAACCCATTTACGGCCCAAGTTCAGTTAGCCCATACTCCCAAGTATAAATATAGGTGTTAGGGTGTGAGGAACAGATTGATAAACCCTGGAGATTGTACGGTCAAGAGAGAGAGAGAGAGAGAGAGAGAGAGAGAGAGGAAGAGAGAGCATATTGTGTGAGAGAATCTATTGTAAGGAATTTCATTTATATCATCAATACAATCAATATTCTTAATATTCTTCTTCTCATTCTTTTCTATTTGATCTGACATCATCCGTTTGTTTGGGATTCCGCACCATCAAACGGATCTGATTGATACACAGGTAAATTAGGGACTTACAAAATTCTATCAGTCAAAATGTTTTTGGTAATTATCCTAATTAATTTTCAGTCAAAATCCCAAAAAATCAGCCATCTGACGACCCAACTCGCTGACTCATTGACTGGACTCATCGAGTTACCTTGACTCGTCGAGTAAATCAGGTGACTCGACGAGTTCATCATGCAGGGGCACAATTTTTTCGACTTTTCAGCTTTGAAAAAATTAGCAAAGCATCAAATACAATAGAAAACCTACCTAGGCTCTGATACCACTGTTCGTTTATTAGCAAAACATCAGTCCTATGGTGCACATACAAACCCTTACGCTTTGGATCTAGGTTTTTGATGGGATTAAAATAACTATTAATCTATGAAGATCGATTAGATCTTGAACAAGTATATGAATATAAAACAGTAAGAACGCAATAATAAGAACAAGACAAGATTGAATCAAACGTGTCGAATGATTTAAACAAAATCCTCAGAAGAGCTCGATTAAGAACATCAACTGTAGAGGATTGAGAGGTTACAAGAACGATTAAAGAAACCTGCTTTGCTCTAGATGAATCGCTAATCGTAAAATCTCTAAAAACATAAACCTCTATCTCGTTACCCTAATATGCATGCAAGCATTAACTTATATACAATACATAAAAGGCTCTCGGTTGGACAGGCCCAAACCGGAGTGTACATGGCTAAACTATCGAGCCCAAAAGACGCAACATCAAAATAATCTTCAGCCCAACAATCTCCCCCTTTGCGTCAATTTGGAGCGAGACCTTCACTTTTTACTTGGGCCGGCAGCTGAAGCTGGTACCTTCTTCTTCACGGTGCTAAACAGACACTTGGTTATGGAGAGGATGGTCTGTCTAAACCGGATGTACCAATTGATCATATCATTGAAGTACTTGATGTCATCAGCCGAATTCTCTTTACACTGCTTGATAATTGATAAGACGTGCTCCAAGCAAGCTGTGGTGTAAAGGTGTTTGTCAGCTAACGCGAAGAGACATTTCTATCCTTACTGAGTTACGCCTCGGATCAATCTAGCCCATTTGCATTTGGTTTAGATCACTGGCCGATCCCACAGGTGCTATCTTCGGTTTCCTTTTGAAAACTGTGGCGACCTCCTGATCCATTAGGGCAACCTCCATGATATAGCAGGCCAACATCCTTTTGACATGGTCTATGATGGGACCATATTCGGTTTCATCAGTCAAAAGGATATTGTATAAGACAATCCAATCATGAGGATTTAGATTGGGCAGATCCGCCAGGGAGATAATGTGAGCAGTTCTTGCAGATCCTCGAATGAGCTTGAACTTAACGTTTGGGAATCTCCCCACGACATAAGGCTTCAGCACCCGAACGTTTACAATCTTCTGGGCGCTCCAGGTAAGATATTGAGGACGAGCAGCCTCCAGGTAGAAGTCAATGAGCTCCCTGTCAAGCTCATCGTTCGGATGCGGGACTTCAAAAATGTTAGAGAAGGCGTGGAAGATGAACGCCTTTCGAGTCAGCGGCATATCAAACTGCGAATCGACAGTGTTGTTGCAGTCGAATGATATAACCGGCTCGAGCCATAATATGCTTGGAGTTTCTATGGCCTCTTTTATCATACGTTCCCTGGTCCAGGCAGGGAAGAGCAGCTTTCGGCTCTCAAGGAGATCGTGGGCTTCTTTTTGCTTGCGTTCGGCTTCTTCAGCCTCACGCGCCACATGACTGGCATCGCCTTCAACATTGCGACTGTTCTTTCTTTTTAACATGTCGGCAATGGTCTCCTTGTCTTCATCTTCATCTTCATCTTCCTCAGCTATGTTTTTACCCTTGTTCTTCACACCCGAACCCGAAGCATGATCAGCAGAGGGTGGTTCGGTTGCGTGAGTAGCTTTGGAGGAAGGAGGTGGTTTCGATCCCTTTTTCTCATCTCCCCCTTGTTTCGGAATGGACACGAAACTCGGTAGGCCTTCAATCTTGCTTAAAAGGTCCATGGCTGGAGAGAGCTTTTCAGCGAGGGTACGCCTCACCGAATGGTTTAGGATGGGGTTGTGTGCTTCCAGGATGTTTGATAACGCTGCGTGGACATCCGAAACACACGTCTTTATTACCTCCCTTTCGGATCGAAGAGCTTCCAATTGTTGTTGGGAGTTGGAAAGTTGCGTGCTCTTGACCTTGAGGGCGGTTGTTTTACTCGCCAAGACGTCCATCAGAGAATTCTTGGCTGCAAGATCCTCTTGTAGCTTTGCCAGGCGGGCATTGATGGAGGCACGAAGTGCCGAGTTGTCGTCGCTGATATGTTGTCGGAGTGTAGCGAACGAAGACAGCTCCGTCAAGACAAACTTGGCCAATTGTTGAACAATCGGTTCCAGAGTTGTCTTGGTGGTGTCGGCGCTTTCCTGCAAGGACTTCAGCAGGACGGAAGCGTCGGTGAATAGTTTATCGACTTTTTCGGTCGCTGCCTCACAGGCTCGGGTGGAGGCATCGATTGCAGCAGTTGCTGAGGCCACCGAATCATGTTGAGCCCTTGAGAAGGCGTCAACAATCTTCTGAAGGGCAGCTTCAGAAAGGGATGACTGCTGGTTGGTGGAGGAGGCTAGAAGTAGATCAACCTTCTCGTTTAGCTCTCGGAGATGCTTCTTTGTCACTGGAGCATCATCCTCCTCGTCACTTTGAACTTGAAACGGACTATAGTAGACCAAATCGAAGTTCATGTGATCACCACCAAGGTATTGGTTGTCGCCATCGGAGGTGTCTTCTGGAGATGGAGGGGGTGGTGAAGCTGGGGGTGTTGTGGGTTTGGTTGTTTCAGGTTGAGTGGGTGGTGGGTTAAATTTGGGTAGTGGTTGAGTATGGGTAGTTTGGGTGGTATGGGTTTCGGTTTGTGGTGGTTCGGTTACTGGAGGGGTTTCGGTAACTGGTGGTGTTTCGGTTGATGTGGTAAAGATGGGTGGAGGTATAGGGAAAGAGGTTGGAGGAATAGTGGGGTTTATGGTGGGAATGGAAATAGGAATAGTTGGTGGAGGTGAAGGAACTGGAGATTGATGAAGTTCCATCTCTGGGGTTGGGGACCGAGGTGGTGTGTTGCCTCGTTGAGGAGATTCGTCTACTTGAGATCCTTCAGAGTCCGAATTTCCACCCTCAGATTCGCTTGAAGAGGAGGGAATAAGTAGCTTTCGCTTCTGTTGGGTCATCCTTCTCTTCGGCTGTGGGGATGAAGCAGCCTTCGGTTGTTTCCTCTTTTTAGGAGAAGGTCCCTTTGGAGCTTTGGACACTTGCTTCCCCTTCTCTGTCTTTTTGCCCCTGCCCACTGGTTTGTCGGCATCATGAATCGACCTTAGCATGTCCGGTGTCAGTTCCCTTGGACCAGTTGGCCTAAACTCCTTGATCGTCCGGATCAGTCTGCTGTCGGAGGGCACATTGCCATACATTGTCTCCGGGATGGAGCCAATGAAGGAAATTTTTGATGCATCTGAGACGATGATCTTCTTGGTATGGAACGTACCAATAGAAGACATCGATGCACCATCAGCAGTTGAAACATCAAACTTGTCCATGGCCCATCTTGTTATCAAGATCCAGAACCGGGCCAACGACACCTCAGAGTGTCGGGATGAGGAAGAGAGGCTCTGAATGAGCTGTTGCCATAGGACAAACCCATAGTCCAGGTTTATCCCGTTGTATACCCCATACATTATCGACAGGAAAAGACGACTTGCACCGTCAGATCCTGAGCTCCTCTCCGACAGGCCCTTGAAAAGGACTGTAAATAGACCATTCCACTGGGGCGGCAGGCAAGACTTCTTAAACTTGGCGACAGAGGTGAGAACCTCTGTGTATCCCATGTTGTAAAACATGTTATACAAATGGCCGATCGGAATCGTATCTGGATGAACTCTTGAAGGGTCAACGGCAAACCCCAGTATAGTACAGAACCTTTGGCGTGAAACAGAGGTCTTGTGTTCTGCAAGCTCGAAAAATACCTTGTCAACGGCCTTGTCATAGTAAGCCGTCACGTAGACCTGCGATAGGGCCACCATTGGCACAGTTTCAATTCTGGATAGTGCAGGTGCAAGCTGGGAATACTTGAGGCATTCTATGACTGGCGACATGTAGGAATCATACGCCAGTGGGTTAAGATCAATGACTAGACATTGTTGAGGTTGGATGGGAAGAATCCGTGAAGTTGCATGAACATAAGAAGATTCATCCATTGTTGCAGGTTTGGAGAAGAAGATGAACGGGAGAGTGTTTGGGAGTATTTGTGCTTTGGAAATTCTGGAGGCAGTAAAAAGGTAAATGGTGGTATAGACGGCTTTTTATAGTGGGTGTTAGGAGAGAGAAAAGTCGTTTTAAGTCTCTTATGGAAATACGAAACGGGTTTTTGAGTGACTGATTGGTGACAGTTGGGGCGTGCGATGATCACGTAGGAGAGAGAGTGTCAGTTTCCTAGGATTACGCCGCCCAATAATCGGCGGTTCAGAGAGAGGAACCGTTTCCATTTCCACACGCGCCTTTAATGCCAGAGAGATGACGCTTCGATATCGCACACGCGTCCATAAGTGTCAGGAAAAGCGCGGCCGTTTCAAATTCACGCGCGTCTCCTTTTTACCGTCGTTTGAATTTTTATTCCTTTAGCTCCCGCCGAGTCAGCAACTTTTCGTCTTATCCCTTTTAAACGACAGTTTTGAATTAATGACCCACGTGGATAGTTTTTGACCACAACTTCATTATTAACCATCCAGTAATAATCCAGCCTGTAATTAATTAGAACGGAATATTGGAAAATCTAGGACTTTCATGCAAAGAGTGTAAAAGAAAAAGAAATAAAGCAACTCTTTTAAGGATATTCTGTGATGTCAATGATGACACGAAACTGATGATCCCGGGCATGAATCTCTTCCTTCAAGGTCAAGAGAGACCTCAAAGTGTTAGTGTGGAATCCCGTTGAATTACGATCAAACACTTATTAATAAATGTTGAAAGGCTTCTTTTAATTAGGCTATTTAAGGGTGGTTTCGCTTTGATTCATCAATTCTATTCTTGATATAAGAAAGAAAATGAACAAAGTACTTGTGAGACCGGTGTAGCCTGTTGAACAAGTAGGTAGGAATTGATTTTGTATTGGCTTGGATTAATATAAAATCTCAGATAAAAAAATTTAAAACTGGATCCCTTGGGAAGAAATGTTATGGTGTGTAACAATTTCATGGGAATCACGCAAAAGAAAAATTGAGATATCATTAAGGTACATTCGTCAATTCATTGGTGAAAACTTGAGCAAATTAATTGGTCACCGTCAATTCGTTGGTGTTGAATTTTGGGTTTCACTTAGCTCGTAGTGGCACGAAACTAAGATCATAAACACAGATGTTGTGTAACCATAAACCTCAGTGGTAGTTTCTGAGAGTCTCAAGGGTTACGATAATGAAACGAATGTAGTGGAGAAGAGTTATGGAGATGGTGTAAGAAAACATAGTACCTCTGCTGCGAAAATAAGGACCAAGCAGGAAACTCTTAACTCATGTGAGAAAAGAGTGAGGTAGCTCACGATGTGAATAAATGTGTTAGCCTTATTGGGAAGACAAGGTTTGTGTATACCAGGTCATGAAGGCTATTATTCAAAATCTTATGAGGCTTGGGACACATACAGCAGCATGCTTCTAGGGACGCTTAAGTAATTCAGCAAATATATCCTCACAAACGAAAGACCACACAAAAAAAATAAATAAAAGATTATTGGAGTTTTTGAAATGTATAATAAAAATAAAAAATAATAATAAAAAAAAATAGTTAAAAAAAAATAAGACCAAAAAAAAAAACTGTTGAAAAAGTTGAAAAACCGAACCCGAACGTTCGGTTGGTTTCTGTTAGGAAAAAGTTGAAAAACCGAACCCGAGTGTTTGGTTGGTTTCGGTTCTAGAAAAATTTTGAAAAACCGAACCCGAACCTTCAGTTGGTTTCGGTTCCACAAAATTTTGGAAAACTTTGAGAAACTAAGGAATTTAGACATACAAGAGATAAATACTTTTAATACGAAGACAAACAAAATTGTACAAGAAATATACAACACAGAAAAACTACCTTTGAAGTAATGAGCGAGTCAGATGGTTGAACTGAACCCGAACGTTCGGTTGGTTTCGCTTCTTACGTTTGAGGTTGAGATGTAGTGTGAGGGACTGACTCTGATTCCATCATACCTAGCCCTTGCAAAATTTTATTGAATGATGCTTCAGGAAGAGCTTTGGTAAAGACGTCGACCAGTTGATCAGTGGTTCTTACGAAGTGAACTTCGACGTTTCCATCTTCCACATGATCTTTGATGAAGTGATACCTCAGTGCTATGTGTTTGGTTTTAGAGTGTTGCACTGGGTTATGACAGATCCTAATTGCACTTTCAGAGTCACAATATAGTGGGATCTTCTTCATATTGAGTCCATAGTCTCGAAGTTGACTCTGGATCCAAATCACTTGGGATGTGCAGGATGTAGCGGCAATGTATTCCGCTTCAGCAGTAGACAACGACACACACGTTTGTTTCTTAGATTGCCAGCTGACCAACTTCCCGTCAAGGAATTGACAGCCACCAGTTGTGCTTTTACGGTCGAGTCCACATCCTCCAAGGTCAGCATCAGAATAGGCTTGAACGAAGAAGCCTGAGTTGGATGGATACCATAGACCTAAGGAGGTGGTTCGCTTGAGATAGCGTAAGATGTTCTTCACTGCAAGCATATGAGGTTCACGTGGGTTTGCCTGAAATCGAGCACAATAACACACAGAGAACATGATATCAGGCCTGCTAGCAGTTAGATACATCAGTGAGCCTATCATTTGACGATAGAGCATGATATCGACAGCCGGTTTATCTAGAGATGGTGTAAGCTTGGTGCCGAATGCCATTGGGACTTTGACTTTTGAGTCTCCCATCATGCCAAACTTCGCTAGGAGAGTCTTTGTGTAAGCTTCCTGATTAATAAAGATGCCTTCGGGTCCCTGTCTTATGTTTAAACCAAGGAAAAAGTTAATAGGACCCATTGAGCTCATTTCAAACTTAGTCTCCATCAACTTTCTGAATTCAGCTGTTAAGCTGGGATTCGTGGAGCCAAAGATGATGTCATCGACATAAATTTGAACTATCATAAGGTGGTTACCTTCCTTTTTGCGAAAGAAGGTTGGGTCAACCGAACCTTGTTTAAATTTAGACATCTTTAAAAATTTTGTAAGCGTTTCATACCAGGCTCTCGGAGCTTGTTTGAGGCCGTACACAGCTTTATCCAGAATATAGCAATGATTTGGATACTTTTCGTTCACAAACCAAGGAGGTTGCTCCACATACACAGTTTCTTTGAGTTCTCCATTGAGAAATGCACACTTGACATCCATTTGGAAAACCTCAAAGTTTTTGTGAGCAGCATAGGCCAGGAATATTCTAACAGATTCTAGCCTAGCTACTGGAGCGAAAGTCTCTTCATAGTCTATCCCTTCCTCCTGACAGTATCCCTTAACAACTAGACGAGCCTTGTTCCTTATGACATTACCTTCCTTGTCCATTTTGTTCCTAAAAACCCATTTGAGACCAACAACTGAAGCATCTGGAGGAGTTGGAATTAGGCGCCAAACTTTGTTCCTTTCAAATTCGTTCAGTTCGTCTTGCATTGCTTGAACCCAATCAGAGTGATCGAGGGCAGTGTGCACTGTCTTCGGTTCAACTTTTGATACGAATGAATTAAACATACAAAACTCAACCTTTGAAAATAAGGATGTCTGTTTTGCCTTCAGTTGAGATCGGGTCAGAACCTTTTCAGATATATCACCAACTACTTGAGAGATTGGATGATCTCTGGTCCATTTGGTAAGAGGAGGGTAATTCGGATCAAAGGTTGGGTCTAGTTCAGCGTTGATCATTTCTTCTGGCTCAGATTGGCTATCGTAATCAAGCGTCATATCATCATGCTCCCCCTCAATTGATGAGTCTTGAGAAACATGAGGTTCAGGGGTTTCTTGTGGTGCTGGACTTTCAGGCGTTGAAGCACCTTCGTTTGGAGGGGTATCTTCGGTTGGAGAAGCACCTTCGGTTGGTGAAGGACCTTCAGTTGAAGTTGTAGAGCTTGGCTCCCCCTGGACTTGTGAGCTTGGCTCCCCCTCGACTGAAGCATTGTTGGATGGAGATTCTTCAGTGGGCGATTC
Organism: Lactuca sativa; assembly: GCF_002870075.4. Lineage (NCBI taxonomy): Eukaryota > Viridiplantae > Streptophyta > Magnoliopsida > Asterales > Asteraceae > Lactuca > Lactuca sativa. Next base: position 103,729,614 of record NC_056623.2, on the reverse strand, counting down.
TCCTTCATGCATTCTTCTTGCAGCATCTTCGACAATCTGCTTCATATGATTAATTTTGTTGTCAGCTGCACCTTCTTCTGAGAGAGAAGCTTTTTCTGGTTCGTCAAAGAGCTCCAAAAATTTCTCGTATAAATTGGCGATCGAAACTGTGACTTGGCCAGTTTGAGGAAAGATTTCCTCGGCAGTGTCTTCTTTGGCCTGTAGCTTCTTGACATAGCTATCGTCAAAGGTCACGTAGTATGTCTCTTCAATCCTTCTCGAACGCTTGTTTAGGACCCTGTACGCCTTGGATGTGAGCGAGTAACCCAGAAAAATTCCCTCGTCGGCTTTGACATCAAACTTGTTGCGGTGTTCTTTAGAGTTAAAGATGAAACACCTTGAGCCAAACACATGGAAAAATTTCACATTGGGCTTTTTATTGTTTAATATCTCATATGGTGTGAGCGTGAATCGCTTGTTGAGATAGGACCTATTTTGTGTAAAACAAGCAGCAGAAATAGCGTCAACCGAAAAATAAAGAGGTAAGGAGGCGAAACTTAGCATAGTTCGAGCAGCTTCACACAAAGACCGGTTTCGCCTTTCGACTATTCCGTTCTGTTGTGGTGTGTAGGGAGCTGAGAAATTGTGACTAATTCCCTTTTCTGCAAGAAACTCTTCAAACTCCCTGTTCTTGAATTCAAGACCATTGTCGCTCCTGATGTTGCGAACGACCTTCTTGAGCTGGACTTCAATTTGCTTGATAAACACTTTCAGCTTTTGAGTCGCTTCAGATTTGAGCTTTAGAAAGAACACCCATGTAAATCGTGAAAAGTCATCAACAATAACAAGAATATACTTGCTACCACCGATGCTTTTGATAGATGAAGGACCACAAAAATCGATATGAAGCAATTCAAGTGGTTCAACAACTTTTGTGTTGATTACAGATGGGTGACTTTGACGAATCTGCTTCCCCATTTCGCATGCAGCACACAAATGTTCTCTGTCGAACTTGAGCAATGGAAGACCCCTAACATGACCTCCAGTGACAAGTCGGTTGATATCTTTAAAATTGAGATGAGAGAGTCTTCGGTGCCACAACCAGCTTTCGTCGGATTGAGCTTTTGATAACAGGCATATGGCTGGGTTTCCTTTGATGGGTTTCATGTTTGGAGGAAACATTTCACCCTTTCACTCTGACTTGAGAATCACTTTCTTTGTCTTTTTCTCTATTATTTCAGAACCTTCATCATCGAATGAGACTTTGAGACCTGTACCTCCAACAAGCTGAGATACACTGATGAGGTTGTGTTGGAGTCCTTCCACATAAGCCACCTTCCTTATAGTGAAGTCTCCATTTGTTATCATTCCATATCCCTTTATGGTGCCGAAAGAGTTATTTCCAAACTTGACGTTGCCACCATTTGCAAGAGATCTGTATTCCCTGAGCTCCTCTTTCCTCCCAGTCATGTGACGCGAGCAGCCACTATTGATGTACCATTCTTCGTCAAACTGCTCGTCACTTATAACCTGCAAAAATTAAGCAGATTTAGGAACCCAAAGTTTCTTGGGTCCATGTGAGCTTTTCATGGGAACTGGAATAGTAAGAGAGATGTCAACTAGATATGTTCGTTTTATGAGAGTTGTTTCATCTTTCTTTTTAATGGTAAAGACTTTTATTTTGTTAGGATTAGGAATGTTCGTTTTGGACTCTGGTTTGGATTCATTGACCTTCTGCTTTCCCTTTTGTTCAACTAATGAATGAGATTTTTGAGAACAAGCGGAATTAGCTTTAGAGCAAGATGGAGATGAATCAGAGGAAGTAGAGGAATTAGAAGAACGAGAAGAATTAGAAAGAGAGGATTTGGATTGAGAGGATTTCCTGGCTGGTGACTCTAGGTGACCCTTTTGCTTTTGATCATTGGAGGGACTGACCTTAGAGTTTTGTTCTCTTTTGACTTCAGAACTGAACCTCTACGTTCGGTTGGAGTTGTTCTTGGAACCGAACCTTTGGTTTCGGTTGAAGTCTTTTTCAGAACCGAACCTTTGCCTTCGGTTGGTATTTTCTTGTGAACCGAACCTTGGCTTTCGGTTGTTGGAACATTCAGGCTTTCTTACAGGATTGTTTTCATACTTCAGATTCTTGTCTTGGTGTGAGTAGTATGCATTGTGGGAGTGCCAGAATTGTTTCCTTTCAGAAAGGTTTTTCCTGTATCTTTGGTTCCTTTCTATCTTCTTATTCCTCATCTGCTTAGGTTGATGATGAACGTTCGCTTTCGTTTTCGTTGTCTCCTTGGCTGGTTCCTTTTGAACTTCAGGAGTTTTACTTTGAGCCGAGGGATTAGATGGAATATCTGAAGAAGATCCAGTTTGCACTGAGGGAGTAGAAGGAATATCTGAGGAAGTTCCACTTTGAGCTGAGGGAGTAGAGGGAATGTCTTCTTTTGCCGAACGATCATCCTCTTGAGGAATATCTTTCGTACCACTGGTACTTGGCTCATTGAAATTATCCGGCTTGTTCAATGGTTTAGGGATGTATCTTCCTTTGCTCATCAAAGAGGTTCTTTCAGACAATCCAACGGTTTCGTTTGCATTATCAATTGGAGCTTCCCAGAAGTACTCATCACAGCCATCAGCATTGTCTTCGTTAACAATAGCTGTGAGTTCAGCTGTTTGATGTTCGGTTACTCCAGTCACCTTGTATACTTGATTCGGAGTGGTCCTGACCTTTTGATACACAACAGCTTTCTCTACTAATTTCGGGGACTTTTGTTGGGACAATCGAGCGAACTCCACAAAATTTTTAGAAATTAGATTTTTGTGGTTTTTAGTTTCGCTTTTAACAAATTCTGAGCAGTCAACCGTGTCCTCTACAGAAATTTCACTCATGTTTTCGTCCTCGTTAAGCTCAGATGAATTTTCAACATCGATTTTGTTTTCTGAGCTTACGTTGGCGTTTAAAGAGTCAAATTTTTGCATGGTTTCGGTTCTCAGTTTAAGTCTGTCATTTTCATCCAAAAGATTTTTGTGCATGTCCTTGTGGTCATTGGATTTAATGAAGGACTCAATTTTGTCCAGTCCATACATGTAGGTCGGATTGACATCATCAGACGATATCACACTCTCACAATTGTAGGCTTCGACATCGATTTCGTCCTCCTTAAACTCTAGGAAGGGCAAAATCATGCGATGGATCCTTTGGCCTATCTCACAATCCAAGTGAAGTTGAGTAATATTAGAATATAAATGTTTAGCAATTAAACAAAAAAGATTTCGCTGTTTCAACAATTTTAAATTGTCTCTCTGCAAATAAATGTTTTCGTCTTTAACTTTAACTAATTCCGACTCCTTTAACTCAATCCACATTCGCCGCTCCTCACTCTTCGACGCCACCCTGCTTAATTGATCAGTCAGGTTAGAATTGGTGACTCGAGTTTGAGTTAAGCTACTATCAAGATGAGAAATTCTTGTATTAACGTTTTTTAGTTCTTTCTCATATGAGGATGGTGGTACTTTATCAGTTCATCGAGCTCATTGAACTGCTGGCTGAGTGGTTTGGCCGTAAAACACATATCCTCCTGTAACTTTGGTCCATCGCTTCCTCCATCGGTGTTGTATCCCCTCATTTGAGATACATCAGTCACCATGAAGCATTTTCCATCACTGCTTTCCTCCTTAGCCACATATGCCTTTCCATGGGTAGGCTTCCTCACTTCTTCGTCTTCTGAGTCGGTAGACCAAACTTCCGTGCTACCGAACTCGTCATCATTAACCGAACCCTGCACAATAAGAGCATTAATAGAAGGGTTAGCGGTAGACTTCTTCTTTCTTAACTCATCCAGTCTCTTCTGCAGCACGGCTTCCTCATCATTTCCATCGTCCTTTTCAGCCATCTTCTTAAGAACACAGTCCTTAGCATAGTGGTTTTTGCCACCACAGTAGAAACAGCTTACTCCAGAATCGCCATCTACCTTCGGTTCCTTCTTGGGCTCCTCAGCCTTTGGTTCATTGTTCACCTTTTCAGAGCTGTAACTCCCCTGACAGTTTCGGTTTTTGTTGCTGGGGAATCTCTTCTTTATGAACCTCTTGGGATTGGACACCATCATGGCATAATCCTCATATGTGAGGTCATATTCCTCCAAATTGAGCTCTTCATCCTCCATTACAGCTTTACTTTTAGATAGGAGGGCCAACAAACCAAGACTAGAAACGACGCTCTTCTCTTGCACCACAATCTTCTCTTGGGACTTTAGAATACCCACCAGTTTCGCCAATGAATATGATTTAAACTGCTCATGGGCTTTGACTGTGGAAACCACTGCTCTCCATTCAGACCTCAGTCCGTTCAAGAAAGTAACCTTCTGTTCGATAAGCTTCCTTTCAATGTCGTGTTTGATCATCTTGCTGAGAAGATGATTGAAGCGATCAAACGTTTGGGTCACCGTTTCTTCATCCCCTTGCCTGAATTCTCCAAACTCAGATAGAAGCAAGGTTTGGATAGAATGTTCAAGATCTTCGTCTGTGGAATACAGTTCGCGAAGTCTATCCCATACTTCCTTCGCCGTTGTGCATGAGCTGACCAGTCTGAATGTGTCGGACTGAAGGGCGAATCTGATCAATCTTAACGCCTTAATATTGCACTGGAATTTGTCTTTTTCATCTTGTGCAATATCCTTCACGTCCTTAAGCAGATCGTTGTACTCTTTTTGTGTCTTAATAATTCTGGATGTTGCAGAATGAGAAAACGGTCCATTGATGATGGCTTCCCATATGAGATAACCATTGTCCTCCGATCCAATCACGTAGTCTTCAAAATGATGCGCCCACACTTCATACTCATGGGTGTATAAGATTGGAATCTTTGTCGTCGAACCGATGCTGTTGGAAATATTAATAGGGTTTGATTGCGTCGCGTCCATTATGATCGTAAAAACCTGTTCAAAGATCAGACTTGTAATAAAGCATATTAGGGCAAAACAATAAATATCAAGATATGTCAATTAAGATGACGGCTCAATAAATATCGATGATTGCGGAAAAACCCTAATGGAAATCTTTTTCACAGAAAAGATGTGTATCGATTACACAGCCTCCTGCTCTGATACCAATTGATGGGATTAAAATAACTATTAATCTATGAAGATCGATTAGATCTTGAACAAGTATATGAATATAAAACAGTAAGAACGCAATAATAAGAACAAGATAAGATTGAATCAAACATGTCGAATGATTTAAACAAAATCCTCAGAAGAGCTCGATTAAGAACATCAACTGTAGAGGATTGAGAGGTTACAAGAACGATTAAAGAAACCTGCTTTGCTCTAGATGAATCGCTAATCATAAAATCTCTAAAAACATAAACCTCTATCTCGTTACCCTAATATGCATGCAAGCATTAACTTATATACAATACATAAAAGGCTCTCGGTTGGACAGGCCCAAACCGGAGTGTACATGGCTAAACTATCGAGCCCAAAAGACGCAACATCAAAATAATCTTCAGCCCAACAGTTTTTCTAGTTGTACATGCAATAATCATCCAAAGCTTGTAATCCCTAGATGTAGCATACCAAAATCTAAATTACATCTAATAAACAAGTTATAGTGTTACCTTTGATTGTAGCTTGATGATCTTAATCTTATGAGTACCTAGCACCTCAAATGTGATGCCTTTAATGAATCACAAACACCAAAGAAATTGGAGAATCTTAGAGAGAGAGAGAGAGGGTGCAGGCTAATTTCGGCTCTTAGGAATCCTTCTAGGGTTGTGGTAGCTAAAATTATGATGCCTAAGGGTTCTATATATAGGTGAGGGATTAGGGTTTCAGTTAAATCCCTAATCTGGTTGCTTAAGCTCTAAACAACCGATACAAACATTCCAGAACCCTAGCCTTGGACGAATTCTTATGGACTATCCATAAGATTTCATCCACCCCGATATTTAGGGATCCTCAATGCATTTTGCAACTATCTCATAATTACAACTTCAGTCCCCTTAATTCAATTAACCTCTTTTGATCACCAAATTAATTCTTGACCAACGTTAATTAAATAATACGATTTCTCTTTTAATATATTATTCATATAATATACTAATAAACCATAATAACCTCTTGCCCCATTATTCATCCAATCAAGTTGCTTTGGTGAAGGAAACCTAAAAGGACCATGCTACAACCGGGCCAAATACATTCCAAATATAGTTATGGCTTAGACACATAATACAACAGGTGATAGCTTTTTACCTCCAAATAACAGCTAGCGCTGAAAGAGCACTGGATCCAAGGGCTTCTTCTTGTTCCAAGCCTTTTTCTCCTTAATCTCCTTCCAAAAAATTCACTAGAACATACAATCTTAGTCTCTCTCTCTCTCTCTCTCTCTCTCTCTCTCTCTCTCTCTTACAAATGAGTACAACTCGATTAGGGTTTCTCTCAGTGTGTTAAGGTGATATGGGAGGCGGAAATGAAGGCTTAATTTCCTTTAAATAGGATACAAGCCCTGAAAATTAGGGTTTTCATACTCAGCTCCTACTCGTCGAGTTGGGATCCTCCAACTCATCGAGTAGCCTCTAAAAATCACACGACCATCTCAACTACTACACGACAAGTTAGGACCAACCTACTCATTGAGTAGTGTAACATCCAAAAATTCAGGTATGATAGTTGTGTTTCAATTTTTGAAAATTTAGGAGGGAGTCGACGAGTCGAATGTCTGACTTGCCGAGTCATGTCGAGTGATTACGTGGATTTAATGAGCGGACTCGACGAGTCCAAGTATGTAGTCGTCGAGTAGGTTCTGGGTAGAGAAAAGCCTAAGTTTTGGGGTTGGGGCCTATTTAAAGGAACTTATGACCTTAGGTGCACCTCATACCTCCTGTGAGAAACCCTAAATCACCATAGGAGCCATGAGATAGTTCTTGTGGTGAAATCAAGTAATTTGGTGGGTCATATGGAAGGAAAAGAGCATGATGCGAGCAAGAACCGAGATGGGGGTTATAGACCTAGCAGTTCTTCACATGGGACTGAGGTGGGAAACCTGAGATCTAAACCTTGTGACGTCCTTGAAGACTAGATGCCCTAACTTTAGTTGTCCAAATGAGGGTTAATGAGCTAAATCCCACATGAAAAGCATGTAATGGTGTTTTGAAGCAATAGCATCATGCATGAACGTAAAGATCAAAACTTTACGTGATTATTGAGCCTTCAGATGATAGATCTATGGTTTAGAGTGATAGATCTGGTGGAAATCGTCTGAATAAGAATAAGACTGCACAGAATCGCTGAGCCAATGAGCCGACTCGACGAGCTGGGTAGGGTTTTCCTGATCGAGCTAAATCACTTACTAACTCGGCGACTTGTGGGCTCAACTCGACGAGTTGGATTGAATCCTCGCGAAACTTTGGATAATGTAAGTGGACTCGACAAGTCACAATGGTGCACTCCCCGAGTCGGGTCAAATCTGGATTGTGGACTCGAGTTGACTTCTGTTGACCTTAGGGTTGGGTCATCCATGTGTAATGGAGACCATGGAGGGGTAAAATGGTCTTTTATCCACTTCAAGAATTAGACAGATAAAGAGTATCGCCTTGGGTATGATGGTTTGAATAAGTATTGCTAAGAAATGTTTATCCTATCTGTTAGGCGGAAGCTAGGTCGAGATTCCTGAGTGTGAGGCTGTCGCCTGGTAGCTTTTAAGGTGAGTGTTCTCACTATACTTTACCTAGAGTGGTAATTATGTGTGACCAAAAGGTCTTATGTGTTATGATGAGTATGTGATGTATGTTGTTATATGATATGTCTATCCTATGTTATGTTATGAGAAATATGATATGGACCGGAAGGTCAAGAACGTATGGGCCAAAAGGTTTAGATGATATAGACTGGAAGGTCAAGATGATATAGGCCGGAAGGTCTACCAGGATTATGGGATGGAAGTTCCCTGAGATACATTGACCGGAAGGTCTTGTAGAGCTATATCCTTGAGTGGCGTTTGTGCGTTTGCAGTATCTTGGCGAACTCATTAAGCTTCGTGCTTACCGTGTTATGTGATATGTGTTTCAGGTTTCTTCAGGATCACAGGATGGCACCGACTTGATTGTACACACCATAGAAAGAGTTATGTTTTAAGGATCCTGGATTATTAATGGAGTTGTGTTTTGTAATTTGAATAAACGAGATTTTATACCATATGTTATGAAAACTATGCGATTTTTAAAATGAAAAATTGGTTCTAAAATTTGTGGTGTTACAATTTGGTATCAGAGCCTTTGTTTGAGGGATTCAGATACAACTTCGGGTATGTCTGGACTCAAACTGAGAATTTGAGAAAGGTTTTTGAAAGAAATGATTTTTCACAAATGATTAAGAAATTTTAAGAGAAAGAAATAACGAGAAGTGTGTAAAATCAACCTGCGCCCGAACGATGATTTCCTAAAATACCTTTACTTTATGTGTTATGAGATGATATGATATATGTTACGCATGTTAGAAGTAGGCTAAGTATTTCATGATCTAGGACTAGATTGGCCTGATTTGTGATGCCTTAGCCTAGGGATCTTGCTATCTGTGTTAAGCTTTGAATAGAGGAGTAATCTAGGAGACATACCTAGATGAGCATTGGAGAAGCCTTTCGAGAAAGTAGTAGATACCTACAAGGGGTAGACTTGCTTGAGTTTGGTGATAAACTTTTTAGGGTATGTATAGCAAGAAGGGTTATAGCCTAGAATGATTTTATGTGTTGATAGAGGATGTTCGATGCCCGAATGTTGCTTGCTCTGTGCTTTGGGGGACTCTTGATGTTGGGAGTCAACTACTAAGTGAATATGACGATATTGAGGAGGTAGATGATTGGAATCATAAGGAGTTCTTCAGTAGCTGATGGAAGAGAAATGTGAGGACTTAAGGAAAGTCCAGGGAGGAACCTTCATTAAATAAGCATGCTGATGAAGGAAGGGTATTCGCTGGAAAGCGATCAGGTCTAACGGGATTGATAGGTTGAATAGAATGATTAGTTGTTTAGGAACTCTGGGATGATCAAGGTGGAAAGTATGGGTAGATGTGGCAGGTAGGATGGGCCCGTAGTACTGAAAGCAGAGGAACCATACTCGATACTGGTAAAATTCCAGAGGTTCTAAGTAGCAGATGAGAAGTGATCATATGGTTCAATTACCATGAGTCACAACAGATGAGAAGTGATCGTAGGGTTCGAGTTCCATGATGAGAAGTGATCGTATGATTCAAGATCCATGATGAGAAGTGATCGTATGGTTCGAGTACCATGATTCATAGCAGAAGAGAAGTGATCGTATGGTTCGAGTACCATGATTCATAGCATATGAGAAGTGATCGTATGGTTCGAGTACCATGACCCGTAGCAGATGAGAGGTGATCGCATGGTTCGAGTACCATGATATGTGGTAGATTAAGAGGAGATAGCATGTTTCGAGTGCCACGTTTCGTGGCGGAGGGTATTTCTGGTTTTACTAGTTATTCCGTTGAGATTGACGAAACTGGGATTCGGTGTGATAGAGTGTGGGGCCAGAGGGCCATGTGAATGAGTTACAATGGAATATACCTTAAGTAGGGTGGAAATTGAGTTGGGTTTCATCAAATTTTCTAAAGAGGCTATTTGGAGTCGCGAGACTCAGGGATGAATAGAAGCGATGCTTTAAGGAAGATTGCGGTCTGAGCTAAGGAGTCGGCCGATAGCGGAGAAGCCACTTTTGGTAACTAGAGTTGTACTGTCTTCTGTAGGAAGCAGAAGGGAATAATGAGATGTCAGTCTCAGAGTTGGAGGTAGGCCCTATGAGGATAGCAAAGGGTTGTAATCTTTTCAACAAGAATGTTTGGGCGGTAATTTGTGGCAGATATTCTTACCCCATGAGTGAGTCATTAGTGGGACTATGATGGTTAGGGAAATGAAGAAGTGCCTTGTTGACAGTGGTGTATTGTTATTGCCAATTTACGGTAGGTGAGACGAGTATATCGGGGCGGTGGCCCTCGTGGCCTGCATTGTGTATTGACAAAGAGAATGAGGTATGTGCTTTTATGATTATTCCTGATTTGGTGAGTGGGGCGAAGGGTTAGAGTCAAAGTGTGTGAGAGGACACTAACTCCAGATTTGAGACAGATTGGATACGGAATAGTGAGGATTCCAGCGGTGTATCAGTCTGACGCCTCAAGATGTCCAGAGGCAGTTATGTAGGAAGGATTCTGAGATGCTGTCAGGAACGGGATTTTTGGAAATTTTTTGGTTTCCTTGGGGAAGTTCATGGGATGACTGCGTTATACATTCAAGAGTCAAGTGTGACATAACTGGTAAGACAGTCTACTGAGTAGATTGTAGATGTGCCAATTGGTGCTTATTCGAACCCTGAGTGGGGGAGAACTGGTTTTCCAGTAAGGGGATCAACGATTCATTCAAGTGCGGTTAGAGAAACGATTATCGAGACCTGCTGTTCGACTACATGAGACCATGGTTATTGGTGGCCGAGACAAAGTGCAGAGCAAGGTAATGTAGGATGTATGTGTTCAGGAAAAGACGAGTGTCCCCATGGCAGGTCGCCGTTGGATAGATACTATACGGTGATTAGAAATTCTTCAAGGTTGTAATGGTAAAATTTGAGGTGATTAGGTCAAAAGGATAGCTTCAGCGGGGAAGAACTTCTGGCTTAGCATATGGGATGATTACGTGCATTTTGGGAAGGGTAGAAGTGGATCGGGTGACCAACTTCAGGGTCAGTATGTGTATACTTGCATGGGTTTAGAGCAATAGAGGAGGAAGTCTTGGATGTTCATCAATGTTTTCTGAGTCGTTCACAATTCGTCTTTAAGAGCTAGAATATTCCTAAGTTGTGTGTCGTTGGGAAATGAAGATTTGATATGAGATTTTGAAGGAATGAATTTTTGTATCTTTGTATGATGCCGTAAATAGGAGATCCGTGGCTGAGATAGGACATCCTGAATTTCTGTAATGGTGTACCGAGGTATCAGGAATCTAGGATTCGTGCATTTCACAATCCCAAATCCCAAATCCTTACTACAAATCCTTACTTAAATCTGTTAGATTATAAACTGTCACACCCCAAAACCGGAACGGCGGAAACGTTCAGGGGTGGAGGGCATCATGTTTAGTATCACGAGATATGTATATGGTAAGCAAGTAATGAACAACCATTTCATTTGGAAAGAAAGTGTTTGCAATGTGTGTGTTCACAAAACATAGAATTCATAAACAAATAACAAAACAAGACTTGAAGTTATAATGCTCCATCTTCTAATTTCCCATGCATGAGCACTTGTCTAATAGTCTCCTGAGAATACAAGTTATTTGAAAGAGTTGATCAACAATTAAGTTGTTGAATTCATAAGATTTTAGTGATTTGAGTAAGCTATAAAATGCTGTTGAAAATGTATATGTAAAAGTGGTGTAAGCTGTAAGTTCTGTTTTGAAAAAGGTTCATCTGTTCCTCTAGAAAATCCTATATTTCCTACTTGAATGAAAGTTAAGTAAAATGACACTACAAGCCTTTCTATGTGTACTAAGTGGGTACAAGTTATATAAATCTCAGAGTAAACAAACAATCGATTGTGTGTATCTTCCCTAAGTTCATATCCCAACGAGGAACAGAAAGTAAGGTGGATGGCACACATCCCATTGTTTGTTAGATCGTTATATTATATAACCCTGGTGTATTCACTTGCTACTAATGGAGTTAGTTGTAATGATTCCTTTATATCTAATGAAAAGTTCTTTAAGAAAACCTATATTTCTTATAGTAAAAATAGTGACCACAGTGACTACTTTTATAATAGCTTAGTTTATACTTCTCTATATAATCTAATATCGATTAGAAAGTTAATTGGGTGAATCTGCCCTAAGCCCACAACCCAACGAGGAACAGGAAGTAAGGCAGAAAACACACATTTAACTACCTTTTGGGTATTAGTTTTATATATAAACATGGTGTATGAACGAAGGTATTATAGAGTTACTCACCTAAATTCTTGAAAATTGTACCGGTTTTATAAAATGGATTAAACCCTTTACTGGGAAGTTTCTAGTTTTGAATACTCAAAAGTACTGACTTTGGAAAGTATGTTTTGTACTAGAAAACCGTGCTCTGGCTCTATGTCCAATAACCTGACCCATACATGGTACTCTTATGATGAATTAATGTATACTAAGCATACATACATATATATATATATATATATATATATATATATAATCAGATAGATAATAGATTGGGTGAATCTGTTCCAAGCCGACAACCCAACGATGAACAAAAAATGAAGCGAAGAGGACACATCCTATTAGCTGTCGGAACCTATTGGTATATATGTATCTTTTGATGTATACATTAAGGAATCATAAGACTAGCATTATGATCCTATCCTTTAACCGTAGCCTTGTACTAAGGCATCTTCTGTTCTGTGCTAGACCCGACTGTTCCTTTGTCGATTTGTAAAAAGTATACTTTCTTAAGTTTATAACTATCTTGACTAGAAAATAGTTCAACTTTCAAGTGGTACTGTCACTTTATGAAAGTAATGGGAAAAGTAAGTACGCAGATGTCGTTTATAATGACATACAGACGTACTAAATAACCTAAAAACATATTTTTTTTATTACGGTCATAGTGTGAAGGCTAGAACCCCTACTAAACGCTCTCCCTGTCAAGAGATTAAGGGAACCAAATGCGACCCCTGCAAATTCTTGCAAGCCATGTAATTCACATTAAAGTTATATGATCATGTATACCTAATATAACTATCACCTTTTGTTTAAAACAATGAGTTAGTGATTCATTGGTATAGTTAGATCCTGTTTGTGTGTTCTCATGCTATCGCAACCTAACCTGTTTGTTCTGTATGGTATTGTTCTGTATCTCTTTACCACATGTTCTGTATGGTATTGTTTGATTCTGTTCACTACTTGTTTGATTCTTGCATGAACTGACTCTTTGTATGCTTCATTGTACTAGAAGTAACGAATAGCATTCTCCAAAACTATACCTATTATAGTTTACTAATGTTCTACTTGGACTGTTATTGAAAAGACTCATTTATCTACTAAGTTATGCTTGTACTTTAAAAACGGAGTTTTGTGTAACTATAAAGTAACATAACTTTAAAGAGTTTTGAAATGTTTTGAGAACTTATAAATAACATAAGTAACATTTTGAAAGATCTTTAACAACAAACATTCACACAATTATCATTGTGCTCAACTTTTGTTCCCCCTTAAACAGTTAAAGCAGTTAAAAGATTCATTATGCGGTATGAACTCACCTGACGTGGGTGATTCAATCGGGTATGCGTGTAAGGATGAGAAGTTCCACGAATGAAGTCCTGAGACACAACAAGTCCTAAATGAAATATAAGGACACATATTGACATGAGAATAGTGTTTATAAACAACTATATGAAAGGAAACACCTTCCAGGACTAGGGAACACCTTGATTAAGTGTTGGAATCACATGTGATTCATAAAAGGGAAGTGAAATGGCATCTATGGGTGTTTACGGTTTTGTAACCAATTCCACTTGAGTTTACGGTCGTAAACCCTTGAGTTTACAGCCATAAACTCATGGTACTTTGACCATTTTGTGATTTGAAGTCTTACAAGTCATTCTAAGCATTCCTACTTCATCTTTAAGCCATATGAAGTGATTAGGGCAACATATCACCCCTTTATGGGGTTTACGGTTTTTGGACCATTTGCCTTTGGGTTTATGGTCGTAAACCCAAATGGTTTATGGTCATATCATGTTTTCAAGTACTTAGCCCATCAAGGTAAGGTTCTAGGCTAGTTTCCAAGGCTTGGCAAGAGAATAGGGACACTTTGGCACCCTTTTTAGGGTTTATGGTCCAAGAACATCTTGGACGGTAAACACCTTTGATCTTGGCTTTCTTGGGTGTTTTCTTGATGTTTAGAAGTGTAAGAAGGCTTATAATACTCTAGGATAGAAGTACTTACAAGGCAGAAGCTTGAAAAGGTGCTAAAAGTCCAAGAACACTAGTGTGTGTTCTAGGTGTTCTTGGTGAAACTTGAGGATCTACACTTTTGGAATGATTTCACGGATGAAATCATGTTAGATCACTAGATTAGGGTAGATATCAACTTACTAGGGCTTAGAAATACTTATTAGTTGAAGATCTTGAAGAAAACTTGGATGATACTTAAGAGAGAAATGGGTTTGGATCTTGCACTTGTGAAAAATGGATAAAATGTCTAAGTCTCTCTTATATAGTCATTAGGGTTATGGCCCTAATACCATTTGGACCCTAAACTCAAACTCTTGGAGTTTTAGGAACGTAATTGATGCACAATAATCACTAGTGCGTCCTCTCTCCTGTTAACTTCTGAAGCACTAACTTTAAAACACTCAAACTTATTCCAAAAAGCTTGAAAGTTAGCAGACACGATTTTGACTTCTGTTGAAGTGAATGGTTGTACAGAAAAGATATTTCGGGTTGTCACATCATCCCTCCGTTAGAAGGAATTTCGTCCTAAAATTAGCTTTCTTAGCATTACTATTGGGGTTGCTCTCTTCTTATTGGCAGAATGCTCACTCGTAGACTTGGCAACTTTTCCCTTCCGTTCATGATAGGATTCATACCTGGTCCATCTATCATTACCTTGTGTATACAAGTCGTATATAATTAGGGTTAGTATGACGGTCGGATGTGCGACTCTGCCCCAGGTCCACAACCCAACGAGGAATAGGGGAAAGGGTGGAAACACACATACTAAGTCTGCGTAATTAAAATCATATACCACCCTCGCGTATACACCAAAGAGTAATAGGTGGGCTGTATTCATCCATAGCCTCTATGCTTGAATACTTCGGTCTGCGGACATCTGACGATAAGGCTTCGGAGGACAAAGTACTCTTCACACGAGTACTTCGGGGGCTTAGAATACGAAAGATAAAGTTTAGGTTTAGGTCGGACCTTCAATACGAATGACGAAGGTTTCGAGAACATGCCGATCGAGGCGATAGAAACATATGAACTCAGTATGGTGAGTACCACGCCAACTCATGACGAAAGAAAACAACAGACTCTATACTGAACAATGTTTTAGTCAAATGAAAGAAACATCTGATAAATGACGATGTATCCACGGATGCTCGATTATGTACTCCTAGTATGTTCGACAATGTACTCCTTGTAACTGTTCTCGTGTTTCCTGTTTTCTAATTGAAGTTAACACTCCTACGTATGGTACCGCTATGTGCGCATACATATGAACAAAGGTGTTCTACCAATTTGTGGGGATACTTTATATCATAATCCTCCTCGGTACCACTACCATCGCCCGTCATATACAAGTTATGAATATTTCAGATGTACCTGGTCGTCAACTGAGTAACTCTGCCTCATATCCTCAACCAATTAGGGATGGGGACCTAAGCGGAGTCACTCACTCTAAGTCTGCACCATCTTATTTGAGCATAACCCTGATGTATATGGTGAGCCATAATAGCTTCTCTAAAGGATCCTTTAGTTTTCTTGAATGTTGTGACCTATTTCAACATGTTAGTTGTTATAGTTACCTTTAAGTGTTATCGCCCAATTTTAATCTTATATGAATATAAATTAATTTTTAAAAGTAATTACTATTTTGAAAACATACCATTATTCGATGACGACTCTGGGGTAGATTCTCCTGCGGTGATCATCAGAATGCGTCCATCCGCGCTTATGTTCCTAATTATCGGGTAGTTCCCCTGATTGTGTCCAGACTCACCACAGCCATAGCAGGCTTGGTTTTCTTCAGCTCCAGGGACTTGGGAGATCGGTTGAGCCAGTGCCCTACAGTAACGGACTGTATGTCCCTTTCAGTGGCAGTTCAGACACTGCATTTCCCGACATACTCCCATGTGGTAAAAGTTGCTTTTTCCACACTTCGGAAGGTTTCCAGCATATCGACCGGCAAGTGTTGAAGAAGTAGGTGTCGTAGCGGCGTACATAGTACTCGCTTGTTGTTCTTGCGGGGTGTCTTTTGTTGTTCTCTTCTTCTTCCTCTTATTCCCCGAATTCTGGTTATAGTCTTCTTCCCTTGATGGTTCTGGAATAGGGACTTTTACACCATGGCGGACTCCATGGTCGATGAGTCGCTGAGCCAGGCATTTAGCACTATCGAACATGGCTGGGTTACATGATAGCACATTCCTTGGGTTGGAGCAGTCAGACTTAAAAAGTACTTTCTATCTTCTTGCTCTCTGAGGTAATCATCTCGGGGCATAGAGTTGCTAGTTCACTAAATCGGCCAGTGTAGGTCACTATGTCTGAGCCAACCATAGTGAGATCCTACAGCTCTTGTTCCAGTTTTTTAATCTCGCCTAATGGGCAGTATTCCTCCCGCATTAACTCTTTTAGGTGTTCCCAACCTATTGAGTTTGCCACTAATAGGGTCAGTGACTTAACATGGTTGTTCCACCATGTTAGGGCCTTGCAAGAGAAGGTGCATGCAACAAACTTCACTTTGCTTCCTTCTGGGCATAAACAAATTTCAAAGATCGACTCTGTTTTCTCGAACCATTTCATGAGGGCAATGACTCCTTCAGTCCTTTTAAAGGACAATGGTTGGCGTCTGGTGAAGTCCTTGTTGGAGAACTCTCCCTGGCGCACAGGGACGTCACCTTGAGTAGAATCAGTAGGCATTTCACCTCCACCTGTACTGATGGGGTGATATTGTTCCATGGTTGTTGCCACAGCCGCGGCCACTGCAGCGTTTATGGTTGCCATATCTATTTGCGAAGGAGGCGGTATTGGAGTTATCGGAGTAGTGTGCCTGGGTGATCCGTGAGGAGGCATCTTTGCTATAAGAAAACAAAGATGAGACGGAATAAGTCTATAGCAATGGACACAAGCCGGAAGCTGAAAAGACAAGGTTATCCTAGTTCTGGATGCATCGGGTCATGACTTCCACAGGGTTCTAGGAACAATTCATAAATAAGTCTATACCTAATAAACTCTATGAATTTGAAATAACTCTCCTCGAATGAACATCTGTTTCCTGAATAACTGTTACCAGCTGCATGTAAGAAAATAATCCTAACACATGTAATGTGAGCAGTATTTCCACTCGCTCGATAAATTAACACGATTAATATTTATTAGTGTGACGTGTAAGACGTTTTGGTTACTTCGGCTGATCTCTCCTTGAAAGCTTTTCATGAACTTGTTCTTGTTCCTCCTGAACTCTTCTATTGTCTACTATGAGGAAGTGGTTACATCTATCTGGGCTTGTCGTGCAAGAATGAAAGTGACTAAAGAACT
Organism: Lactuca sativa; assembly: GCF_002870075.4. Classification (NCBI taxonomy): domain Eukaryota; kingdom Viridiplantae; phylum Streptophyta; class Magnoliopsida; order Asterales; family Asteraceae; genus Lactuca; species Lactuca sativa. The sequence continues at coordinate 103,712,340 of NC_056623.2, read as the reverse complement.
TATGAGCTTTAAGGTAACTTTATGGGGTGATCCTTACGGAATACTCCTATAATTGTACAAGGTACACAACTTTGTATATAATTTAAGATTAAATAGACCTTTGAATAAGTGATCCCACTCCAACACTACATCCTTAAGAGGAATGGATAGTGAAGCGTAGGCCACGGATTATAAGTCTATAAGATCTTGATTATATATACAACTTTAGGAATATATCTTGCAAGATTATAGATCGATCCGTAAGGGTCTTTTAAGTTCTCACATAAGTTATTTATCTCGACTAAAATACTCCTATAGTATTCTAACTCTGAATGTACTTGTTCTGGAGTTCTGGTAAGTTTTAACACTGTTGCAACACCACATCATTCCCAAACACATGTCAGTCACATCTCGAATTAATATAGTTGATCAGACTATACTGATCCTAGCTATGATTACGTAACTGCTCAGGTTGACGACAGTGCCCAACCTTTAAATACTTTAGTTTTGTTCTCCTTGTCACACTAGTTCTATTATGTACATGTATGAGCAAGTAAGTATATTTTTAAAAATTGTAGTTATAATCTAAAATATATCATTATTCAGAGCACTTAAGCCCCATTGCATTTATAGCTTTATATATTTTATCGGTTGATATACTTAGTTCACTATAAACAATGCTCTTATACCAATCTGTCACACCCCAAAACCGGAACGCCGGAAACATTCAGGGGTGGAGGACGTCATGTTTAGTATCACGAGATATGTATATCGTAAGCAAGTAAAGGACAACCATTTCATTTATAAATAAAGTGTTTACAACGTGTGTGCTCACAAAACATAGAATTCATAATCAAATAACAAAACAAGACTTGAAGCTATAATGCTCCATCTTCTAATATCCCAGCACGAGCACCTGTCTATTAGTCTCCTGAGAATACAAGTTATTTGAAAGAGTTGATTAGCAATTAAGCTGGTGAGTTCATAAGATTTTAGTGATGTGAGTAACCTGTAAAATGTTGTTGAAAATGTTTATGTAAAAGTGGTGTAAGCTGTAAGTTCTGTTTTGAAAACGGTTCGCCTGTTCCTCTAGAAAATCCTATATTTCCTACCTGAATGAAAGTTAAGTAAAATGACACTACAAGCCTTTTCTATGGGTACTAAGTAGGTACAAGTTATATAAGTCTCAGAGTAAACAAACAATCGATTGTGCGTATCTGCCCTAAGTTCACAACCCAACGAGGAATAGAAAGTAAGGCGGATAGCACACATCCCATTGGTTGTTATATCGTTATCATATATAACCGTGGTGTATTCACTTGTTACTCATGGAGTTAGTTGTAATGATTCCTTTATATCTAATGAAATTTTGTTTAGCAAAACCTATATTTCTTATAGTAAAAATAGTGACCACAGTGACTACTTTTATAATACCTTAGTTTATACTTCTATATATAATCTAATATCGATTAGAAAGTTAATTGGGTGAATCTGCCCTAAGCCCACAACCCAATGAGGAACAGGAAGTAAGGCAGAAAACACACATTTAACTACCTATTGGATATTAGTTTTATATATAAACATGGTGTATGAACTAAGGTATTATAGAGTTACTCACCTAAAGTCTTGAAAATTGTACCGGTTTAATAAAATGAATTAAACCCTTCAGTGGGAACTTTCTAGTTTTGAATACTCAAAAGTACTGACTTTGGAAAGTATGTTTTGTACTAGAAAACCGTGCTCTGACTCTATGTCCTATAACCTGACCCATACCTGGTACTCTTATGATGAATTAATGTATACTAAGCATACATATATATAAAATCAGATAGATAATACATTGGGTGAATCTGTTCCAAGCCGACAACCCAACGATGAACAAGAAATGAAGCGGTGAGCACACATCCTATTAGCTGTCGGAACCTATTGGTATATATGTATCATGTGATGTATACATTAAGGAATCATAAGAGTAGCATTATGATCCTATCCTTTAACCGTAGCCTTCTACCAAGGCATCTTCTGTTCTGTGCTAGACCCGACTGTTCCTTTGTCGATTTGTAAAAAGTATATTTTCCCTAGTTTATAACTATCTTGACTAGAAAATAGTTCAACTTTCAAGTGGTACTGTCACTTTATGAAAGTAATGGGAAAAGTAAGTACGCAGATGTCGTTTATAATGACATACGGATGTACTAAATAACCTAAAAACATATTTTTTTTTATTACGGTCATAATGTGAAGGCTAGAACCCCTACTAAATGCTCTCCCTGTCAAGAGATCAAGGGAACCAAATGCGACCCCAGCATATTCTTGCAAGCCGTGTAGTTCACATTAAAGTATATGATCATGTATAGCTCATATGACTATCACCTTTTGTTTAAAATAATGAGTTAGTGATTCATTGGTATAATTAGATCCTGTTTGAGTGTTCTCATGCTATAGCAACCTAACTTGTTTGTTCTGTATGGTATTGTTCTGTATCTCTTTACCACATGTTCTGTATGGTATTATTTGATTCTCTTCACTGTTTTTTTGATTCTTGCATGAACTGAATCTTTGTGTGCTTCATTGTACTAAAAGTAACGAATAGCGTTCTCCTAAACTATACCTATTATAGTTTACTAATGTTCTACTTGGACTGTTATTGAAAAGACTCATTTATCTATTAAGTTATGCTTGTACTTTAAAAACGGAGTTTTGTGTAACTATAAAGTAACATAACTTTAAATAGTTTTGAAATGTTTTGACAACTTATAAATAACATAAGTAACATTTTTAAAGATGTTTAACAACAAACATTCACACAATTATCATTGTGTTCAACTTCTATTACCCCCTTAAATAGTTAAAACAGTTAAAAGATTCATTATGGGGTATGAACTCACCTGATGTGGGTGATTCAATCGGGTATGCGTGTAAGGATGAGAAGTTCCACGAATGAAGTCCCGAGACACAACAAGTCCTAAATGACATATAGGGACACATACTGACATGAATGTAGTGTTTATAAACTACTATATGAAAGGAAACACCTTCCGGGACTAGGAAACACCTTGATTAAGTGTTGGAATCACATGTGATTCATCAAAGGGAAGTGAAATGGCATCTAAGGTTGCTTATGGTTTTGTAACCAACTCCACTTGAGTTTACGGTCGTAAACCCATGAGTTTACGGCCGTAAATTCATGGCACTTTGAACATTTTGTGATTTGAAGTCTTACAAGTCATTCTAAGCATTCCTACTTCATGTTTAAGCCTTAGGAAGTGATTAGGGCAACATATCACACCTTTATGGGGTTTACGGTTTTTGGACCATTTGCCTTTGGGTTTACGGTTGTAAACCCAAATGGTTTATGGTCATACGATGTTTTCAAGTACTTAGCACATCAATGTAAGTTTCTAGGCTAGTTTCCAAGGTTTGGTAAGAGAATAGGGACACTTTGGCATCCTTTTTAGGGTTTATGGTCCAAGAACATCTTGGACCGTAAACACCTTTGATCTTGGATTTCTTGGATTTTTTCTTGATGTTTAGAAGTCTAAGATGGCTTATAATACTCTAGGATAGAAGTACTCACAAGGTTGAATCTTGAAAAGGTGCTAAAAGTCCAAGAACACTAGTGTATGTTCTTGGTGTGCTTGGTGTTCTTGGTGAAACTTGAAGATCTACACTTTTGGAATTATTTCACGGAATGAATCATGTTAGATCACTAGATTAGGGTAGATATCAAATTACTAGGGCTTATAAATACTTACAAGTTGAAGATCTTGAAGAAACCTTGGATGATACTTGAGAGAGAAATGGGTTTGGATCTTGAACTTGTGAAAATGGCTAAAATATCTAAGTCTCCCTTATATAGTCATTAGGGTTTACGGCCCTAATACCATTTGGGTCGTAAACTCAAACTCTTGGAGTTTTTGGAACCTAATTGATGCACAATAGACACTAGTGCATACTCTCTCCTGTTAACTTCTGAAGCACTAACTTTAAAACACTCAAACTTATTCCATAAAGCTTGAAAGTTAGCAGACACAGTTTTGACGTGTGTTGAAGTGAATGGTTGTACAGAAAAGAGATTTCGGGTTGACAAAAAAATTCTATGCATTGGTCCTCTTGTAATGATTATGCACAAAGTCACAAAGACTTGTCAACAGACATTACAGAGTATTCCAATGGAGATCAACTCCATGGAATCGAAGTCTCATATTCAAAGTTCATTGCTTTGAACATTCTTCTTGAATTAAGTTTCCTAATCTTACACAGATTTAATGAATAACTTCCACCTATGGGAGTATTTCCATATTCCCCTTTTGACTATTACTCCTGAACAAGAGTTGCCTCTTTTCAGAATATGTCAATATGGTCCTTCCAAAATTAACACTATACTTGCAACTGTCCCTGAGCAACCAATCTTTGGTAACCCTTATATTGTCCTCGACAATTGCTTAATCAAATTAATCATGTCTAGTTCTAGTACTTTTTCCCTCTTAATTCTCGGGGCATTTTTGGAAAAATTTAGAACATATGAATATTATAGCCCATGCATTCGATCCTATATCCGAAGCATATGGGACATGATTGCAAACCACATGATACTAGACCAGTCTTTTGTTAAAATATTTCAATTTCTATTTGCCAAGTTCTCATAATTCAGATTATGAAAAGGAATGCCTTAATCATAATCGAATTTTAGAACGCAAATAATAGGCCCATATATAGAATTTCCTTATATTCAGCCATTCCAATATGAAATTCATATATATATCTTTGACTAAATATGATTAAAACCTCAATCTAAGCTTTTTAGAATTGAAATGAAGTAAAATTTCTTCTCCCTTAATTATAAAAAACAACTTTTCCCAATTGAAACCTTTTGTTTTCTATAATTAACATTGCTAACTTGCAACACTAATTATAATTATCATGCTCCCACTAGCTTTGACATGTACTCAGAAATTAGCTGAAATTCTAGAAATCAATACTTAATTGACTTCCTTACCAAAGTTTTGATACGAGATGCTTTGATAAAACTTTATCAAAATAATACACCTTTCATTAGATAAAACACAAGTGTGTCTAAACAATTTCAAAATTATGAAAATAGGATGCCTTAATCATAGTCTCAATTATTTAGACCTTTTCCATTTCTCACAAGTCCATGTTAGTGTCACAACTAGAAAAACAGTCTTCTACGACGCGCAATGCGTGTCGTAAAACGCTCAGATGACGCGCATATGTGTGTCAAGAAAGGCCCTGTCACTATGAGAGACGACACGCTTAGACGATGCGCATTTACGACATGCATTTATGACACGCAATGTGTATCATCAAAACCCTTGTCAAGAAAGGCCATGTCATAAACGAAGACGACATACATTTTTGCGTATCGTAAATTTAAATGTTTAAAATAAATATATTTATATATTTTTAAATATTTAAAATAAAATTTGCATTTAATGTCTCGTAATGGAAATAAAATACCATGTACAAAAATACAATCCATTGCATAATATAAAATAAAATTTCATACACAAAAAATAAAATAAATTGCACAAATTATAATATGTCATACAAAGAATAATTCAAATGTTAAACAAAAATAATACATTGCTAAAATGGGTTACACATTCCTATAAAACTAACAAATAATCATCCAACTCTGTTTCTTACTTGAATATGTGTGTAATTGTCTCCTTCATCAGCTGCCATGTCCAAAGTCGGATCTACCTTCCTAAGCAATATGTATAACAAAGACACATGTGTTAAACTTGTTACCATTAACATCTGATCATATGGACTCAAGTGTTAAACTTGTTACCATTAACATCTTATTCATATGGTCCACAGAAAGCCATGTGTTCTTCACCTCTAATTCAACAAGATTGTTATCTGCATAAATGGAAACAAATAGGAACGTTAACAACCCAATTATGAACAATTTCACAGGATGACATATCATGTATTACCAAAAAATGATAATCATTAATAAGTCCTTTCAAGGATAATTTCGTCTGAATAGAAGATTAAACTATATACAAATCATAAAGATTCTAAAAACAGTCGACTACATTGGAATTGATGGCTTATTAGAAGAATAAGATAGAAATGAAATAATAAGAGTTATAAATAACCATTGTGTATGAGGTACAGAGGGAATCATGTGAATCATGTGGACCTATACTTCTGAAATGTTGTCCTTCCTTTGCATCACAGAAATCAGAACCCTGGTCCTGTTATATGATTCATATACAGAGGCCAAAGTCAAAACAGGATAAAATATGCAATATATTTTTTACACCCACAAAAGCTCCTTTCCTGTTTTCCAATTTTTTTTTAATATTGTTAAAAGGGAACTACTGATGCCACTTACCCACAGACTCTTGCAGGGTTTAGCCTGCTAATAAGATAAATACTAGACTTTGAGCTAATAACACGGAGAAAAAGGTGAGCTTATATACCTATAAAAAACTATACATCATCTTCACTACAAACTTGGAACCACCATAACCGGTCAGCAGATTCATACACATTTGAGAGGTTAAAACATCTTAGAAAACTTCCTCATGACATTATGGTCACATAAATGCTATACATCATCTTCCTTAGGCAGTTTCACTGCTGTGTAAATACCTGAACCAGCTAGTGCGCCAAGGATGGGAGCTGTAAGGTAGATCAATATGCCTTCGTAGTTATTTGCAGCCATTGTTGGTCCCAAGGTTCTTGTTGAATTCATTAATGCTCGTGTCAGTGGCCTATATCATTTCAACAAAGGGAAAATGTGAACAAAGAGGGTACTCCTTTTTAAAAAAAAAAAAAAACTTCTATCAACATACCCAGTTATCAAAATATTAAGAAGGTCAATTTATGCATACCCAACTATAAGAATATTAACCATGACAGTTGCTCCTACAACTATTCCTGCCAGCTCATCAACCTGTGGTGAAATAAAAATTAAGTTACAATTATTTGAATAATTGCAAATTTTGTCTATGTTCATGTATATGTAAAATTTCCATAGCCAATTTTATATTAATATAAAGTAATAAATATATATGAATAATGAATATGGAAACCCAAATATATCTACACTCGACTTCTGGCGATACTTTACAAATTAAAAATTAATTAAATAGTAAGTACTTGTGATCTTTATGAAACTATATAATACGAAACTATCACTCCAAATCCACATGATGAGGAACAATCCAAATTTGTCATCACCAATATCAATATAAAAATAGACATTTCTCTGGTCATCATGGCTTTCAAGTTCACTAGACCAGTTTTTTAACTCTCTTCGTTAACTAACAAATTCCCCTTTTGTCTTGGATTTGGGTTTGGGTTTGGATTTCTTTTTGTTTTGATTTATTAATCGAAGCCGAATCCTTCTTAGAAGAAGGTTTTTTTGAAACCCCCCGTAAAAGTTACACTTCTTACTGCCCTCTTCCCCTTCCCCAGATTCACCTTCACTTTCAGACTTCTCTGGGCCACCATTCACTTTCTCATGTTCCTCCTCCTCCTCTTCCTCTTCCTCTTCTTCAAAGCCCTCTGCACTTTTACTTTTCTGCTTCTACAATAACAAACACACCAGTAAGAGAAAGGGAAATCCACCCACAACCACTATAAACTATATACCACAAACCATTCCCTTTATTATTATGTTTAGGCAACTTTCGGGGGTTCATGTTTTTCTCAACAAGACAAACTGATACTATCTTTGAACAAGTTGATGCACTTTTGTTGCGTTTGCTTCCTTTGCTTGGCTGCAGAAGAAGAATATATATACATTAAAAAGAGAGATTATAATATAATATGGTATATTCAAATGCAATAAATACCTGTTCTTTCTATGAAACAAACTCACTAGTTGTGATTTGAGGAAGCAACAAAAAAATCTATGAGGTTCACAACAACATCTTCTTGTGTGTATGCAAAATACACATCATGTTGTTTTGCTTTTCTTTGCTTTCACCACAAATAGTGTCATGTTACTTATCATGTCCAATGAAAGTGAAACAAATCTTTTTTGCACTGGTTTTGACAATTGGTATGTCAAGCAGATCACAAAACTCAAACAACTTCTCCTTCGTATACTTGTCAAGCTTTTCTTGCACTTTAGCCTTTTGCTTTTCTTGCAATAATTAAATTTTTTTAGACCCTTCATCCCTTGGCCCTTTCTATGCCATCAGAACTTGCTTTACTATATAACACTTCCATGCACATTTGTTTGCTGTTTATTAGTAATAGTTTTTATGAATCTAAACTTTATTTGATATACAATGCTTCTAGGCTGGCTTTTCCTTTATCAAATCGCCTAGGCAGACAAAACGATTTTCAACTAGGATAGGAAAGTAAGGAAGAGATCTATTTGATATTTATGTCAAGAAGATGAATATTTTCCAACTGTTTACCTCATTTTCATGCCACACAAAACAAGAAAACCATAATATGTTACTCTTAACCAGCAAAGCCTGCAGGTCAAACAAACACACAATTGTCCTTCAGTTAAAAATAGAAACTCCTGAAATATTTTTTTATATGTATATATACTGGTCCTTAGTAGAATTTAGCAAAGAAAAACTCAGAGACTTTTAGGATGAATATAAAGAAAATGTTGAAACTTTGATGGAAGATGCAATTCATACAGATCTAAACCATTTTTAGACGCAGTACAGACTCAAGTAAGTAACAAACAAATAATATACATTACTGGTCATTTGCCTTATTCCCCACCAGCTCAACTAATGTAAAAGAAAATAACAACCATAACATGGATTGGGGAATATTCCTTTCCTCTCCTACCAAATAAGACAGTGTGGAGCAGCTTAAGTGCATCAGAATGGGATGGAGAATCAGAAAAGTAGGGGGAAGGATATCACACCTAAGAAATCAAACAAGAAGAATTAGGGAGAAGGAACAAAGCATACCTGAGATGTTTAGAGAGTAGAAGTGAGGATCGTGGAATGAGGAGGAAATCGCCATTAAAACCTACATAGTTTTTCAGTTAGGGTTAAACACAGGAGAAGATGAGAAGATCAAAAACTGATATCAAAGCTATGAATAGAGGATAAATTAAATAAATAGAAGAACGAAAATATTTGGAAGAGAGAATAACCAAACCATATCTTAGTCGGGCTAGGGTGTGGAAATTTGATCAGTCTCCGACAAGGTCACATGAGCCCGAGGTCACCTGAGGAAAATACCCCTATGGTCGTTGGAGGAGAAGTGAGCAAAGACGTTGCCGACGAGGTGTGGCGAGATCATCGATTGATTGTTGCAGAGGCTAGAGAGCACCAAATGTTTCCGTTCTTAAAAAAAGCCATAGTCCCTGCGATTTTGTGGAATTTAGTAGTATTATCCATGCTTTTCTTCTTCTTTGCTTCTTAAATCGTAATAACAATCTTTATGAAATCGCAGGTTGGGTTTTAGGTTAGAGGGAGAGAGAGAGAGAGAGAGAGAGAGAGAGGAAGACGAAGACCCTAGGTTTCTTTCTTGCTAATTGGATGGGGAGCGAGTTTTAATTTTTCACATAGAATAGGCAGGGCTTTAATTTTGGGGGATTTCATTTCCCCTTTCGAGAACATGCGTTGTGAGTAAAACATAAAGTGACATTCACAGAGGATGCACATTTTAGATAAAGTGCCATCCGTGTTTTTATTTTTTCTACATGAGACACTAATCTAAGGGCACGCAATAATGCGTGACAAAAATCCTTAATTTTTTTTGAAGAGACGACACTTTTTTAATGCCATTCTATTTTGCATAACATACATCAATGAGTGTCGTCGTTTGCGCGTCGTAAAAGGGTCTTTTTCTTGTAGTGATCACGATTGCTATCTAGTTAAAATCTACTTAGTGAAAACGTTTCCTCACCATCATATTCATGAATCGGAGAGAAACATTATGACACTTAGATTTTTCTTGGTGTATGTGTTCCTATTCATTTGAATTTGTTAAAACCATAATCACAAGAAAAGGTTAGGGACATATTCAAACTCTTATGGGTTGAACTTGCAATCTTAACTTCTTGCCACCTGGCAGCACAAGGTCCCGCCATTGCTTCCAAGTTGTTATGCACTCAATTGAGAACTCTTAGAACTCATATGCAAATCCCACTTTAACTGGAATGGGCACAAAAATAGGAATATGTCAACATGATAGATATAAACCTCAAGTCGTGTGCTAGTGATAAACTATAGGTTTTTTCCTCTTGATTACATCTGGAAGCCTTCTCAACATCTTTAAGGCTCCCACTGTCCTCCTGACATATAAGACTCACTTGCCAAATATTCGAGAGATAGTGCGGATTCTTAATCAAGACAAACACTTTACACAATTGGCCTTAATTGGTCTTTGTTTTATCCAAAACATCACAACGTACCAATTTCAAATGTACAAGAGTAGGACACTTTTCGTCTTACAGTTGACAAGTGTTATAATCCTTTCATTAAGATATGTCACTCAAGTTACAATCTTGGAGTATGACTCTAAGACTTGTTTTGGTGCAAAGTGTGACTCATCTTCTTGATTTAACCACTTCAACAATTCATGATTCCTCTTCTTAGCCATAAGAATGCACTAAGATGACCTTAGAGAACCAATTATGATATGGTTTCTTAATCATTAAGATGATCACTAAAGATGATACTAAAGTCCTCTCCCATCTTTTCAGATTTGAAAAACTTTTACCCTTCTGCCTAATTTGATTCTTCTCATTCGTCCTGCCATACATATAAATTTTTCCAATGTTTCAGAATTATACTTCAACTTGTAAGTATAACCATATTTACTGAACCTTTAGTAAATCATGACGAATACACTTATGGATCTTTTGTGGTGGACTTGACCAGTGCACAAGAATGTGTACTCGATCCCTTAGTCCTTCATTTGATTCACATGTAAATGTGAACGAGAGATTAGTCTTAATTATTCCAAAGCTAAAAGTTCTCATTCATCATACAATACAACTTGCATGATTCCAAGTTTCGGTCCAATTGAAGCCTTGGTTGATGAGAATCTTTCCTTATTTGGTAAATTTAGACACTACCACAAAAGAAGAAATCAAATTCATGTTTCCATTATTACTAGAACCATTCAAACATCAATTTTCCATAAATGCCATTGCAAGGATATATAATAAAAATATTTAATAAATGCGGAAAACTTATCCTTACAATGCAACTTTAAATGAAAACTATGCTATTACATATTTTCTTTAGCAATCTATTATAACTCTTAAGTAGTAGCTCAAGAATCCGATCTTCAAATCATGCAATTGAAATCCATCTTCACGATCAGATTCAGCATACCCTTCCTTTAAGTTTCCTTCCCTTTGCTTGATCCTGCCAAACACACAAAAATGTAACCCAGTCACATTTTGTTTTAAGAATCATCAATAAGGAACTTAACAGAGTTAGATAGTGGACTTACCTAAAGCAGAGTCAAATCCTCTTGATTTTTTCTTCTCTCTTAGATCTTTCAGGTAGATAGGCAAGTTTCGCAACCAATGCCCTTTCTCTTGACAACGAAAACATATAGACTCTTTGGGAATGGTACACGGGACTATCACAGACTTAGCTTTTCCCTTTACCTTTTGGTCAACTGGGTTGAACAAGGTCGATCCCTTTCCATTGGGAAGTGAAAGCTTTTCTGGACATCCAATGTTACCATTATCAATGTCCATGGAAGTTTGAGAAATAGACCTTCCACCCATATTTGCTTGACTTTTGCGCCAAATCATTGTTGATTCAGTAGCAACAAGCGAATAAGAGAGATCTATTAGGGTCATGTCGTGATCTGTCATATAATAGTCTTTGATTAACTCACTATACGAATCAGGAAGTGACTGAAGATCCTAGTCAATAGCAAACTTCCTTGAAATAACAACACCCAACATTCTCAACCTGTCAATGTATGACTTCATTCTTAAGACATGAGTGCACATAGGTCTTCCATCTTTATGTTTCATATCTAGTAGGGCTTGAGTGACCATGAACCTCTCAAGTCTTCGGGCTTCTGGGTCAGGGAAAATAAATGGAGGAGGTGGAGGTAGAGAAATATGAAATCCATGAGATTTGGGAATATCACAATTGTCTAAACCAAACATCTACAATAGGAGATATTCAAGTTAGTTGATTTTAAGTCCGTAATATAACACCCAATATGAAATATTATGGCTAAGACCCAACACCGTATTTTATAACTTGGAAGAGGGATGCCGTAATCCAAGCTATAAAATATTTGAAGGTAGGTGAATGACGATTCACCAATTTCCACCATGAAAAAACTAATAAATTATTGGGTTTTAATTAGTTTTGAAACTCCTAGATCTTTTGATATTCATTGAACTCTCAATGGCATGTTTCAATCTCGATTATGCCCTTCAAGTTTTGTGACTGGGATGCCGAGGATCACAAAACAAGTGGTGAAGTAACCATGCAAATTACTTGGTACTCTTAAATTTTTATCACTTAATCGTTGTGCCGGTAAACCACAGGTGCCCCTTCCGACCTCATGAAAACCCTTAAGTCACCCTTTGCCAAACTTTTTAAGTCCAAGTTAGTGTGCTGGTAAACCACACACGCTCCACTAACGACTTAATCAAAGTGCAAAATGTAATTTCATGGGTTAGCACCTTATTCACATTTTTCAAAAGAAACTAAGATTGGGAATTTATAAAAACATTTAGTTACTTTACAATAATCATTAATACTTTTAATGATGGGAGAATTATAGTCCTTGTCCTACCCGTTCGGCTAACGACCCTCCACCAGTCAAGGAAGCGGTGGGTGAGAGTGGACACCCATTAAACTGCCATTTTATAGGTAGTAACCTTATACCCACCTTATAAACCGGCTTGGTGAATGAGGCCTACTAACGGTAAGACTGACTTGCTCTTATACATACATACATATATATATATATATATATATATATATATATATATATATATATATATATATATATATTATTCAACTTGTAATATTATAAAGTATAAGGGTTGAATTTTAACTTTTAAAATTCTAGGGATTGGAACCAAAGTTTTTAATTTGACTTTACATGTTCCAAAACTTGAGGGCAAGTTTTGTAACTTTCAAAACTTTTCATCTTTCATAACTTATGAGTTAAATGGTTTATTAAAATGAGTGACTTTTCATTTTATGTAACCTATGTGTTTCTTTAATGGGTTTTAAAACTGTAACTTTTGGTAATCCATAACTTGAGGACAAATTATGGATTCCGTTAAAACACATAATGATTAAGAATTAAACTAAAAAGGAAGTTACAAATAATTCCTATGATCTTTTAAACTCATAAGCTCATGAACATGCATATCATCTATTTCAATAATCATAAAATTAACCATATAAAACTTGAAATTTTGATAATAGCTATTGAAAATGAATTAGCATGACCATTACCCCATCTAAAACAAGTTTTATCAGACCAAAACAGTTTACGGTAATGTTTCTAGTCCATTTCTAGCAGCAAAAGTCGAAAAACTGCATTCTGAGGCTCCTACTCGTCGAGTGCAACAACCTACTCGATGAGTAGGATGAGTTTATGCTAGGACTTGTCGATTCCCCCCATGGACTCGGCGAGTCCACTGTCCAGACATCAAGTTTTACAGCTTTATTCCACTATTTTGCATCAAGTATCACCAAACATGCCTAGGCTCTGATACCACTGTTGGGTTTTGAGCATTCTAACACTCCTAAGGTGTACATGCAACCCTGTAAACCTTGGATCTATGTTTGTCAAAAATACATGGAAAATTTGATTTCCAAGGTTCTTAATCCTATCTAGCATACATGGGCAACTTTTAATCATAAAAGATAGATAGAAATACATACCTTGTAGTTATTGGATTCCTTGAAAACCTTGTGAACCTAGCACCTCAAGTGTGATGCATCAAATGTCCCAAACAACACCAAATACACTTGGATTAAACTTGAGAGAATTGATACACACATTAGAAAATCGGCTAGCCCTCTCTTGTCTCACTAGTTCTAGTGTTTGCCGATTTTGGTGGCTTCATATCCTTTATATAGTGTGTTACAATTAGGGTTACACCATGGAAACCCTAATGTAACATGGGTCTTCATTTCCATGAGCCATGGATTTGTAACTCCCATGGAGCATCCTATGGACCTTACCCCAACTTGATAATCCATGGAGCCTTTAGCCCACTATACAAGTTATGGATGATTTACATAATCAACCCATATATTTAATTAGTCATCTTTTGATAACTTAATTAATACTAGATTAATTCCTAATCAAAACTAATTAAATAATATTATTAATATCTTAGAACTTATAATATATTAATACACTATAAGTGTTATTTCTCTCATTTTAGTTTATCCAAATGCATGATGCCATGCAACCCAAATAGACCATGTTGATCGGGTCAAGTACATCCCAGAATAGTTATGAACTTAGACACCGCATCTAACAGCCGTTGTATTCACTAGTTAGCGAAAGGGTGTGGTGCTACTACGGGAAGCCATAGTATTCAGCAGATAGCGAAAGGGTGTAGTGGTACTACGGTAAGCTGTAGTATTCACCAGTTAGCGAAAGGGTGTGGTGGTACTACAGGAAGCCGTAGTATTCACCAGTTAGCGAAAGGGTGTGGTGGTACTACAGGAAGCCACAGTATTCACCAGATAGCGAAAGGGTGTGGTGGTACTACGGGAAGCCGTAGTATTCACCAGTTAGCGAAAGGGTGTAGTGGTACTACGGGAAGCCGTAGTATTCACCAGTTAGCGAAAGGGTGTAGTGGTACTATGGGAAGCCATAGTATTCACCAGATAACGAAATGGTGTGGTGGTACTACGGGAAGCCGTAGTATTCGCCAGTTAGCGAAAGGGTGTGGTGGTACTACGGGAATCCGTAGTATTCACCAGTTAGCGAAAGGGTGTGGTGGTACTACAGCAAGTCGTAGTATTCACCAGTTCGCAAGAGGGTGTGGTGGTACTTCGGGGAGCCGTAGTATCCACCAGGATGTGAGATGGTATGGTGATACTGCGGGGAGCCATGGTACTCACCAAGCAGTAAGGAGCATTATGGTATTGCGGGGAGCCATAGTTTTCACCAGCCAGAGCATGACGCAGAAGGTTTCTTAAGCTTCTGTAGCCTCATCAATTTAGTTTGTAAGATCTTGGTGTTGACTAAGGGAGAGACCGAGGTCTCCATATTTGTCGAGAATCGTTATATTTTGAGTTTAGTCGCGGTTATCGCAACCAAGGGGAATTGGAGAAGTGGAGTACGCATGGACTGCGAACCTTGGGTCGCGAGTTACATACCAGATTGGAATTGAGTGGTTCCAATTCTTTTGCTGAATTCGACTCACTAGTGGGAGTTTGGATTCGTTCGTGTGTTTAGTAGGCAAGATGAGGTTTTAGATTCGTAGATGGGTTCATTTTGAGAAGTATTGTTCTCCATCAGATGTATTAGACCAACGTGAGTTAGTTGTCGGTATGAGAAGAACCGTGAACGTAGGGAATTAGTGGTTGGAAAACGTCAAAGGTCGAAGATGAGACGATTTTGGATGAGTGGTAGTAGTCGCTTAGGGGAAAGCGAACTACATGACTTGTGTGTCACGATAAGCTAAGATAGTTAATGTGCGAAGGAAGTCAGTAGGACTTTCTTGAGATGCAACGAGTGATAGATGTGGTTGAAATCATCTAAAGAATGAGACTGGAAGGTCTTGTAGAGCTATAGCCTTGAGTGGCGAATGTGCGTATGTGGTATATTGGCGAACTCATTAAGCTTCGTAGTTACCGTGTTATGTGATATGTGTTTCAGGTTTCTTCAGGATCGCAGGACGGAACCGGCTGGATTGTACACACCAGAGAAAGAGTTATGTTTTAAGAATACTGGATTATTAATGGAGTTGTGTTTTGTACTTCAAATAAACGAGATTTTATACCATATGTTATGAAAAGTATGAGATTTTTAAAATGAAAAATTGGTTCTAAAATTTGCGGTGTTACAAGTAGGTCCTATAATGTGAATAAAACTCTCAAGTTCCGCATCCAGGAAATCGGGGTGTTACATAATTATGTGATACCTAAAATTAAACACCTATGAGAAAGTCGTGCAGTATATCAAATTATGAAAGTAATGTACTCTTGATCTATAAAATAGAGTAAATAGTATTTTTATATTAATGTATTTTATCAAGTAAAATATCAAACAAAACATTATTATTTGCATGAAGTTAAAAACACATTAATTATGATGATTATTTACTTAAATCATTTATATATATATATATATATATATATATATATATATATATATATATATATAGAGAGAGAGAGAGAGAGAGAGACAGAGAGAGAGAGAAAGAGAGAGAATGTACCAAAGAAATTATATTTATTATTCAATCTTAAAATCCATAAACATTATCATCTCGGCAACAATATATTGTAGAACATAGAAACTTTATAATTCATTGGATGATTATCTAACAATTATGTTAATTACTATTTTGTGGCACAACATTTATCTCCACATTTTCTCCTACAAGCTGGTCTTGTTTTGGCACATACGTTGCCCCCTCCACAACAACAAAATAAGTTTGCTTGGCGTCTCTTACACTTCAAAGTGCATGTTCCAGGTTCTAAAATCCCAATTCTTTTGATGTCATTGACTTCATTTTTTGTACCTATACATCCAAGATCCACAATATTTCTTTAAGTAGAAAATACAGAAAATGTAAGGATATAATAAAAGGTGATAGAAAGTTACATTGATAAGACACAACTGACATGAGAAAGCTTATACAAAAAAGAAATATATGTGATTTGATGAGCTTGACCATTGTGTGGAGTGCTTAGGATACATTTCCTTGTTTTGTGTATAAAGAAGATTATTTGACCACAATTTATACCAACATTTGGGATTATGAAATTATTAAATAATGCGTTATTTCCAAAAAAAAAAAAAAATTTGATTGTTATTCTTTTTGGACCTAGAACTTTTTTTTTGTTTGAAAAGACCAAAATGTTTCGTGTTAGTTGTTAGTTCAGGCCCCAACAGTTTACTAACACATAAATTGAGTTTATTTTTTGTTTCATAAATGGCTATATTTTGCAATTTTTCTTTTTAGAACTAAATTTTTTCTTTTAAATCAGTCATAATTTTAAGTTATTCATTATTGTTTTACTAATTGAGTTGGTTACAAACACAAAAGGTGCCCCATATACCGATTTTGATCCAGTTTTAGTTTTTGTTTTCAAATCAGTTTAAGGCAAAAACGATTATGTCTATACCGGATTCGGTTATGTTTCTTCGGTTGTTTTTAGTGAAATTGGGTTTTCAGTTCGGTTATAGTTTAAAATACGAAAAAGCCAGTCTTAAAAATACTTACAAATAAAACAAAAATATGTGATGTTAATAGTTATTTATGTAATAAAATATTGTTTATAAATTATTTTTCAAAGTCAAGTTCAATACGCATGAATTTTTTTACAAAAATCAAGAAAACGCATGAATTCTTTTTCAGGACCAAGTTTAAAGCAAAAATAATAGTATTCTCTATGCTGGGAATCGGACCCTGGGCATTTAGTGTGAAATGGATATCTACACGAGTTTCGCTTTCAAATTAGAAACTATATTTATATAAATATTAAATAGATAACCGAATAAAATCCAAAACCTATTTTTTGATAGTTGTGCGTAGGTGTATACATAAATACCCGAATCAACAAACCCGATCCAAAAAATTTAATATCCGATTTTAAATTATCTAAAAAATCAGATATTCGAAACTTGGATATCCGGATTTTCGGATTCTAATATGGAAAGAGATTTTATAAATTTTCAGATATTTTGGGTATAAGAATTCAATATCCAAAAATTTTGGATATCTGAATTTTCGATTATAAGATTCCACTATCCGGAAACTCGTTTTTCGGGATACTAGAATCCATTATCCGAAAATTTAGGATATCAAAATTTTCGGACCAACAGTTTTGAATACCCCTACCTATGCGTATGCATATCTCACAATGTGAGCTTCAGCATGCAGATTAAGCTCGGAAATGTGAGCTTTATGTTGGACAATCTGAGAAAAAATTAAAAAAGAATAAAAATACAGGTTAAATTAGTTAACTTACATATGGTTTTAATCAGATACAAGAAAAAAGAGAAGAACTTGCACCACTTTATTTTTGTTGGCAATCTCTTTTTCAAGAAGTTCAACCCGCTGAAGGGACTCTTGAAGACTTTTCTCTTTTTCATTCAAAGCTCTGTAGAAAAAGAGTCATTTGTCAACAAAAATGCACAATTATTTCAATGTTTCTTTGATGAGTTATGGTTATCAAACCTTTTTATGTCTTAATCACTAGTTTTGACTTGGTTGATTTGTTGTTTAAAAGCATGAAACTCTAGTTCTAGCTCTTCCCTTTGCAATCGTTGCCTTTCAGCATCTCCTTTGACCATGTCAACCTTAAATTAATATACAACAAAAATTAAAAAATACATCTAAAGTTTTACAATATAATGCTAACTTTTAATTAAAAAAAAGCTAACCTGGTTTTCAAGGACAATCACCATACAATCCAGCTCTTCAACAGAAATCTCATATAATTTCACCTCCTCTTCTTTCTCTTAAGCATACAGTCTACTTGTTTCAGCAATCTATATTCAAAAAAAGAATTAACAATGTTGTAGAAATGAGATTTCATTAAGTAAATGCAAAACAATAATACTATTATTCTCATACTATTGTTTCAGCAATCTATATTCAGCATACAGTCTAGTTGTTTCACCTCCTCTTCTTTAAACTTTTCAAGAACCATTAACATACTATTATTCTCATACTACTTGTTCCAACTCTTTTCTTGATTTCAAGTTATGATCCTTTAGTTGTGACACTAGAGAGTTCGATTCACATAAACCATGTTGAAGCAAACCATTTTCTGCTTTCAGTCCGGTTACTGTTTGCAAGAGTATTCCCATGTGACACACATGTAGCACTAACATAGCATAATCTTTCATAATAATCTCAGACTATATGTCTTCATGAAGGTGAGACTTCATGGAAAACAAATCAGACACTGTTTCAGTTCCGACCGGTTCCCCGGTTCCTTTGCTCATCCGTATTTGTGCTGAATCCCCATTACCCATCCTGCCTTCTTGCTCCATATTCTTCTGCCAAATCAGCCAAAGTCAAATTAAGAAAAAAAATCTTTCGTCAGGAAGAACAACAGATGAAAGCACATACTGTGGCCATGTTTCCATTCCCACTAGACGTCCCACCAGCAACACCATTGACAGCTGTCGTTTCACCTTCCTTCTTGTTTTTTCATAGAGATTCTCTATATGAAAATCTTGTTCTAAAAGAATTGTCACTGCAACAACATCCTGGAAAGTAGTGGAGTTTGTAAAGTTTTAAATGAAAAGACCAAAATACCCTCGTCACATATATAATAATAAAAGGAAAAAGGTGTATTACTTACAGAGCCATTCCAATCAGCACAATGAACAATACCAAAAGAACCAGTGCAAATGTTGGTCTCGCTGCCTAGTCTGTGAATCGACTTCTCCCCTTCACAATTCTGTAAATCCTTAAATTTGAACCTTAGTACAGGTTCTTGCCTCCTTTAAACTATCAAGAGTCAAACCCCTTGAATTTCCAAATATGAAAGCGAGTTGCTTAATAAATAAATAAACCAGTATCACATAATCAAACTAAAGTGACCTTGATTAATGTCAAAATACATTAAAGTCAAATGTCAAAGTGAATTGATTAAAGTCAAAATACATGCAAAATCGACCATGAGATCGATTTTGAGAGGCTAAATAAAATCGGAATGCAAAAGATGAGAATTATAGTGATGATAAAGTTATACGATGTGAAAAGGAAGAAGAATCACACCTAAACCAAAGTAAACCTCAAATTTCTGGGTAATAAAGCCAGAAACAGGTGGCGGTAGAGGATTCGGAGAAGCAACGGTGCACAGCAGGAGGTGGCGGCAAAGAGAAAAGGAATAAGAGTAGTAAGAGTGATTCAACATAGGCACTCCAAACTAAACAGGAGGTGGCGTTCCATACCAATGAGTGCAAAGCTAGAAGCGACCGGTGGCAAAGCTAGGTGCAGAACCATGGTGAAGTTATAGATGAGGGGAGGTGAAGGTGATAACGTCAGTATACATTAAGAATCGCTCCCACATACTTCTTATTGGAGGAGGAAGCAGCCCATCTCCAGGAGCACCATCTCCAGCGCAAATCAACCCACATCCTTCTTATTGGAATCCTTTGTCTTAGAGAATAGAGATGAAGGAGGGTAGGAAGCGAGATCTAGGGTTCGAGTGTGAGAGAGAACCGTTATTACATCGCCGATGATCAGATTTTATTAAACGCACTCCAAACTCAACCTGAATTCGGATCCTTCGAAGGCACCAGTGGGAGGTATATGTTTTCCCTAGATCCTAAACTCCCACTGGATTTCTTCCCAGACTTCATGCTCTTCCATGGGTCGACTTTCTTCCCTTTGCACTCTGATTACACAAATGTACCTGCGAGAGTCGGTCCTCAAAAATTTCAGTCTCGAGTGATTCGGAGGTGGGACCACCGGTAGAGGAAGAATCATCGAGCGTTTCTTTCGTTTTGAAGGAGAAGGTTAGGGGTAGCGGTGCGTGGGTTCTGAGTGGGGATAGAGGGATTGGTGTTTCGATCTTGAACTGGTATCTTGAGATGGCGGAAGTGTGTGCTTAGGTTTCTAGATGCAGTCCAAACTATTAAAGCTTATCGGGTTCGATGTTGGTGGTGGCAGCTTAGGGCTTAGAGAGAGAGAGAGAGAGAGTACAGAGGTAAAGGAAGACGAGCCGATTCAAAAGGATGTGTTGATTCAAAAGGATTATTAGGGTTCTATTGTAGGATTCTAGTGTGGATTGAGTTTTTAAGGCTCAATGGCGGTGGCAGTGGCGATGGCTTAGGGTTTACAGAGAGAAGGAAGGAGTGAATGAAAAGGGAGATACTGAGGAGAGAGGGTAGAAGCGGGGTTCTTCAAAATTTTAGAATTTCAGACGATTTCATTTTCCCCCTTTAAAAACGCGCGTTTAGGAAAAAAAATATAAAGCGACACATTTAGACGACGCACACTTTATGAAAGGCGCCCTCCGCATTTCTTTTTTTTTTTCTTTTCTTACACTAATTTTAGGGCACGCACAAATGCGTGTCCACTATCCTACAAATTTTGCAAAATCTACATCATTTTTTAGGGCACACACCAATGCGCGTCCTCTATCAACGAGTGTCATTGTTTGCGCGTCATTAAAGGTCTATTTTCTAGTAGTGATATCTCGCAATCCCTCAATATCGGCCCTTGATATAGAGCGGTTTCGTACATTAAGCCTTGTGATCGAGGGTAACAGACCCGATTAATGAGTTAACAAGAACTAAATTAAATTGGTTTTAATTTGAAAAAAAAAGGTTTTATGTGTGAAAAATGAAAAATATAGAGTTCTCCATTAAACAAAAAAAAAAAACATAATTTAGCTTTTCCTGACTCTTTCAACTAAAAAGTAATTCGAAATATAAACTCTTTTGTAGAGAAAAAAAAGTTTTAGCACCAAAAAAGAAAAGAAGTCCAAATATAAGGTCTTCTATAGAAACTACTCTTAATTCATATATAAATTTAAGTATATCCAAAATAATTTTAATAATATATTACAACTAATTTATTGCAATGTTTGTTACATTTATATATTTACGTATACGTATGTAACTACAAAATGTAATTGTCATGATGATTCATTTAACACAAAAGTAACAAAATGTATACCGTATAGATCTATACACAAACTCTCGCTCTCCCTCTAGGAGACTCTGGTTATAACTACAGGCTATTGTTGTACACTAGATAGGTGTGAACAAACGAAATGTCTCACAAGAGCCTTCACTGAATTTACGCGAATATAGATTTGAACAGTATATATTGTTTCCGTGTATGTTCTTAGTTTATAAAGCCCAACAAGCATGTAACTGGTCCACAAAGGCCCAAACAACATGTAATGTATATTCTAGACCCACTAAGCATGTAATCAGACACAAGACCTAATAGACATGCAATGTGTATTCCAAGCCCACTTAAACATGCAAATGGGCCACTAATGCCCAATAAGCAAGTAAGGTGTATTTCGGCCCAATTAAAAGTGCGAATGACGTATTCGTCATGTTTGTTATTACATTGATTAATTATGCTCAATTTTTCACCAATATGACATAAAAGGCCCACTTTTTGTAAAAAGACATTTTCAGTCCATAAAACTGAAAATTTACAATTAAGGCACATGTTTGGTAAAAATGACACTTTTTGTCCGTTAAGACTAGAAGTTTACATTTTAGGGCTCGTTCTAAATAAAATAACATTTTTAGCCCATTTTTGTTGGGATTATCATTTTCGGCCTAATTTTCTCAAAATTATCATTCTCGGTCTAATTGTATGAAAAATTACATTTTCGGCACAAATGCATAAAAGTTACCCATTTCAGCCCATGTTTAATAAAATTTTCATCTTCAGTCCATTTAATCCGAAAAGTAACATTTTTGGCTCAAATTTGTTTAAAATGACAATTAAGTCAACAAAAGTCAAAATTTACAACTTTAGCCCATGAAACCGTGAAGACCCAATTTGAGGCGCATTTTTTGAAAATTTATATTTTTAGCCCTTTCAAAACTATGAACGTCATAACAATCCATATTACTTAACAATGGCCCATTTTGGCTCTTCTCAAAACTGTGTGTTACATAAGGATCTCACCTTCTTGTTTGATTTGTCAAAAATGGCTCTCTACACGATTTTATTTAGTTTTCTAGTGTTCCTCAACATGTTTTCTCATTTCACTTCATGTTATGTTATATGTAATACTTTTAGTTTGCAAATATCACTTTGTTTAGTGAATATTTCGTGTTTTGTGATGTTTCAACAAGTTTCATAGTAAAAATCACATCACATAACATAAAACACACATATAAATTCATAAACACATAGATCTAACACAAGGCAACTTGTATCCTCCCCCGAAACCAATATAAAACCGAAAATAGGGGTATAAACTCACTTTGGGTTAATGGATTCAGTTTTTATTGAAGAAATAAGAGAGATTTTAGCCCTAGCAACCTTGCTTGAGTAGATCTTAAACTTATGGGGTTTGTAAGGAAGATGGATCATGAAATGGGGTGTTAAGAGAAGTTAGTTTATCATGCACATGAAGTTAAACAGCTTGATGAGAAGTAGCTTACCAAGAATGCATAGATTTTTTTGAGGTATCCCTGGACCTACACACAAGCGCACATGAATTTGGAGAGGGAAATGGGATTTTATTGAGAGTTCTAGAGATGATTTTTGGGTGAGTTTGAGAGTGAAATAAAGGTGCTGGTGGGGCTTTGGTCCTTGGCCGAAGATAAGAAGGGAAGGATTGGGGGGGGGGAGAGTGATAAGACTTTCCTAGAAGCATGAGACTTCATTGTTATATGGGGGGTATTATGCATGGATATTCACCATGAAATGGTGAGGTGTCAAGATGTTCATTCCCCAATCTTTTCCTTATATATATATATATATATATATATATATATATATATATATATATATATACATATATATATATATATATATATATATATATATATATATATATATTCGAGAATGAGAGGGAAAAAGAAAAATATAGGCCTTAGGCTGGTTCTTGTCATTGGCCCATTAGGGAGTTTTGATCCATATGGGCCCACATAGGTCTTTACGGCCCAAGATGGTATAAACAATGGGTTTTCAACCCAATGAGGTTCAAGAAAATATTTATGGCCATTAAGGCCCATGTAGAAAAGGTGAGACATTTTAGGCCTAATATGGCCCAAAATGCTATAGCTTAATGAATGTGGGTCCATTTGTGCCCCAAATGAGGATTCTTAGCTTAAAATAATTCAATTGAGAGTTTTTGGCCCATTAGGCCCAATAAATGATTCCTGGCCCAATAATAGTTTTGAACCGGCAAGTTACGGTTACAAGCCCAAAGTCAAGTGAATATAGTATATTGAATTAGGTTTAGGGCTTCATGAGAGAGTTTTGATTTGAATAAGTATTATGTATAACGTCAAACTTGGAGTTACAAGATACAACAAGAATGGATTACACGCAGACAAAATTTCCTAGCCCACAAATGCTAGTTGTGATATTCTTAGTTGGAACTAGATTATGGATATGGCAACAGTTTCTACGACATACCCACAGAATGAGCTAGGTAATGAAGCTCGACTGAGTATGGAACGAACGAACCATGTCCAACAAGGTTTAATTGAGCCTATCAGCCACACCATTCAACTGCAATGTCTTAGGTGGCATCAATTGAGAAACAATTCCACATTCTTTGAGGTAGTCTTGGAATTCGATACTAAGATACAAATCACCTCGATCGGATTGGAGCATCTTTATCTTCCTTCCCAGTTGATTCTCCACATCTTGTTTAAACTCATTGAACTTTTCAATGGTTTCCGACTTGTGCTTGATTAAGTAGATATAACCATATATGCTACAATCATTGGTAAAAGTCACATAGAAGCGGTTCGCATCCCTTGTGGTGGATCTAAAGGGCCCACATACATCCATATGTATGATATCGAATATACCCTCGCCCCTTTCACAAGTACCAATGAAGGGTGACTTGGTCATCTTGCCAAGTAAACAAGACTGGCATGTGTCATCGTCCCTAAGGTCAAATGACTCGAACACTCCATCTTGTTGGAGTTTGGCTATGCGCTTCTTGTTGACATGTCCAATACGACAATGCCACAAGCATTCTTTATCCAAACCATTGGAAGAATTGATATGTAACACATCATTTCCTAAGCTGTCTACAACCATCACAGTTTCATATAAACCATTACAAGGCAATGCTTCAAAATAGAGAGTACCATTAAAGAAAGCATTAATAGAACCGGTATCATTATCAAATGAAAATCTAAAACCTTGTTTGTACAAACCATGAAAGGAAATAATGTTACATGTCATTTCTCATGAATAGCAAAGATATTCATATGTAAACCTAACCCACTACTAAGTACTAAAGAGTAAACTCCAATCTTGGTGAGAGGCAACACTTTCCTATTCCCCATGATCAAGTTTATCTTCCCATGCTCCACATCCCTACTTCTTATTAGACCATGCAAATCAGAACAAATGTGAAAACCACATCCTGTTTCGAGGACCCAATACATAGCATGTGATGCGTTATAATAATGAATAGTGTAAATACCTGCGAACGTGGCCTTTATCTTCCCATCATTGATATCCTGGAGGTACTTCGGGCAACTTCGTTTCCAATTCCCTTTGTTGTGGCAGTAGAAGCACTCTGCGTCCTTCATGTTTGAAGAGGGAGCAGCGGGACCAACTTTGGTTCCACTAAAAGAGGTACCATCATGGTACTTTCCCTTGTGGCTCTTAGAAGGAGCCTTCCTCTTATTTCCCTTTTGTTGCCCAATAGCCAAAACAGGGGCACAGCAGTAGGAGTGGATTCAACACATTTACGTTTTAGTCTACTCTCAGCAGTCCTTAGCAGGCCTTGAAGCTTGCTTAGAGTGACCTCCTCCTTGTTCATGTGGTAGGTCATACGAAACCCGTTATAACATGGAGGCAAGGAGTGTAGAATGATATCTATGGACAGCTTCTCTTCAAATTTGACATTCAACTTTAGCAAGTGATCCACGTACTTTTGCATTTTCTGCAGGTGGCTTGTGATGGACTCTCCATCTTTCGTTTTGGTAGTGATCATCGCAGCAATGATCTCATACATTTTCTGCCTAGCACTTTAATAGTACATCTCCATCAAATCTTGGTACATCTCGTATGGATAGTAGTCCTTATAGGACTTTTGGAGTTCAATAGTCATTGTTGCGAGCATGACGCAATGAACCTTCGTAGCATCTCGCTCATGAGCCTCGTAGGCAGCAATCTCTTCGGGAGTAGCAGTGTTGGTATCAATATCCTTCAGCTCCTTGTCAAGAATATACTCTTTATCCTCGTAATGGGTGACCATGCGGATGTTGCGGATCCAGTTGTTAAAGTTGGTCACGTCAAAGATCACCTTCACACACAAGTTCATGAGTGAGAATGAGCCAGAAGGGGTTGAGCCAGAAGCGTTGTTGTTAGGAGTAGATATTTGAAAAGGAAAAGAGACAAAGTTTAGATTAGATAAGAATCCCTAATTAAACACCCAAATGAAAAATTAGGGCTAGGACCCAACACAAGTATTTAAAATTCAGAAGGGGATGCCGTAATTTAATTGCAAATAATTTGAAGGTAGGCAAATGACGATTTAACAATTTCCACCATAAAAAATGAAAAAGACAATTAAGTTTTAAATGAGTTGAAATTCCTAGATTCCTTTGAGCTTCATTGAACTTTGCAATTCAATGTTTAAATCGCGATATGCTATTCAAGTTTATGACTGAGTACCGAGGATGATAAACGATATATGAATTACCATGCAAATATACTTGGTACTCTCGATGTCATTTATCACCTAGTTAATGTGTCGGTTATCCACACACGCTCCATTAATCTATGATAAGCATTGAGCTACCCTTTGCCAACTTTGCTAGTCCCAAATTCGTGAGTCGGTTAACCACACATGCTCAACTAATGACCTGGCAAGGTGTAAAGTGTAATTTCATGGAATAGCATCATTTTCACATTTTTCCTAAAGTAACTAAGATTAGGAATTTATAAAAACATTAAGTTACTTTCATAGATCATTATACTTATTAACGAGGAATTAGTTTCCTTATCCTACTCGTTCAGCTAACGACCCTCCACCAATCAAGGAAACAGTGGGTAAGAGTGGACACCCATTCAACCGCCATTTTATAGGCAGTTTCCTTATATCCCCCCTTATAGATCGGCTTCGTGAATGAGGCCTACTAACGGTAAGACTAGCTTTATCTTATACATGTATATAATAATTAATCTTATAATATTATAATAATATAAGGGTTGAATTTTAAACTTGTAAAATTCTAGGGATTGGAATATAAGTATTTCAAATAAAAACTTTTAATTAAAATTTAAATCCCAAAACTTGAGGGAAAGTTTTGAAACTTTTCAAAACATTTGTTAGATCAAATTTGAAAAATAATTAAGTAATCATATTATTAATCTTTATCACATAATTTGATCTAATCTATTTTCTTTACAAAATAATTCAAATCAAAATACAAATAATTAATCTTTATCATATAAAACAAGTAATTATCTTATTTACGACAATTATCTTTCAGTTGCATTAGGATAATCAATACCATATTGAAAAAATCGAATTCTATCAGTCAAAATGTTTTAGGTAATTATCCTAATTCAATTTCTGTCAAAATCCCAAAAAATCAGCCATCTAACGACCCAACTCGCCGAGTCACTGACTGGACTCGTCGAGTTACCCTGACTCGACGAGTTCATCATGCAAAGGCACAATTTTTTCAACTTTTCATCTTTGAACAAATTAGCAAAGCATCAAATACACTAGAAAACCTACCTAGGCTCTGATACCACTGTTGGTTTACGAGCAAACCATTAGTCTTATGGTGCACATGCAAACCCTTAAGCTTTGGATCTAGGTTTTTCTAGTTGTACATGAAATAATCATCCAAAGCTTGTAAACCCTAGATCTAGCATACCAAATTAAATCTAAATTACATCTAATAAACAAGTTAGAGTGTTACCATTGGTTGTAGCTTGATGATCTTGAGCTTATGAGGACCTAGCACCTCAAATGCAATGCCTCTAATGAATCACAAACACCAAAGCAATTAGAGAATCTTAGAGAGAGAGAGAGAGAGAGAGAGAGAGACGGTAGAGGCTAATTTCAGCTCTTAGGAATCCTTCTAGGGTTGTGGTAACTAAAATTATGATGCCTAGGGGTTCTATATATAGGTAAGGGTTTAGGGTTTCAGTTAAATCCCTAATCTCGTTGCTTAAGCCCTAAACAACCCATACGAACATTCCAAAACCCTAGCCTTGGACGAATTCTTATGGACTATCCATAAGATCTCGTCCACCCCTATCTTCAGGGATCCTCAGCCCATTTTGAAACTATCTCATAATTACAACTTCTGTCCCCTTAATTCAATTAACCTCTTTTGATCACAAAATTAATTCTAAATTAATTCTTGACCAATGTTAATTAAATAATATGATTTATCTTTTAATATATTATTCATATAATATATTAATAAACCATAATAATCTCTTTCTCCATTATTCATCCAGTCAAGTTGGTTTCGTGAAGGCAACCTAAAAGGACCATGCTACAACCGAGTCAAATACATACCAAATATAGTTATGGCTTAGACACATAATCCAACAGGTGATAGCTTTTTACCTCCAAATAGCAGCTAGCACTGAAAGAACATTGGATCCAAGGGCTTCTTCTCGTTCCAAGCCTTTTGCTCCATAATCTCCTTTCAAAAATGCACAAGAACATACAATCTTAGCCTCTATCTCTCTCTCTCTCTCTCTCAGATGAATACAACTCTATTTGGGTTTCTCTTAGTGTGTTAAGGTGATAAGGGAGGCGGAAATGAAGGCTTAAGGTCCTTTAAATATGATACAAACCATGAAAATTTCAGTTTTCACACTCAGCTCCTATTCGTCGAGTTGGGATCCTCCAACTCATCGAGTAGCCTCTAAAAATCACGCGGCCATCTCAACTACTACACGAAGAGTTGGGACCAACCAACTCGTTGAGTAGGTCCTATAATGTGAATAAAACTTTCAAGTTCCGCATCCAGGAAATCGGGATGTTACATAATTAAGTGATACTCAAAATTAAACACCTATGAGAAATCCGTGCACTATATCAAATTATGAAAGTAATGTACTCTTGATCTATAACATAGAGTAATACTATTTTTAAATTAATGTATTTTATCAATTGAAATATCAAACAAAACATTATTATTTGCATGAAGTTAAAAACACATTAATTATGACGATTATTTACTTAAATCGTGTATATATGTATGTGTGTGTATATATATATATATATATATATATATATATATATATATATTAAGAATGTACCCAAAGAAACTATATTTATTATTCAATCTTAAAATCCATAAACATTATCATCTCGACAACAATATATTGTAGAACATAGAAACTTTATAATTCATTGGATGATTATCTAACAATTATGTTAATTACTATTTTGTGGCACAACATTTATCTCCACATTTGCTCCTACAAGCTGTTCTTGTTTTGGCACATACGTTGCCCCCTCCACAACAACAAAATAAGTTTGCTTGGCGTCTCTTACACTTCAAAGTGCATGTTCCAGGTTCTAAAATCCCAATACTTTTGATGTCATTGACTTCATTTTTTGTACCTATACATCCAAGATCCACAATATTTCTGTAAGTAGAAAGACAGAAAATATAAGGATATAATGAAAGGTGATAGAAACTTACATTGATAAGACACAACTAACAAGAGAAAGCTTATACAAAAAAGAAATATATATGATTTGATGAGCTTGACCATTGTGTGGAGTGCTTAGGATACATTTCCTTGTTTTGTGTATAAAGAAGATTCATTTGACCACAATTTATACCAACATTTGGGATTATGAAATTATTAAATAATGTGTTATTTCCAAAAAAAATTATTTTGATTTTTATTCTTTTTGGACCTAGAACTTTATTTTTGTTCGAAAAAGACCCAAATGTTTCCTGTTAGTTGTTATTTCAGGCCCCAACAGTTTACTAACACATAAATTGAGTCTTTTTTTGTTTCATAAATGGCTATATTTTGCAATTTTTCTTTTTAGAACTAAATTTTTTCTTTTGAAATCAATCATAATTTTAACTGATTTATTATTGTTTTATTAATTGACTCGGTTACAAACACTAAAGGTGCCCCATATACCGATTTTGAACCAATTTTAGTTTTTTTCCAAATCAATTTACGACAAAAACGATTATGTATATACCGGTTTCGGTTATGTTTCTTCAGTTTTTTAAGTGAAATTGTGTTTTCGGTTTGGTTATAGTTTAAAATACGAAAAAACTAGTCTTAAAAGTACTTACAAATAAAACAAAAAATATGTGATGTAAATAGTTATTTATGTAATAAAATATTGTTTATAAGTTCTTTTTCAAAGCCAAGTTCAATACGCATGAATTGTTTTACAAAAATCAAGAAAACACATGAATTGTCTATGCTGGAAATCGGACCTAGGGCATTTAGTGAGAAATACATCTAGACGAGTTTTGCTTTCAAATTAGAACCCATATTTATATAAATATTAAATAGATAACTTCATAAAATCCAAAACCTATATTTCGATAGCTGTGCGTAGGGGTATTCATACATAACCGAATCAACAAACCCGATCCAAAAAATTTGATTTCTGATTTTAAATTATCCGAAAATTCAGATGTTCGAAACTTGGATATCTGGATTTTCGGATTCTAATACTGAAAGAGATTTTATAAATTTACAGATATTTTGGGTATAAGAATCGAATATCCGAAAATTTTGGATATCTGAATTTTCGAATATAAGATTCCACTATCCAGAAACTCGTTTTTTGGGATACAAGAATCCATTATCCGAAAATTTAGGATATCAAAATTTTCGGACCAACAGTTCTGAATACCCCTACCTATGCGTATGCATATCTCACAATCCCTCAATATCGGCCCTTGATATAGAGCGGTTTCGTACATTAAGCCGTGCGATCGAGGGTAACTGACTCAATTAATCTGTTAACAAGGAATATGTTAAACTGGTTTTATTTTGAAAAAAAAAAAGTTTTTACCTGTAAAAAATGAAAAATATAGTGTTCTTCATTAAACAAAAAAAAACGTAATTTAGCTTTTCCTAACCTTTTCAACTAATAAGTAATTGAAAAATATAAGCTCTTTTTGTAGAGAAAAAGAAGTTTTAGCACCAAAAAAGAAAAGAAGTCCAAATATAAGGTCTTCAATAGATCTTACTCTTAATTCATATATAAATTTAAGTATATCCAAAGTAATTTTAATAACATATTTCAACTAATTTGTTGAAATGTTTGTTGCATTTATATATTTACGTATATGTATGTAACTACAAAATGTAATTGTCGTGAGGATCCATTTAACACAAAAATAAATAAACATATGTAAGCATATGCATATGTGAATATTAACAATGAATTTAATATATTGTAAAAGGGGTAATTATAGATATTGTAATATTTTAAATTTAATTATAATATTAAATTTTATTATTTAATTATTAAAATCTTTTCTACGACATGATATAATTTGCAATTTTTTATTCTTTTTTCAAACTTGATCGTGTAATGAGCTATTTTTAATCCATAATTAATCATGTACTTCACGAAATAAATTCAGTTTAGGAGTCACAAGTATATCGCTGCAAATATTAGTATAATGTGTGCAAATAGATATGTCAGTTCACTATAAACAACGCTCTGATTGTCACACCCCCGAACCAGACGGCGGAAATGTCTCGGGGTTGGATGACTTCATCACATGTACAAAAATACAACAATACTGAGTTTACATCATTGTAATTGTTTACAAGAGTTACATCCCAAAATATAAATGTTTATAATTGCAACAAAATGCAACAAATTTTCACATATTCTTGATTCCCACCTGCTTAACGATTTCCTTAGAATACAAGTTATTTGAAAACGTCAACATATATAATGTTGGCGAGTCCATAAGCATGTTTGTATCAAAAGTTTTGTATAAATTTGTAAACACCAGAAAATCCAATATTTTCTGTAAAATGGTTGACAGTATAGTGTCAAGTCATGTATTAACGCATGTGTGTTTCCTGTTTTGAAAATGAATAAAACGAGTATTCCAACATATCCGATAGTTTATGTTGTAGTAGAAGATATTGTATAATTGTATGATTTCCCAGAAAATTCGATATTTTCTGCTTGTATAAAATGTTTTGGCCTTAAACCCTAAGACCAGTAACTAGTGTAGGTATGTATGTATGCTTTCGTATAATCATTATGTATGTGTATTACGTAAATTTTATTGTGGAATTAATATATATGAGAGTTGTTATAACCATACTTGATGATGACTGATCCACCTGTCATGACGTTTTTCAGACGCCGACTTGTTGAAGGTAAGGTTAGTCACCCTAGACTGACATCTTCTAATTGTAGCAAACATCTTAGGTGTGGGGTGTCACCCCCGTATAGATCTTTAGAGAAACCCTCACTCTCCTTCCAGGAGACTCTGGTTTTAACTACAGGCTATGGTTATACACTAGATATGTGTGAACAATCAAAATGTCTCACAAGAGCCTTAACTGAATTTATGTAAATATTGATTTGCACAGTATATATCGTTTCCGTGTATGTTTTTACTTTATAAAGCCCAACAAGCATGCAACTACGCCACAAAGGCCCAAACAACATGTAATGTATATTCTAGACCCAATAAGCATGTAATCAGACCACAAGGCCCAATTGACATGCATTATGTATTCCAGGCCCACTTAAACATGCAAATGGGCCACTAAGGCCCAATAAGCAAGTAAGGTGTATTCCGGCCCAATTAAAAGTGTGAATGACGTATTTGTCACGTTTGTTATTACATTGATTAATTAAGCTCAATTTTTCACCAATATGACATAAAAGGCCCAGTTTTTGTAAAAAGACATTTTTAGTCCATAAAACCGAAAATTTACAATTAAAGCACATGTTTGGTAAAAATGACACTTTTGGTTCGTTAAGACTAGAAGTTTACATTTTAGGGCTCGTTTTAAATCAAATAACATTTTTAGCCCACTTTTGCTAGGGTTATGATTTTCGGCCCAATTTTCTGAAAATTATCATTCTCAGTCTAATTGTATGAAAAGTTACATTTTCGGCACAAATGCATAAAAGTTACCCATTTCGACCCATGTTTAATAAAATATTTCATCTTCAGTCCATTTAATCCGAAAAGTAACATTTTTGGCTCAAATTTGTTTAAAATGACAATTAAGTCCACAAAAGTCAAAATTTACAACTTTAGCCCATGAAACTGTGAAGACCCAATTTGAGGCGCATTTTTTGAAAATTTATATTTTTAGCCCTTTCAAAACTATGAACGTCATAACAATCCATATTACTTAACAATGGCCCATTTTGGCTCTTCTCAAAACTGTGTGTTACATAAGGATCTCACCTTCTTGTTTGATTTGTCAAAAATGGCTCTCTACACGATTTTATTTAGTTTTCTAGTGTTCCTCAACATGTTTTCTCATTTCACTTCATGTTATGTTATATGTAATACTTTTAGTTTGCAAATATCACTTTGTTTAGTGAATATTTCGTGTTTTGTGATGTTTCAACAAGTTTCATAGTAAAAATCACATCACAAAACATAAAACACACATATACATGCATAAACACATAGATCTAACACAAGGCAAATTGTATCCTCCCCCAAAACCAACATAAAACCGAAAATAGGGGTATAAACTCACTTTGGGTTGATGGATTCGATTTTTGGTGAAGAAATAAGAGAGATTTCAGCCATAGCAAGCGCCCTTGAGTAGATCTCGAACTTATGGGGTTTCTAAGGAAGATGGATCATGAAATGGGGTGTTAAGAGAAGTAAGTTTATCATGAAAATGAAGTTAAACACCTTGATGAGAAGCAGCTTACCATGAACAGATGGATTTTGATGAAGTATCCTTGGACTTACACACAAGCTCACATAAATTTGGAGAGTGAAATGCGGTTTTCTTGAGTGTTCTAGAAAGGATTTTTGGGTCAGATTGAGAGTGAAATGAAGGTGGTGGTGGGGCTTTGTTCCTTCGCCGAGGATAAGAAGGGATGGAGGGGGAGGGGGAGAGTGATAAGACCTGCCTAGAAGCATGAGACTTCATTGTTATATGGGGGTATTATGCATGGATATTCACCATGCAATGGTGAGGTGTCAAGATGTTCATTCCCCAATCTTTTCCTTATACATTTGTGTGTGTATATATATATATATATATATATATATATATATATATATATATATTCGAGAATGAGAGGGAAAAAGGAAAATATAGGCCTTGGGCTTGTTCTTGTAATTGGCCCATTAGGGAGTTTTGATTCATGTGGGCCCACATAGGTGCTTATGGCCCAACATGGTATAAACAATAGGTTTTTGACCCAACGAGGTTCAAGAAAACATTTATGGCCATTAAGGCCCATGTAGAAAAGGTGAGACATTTTAGGCCCAATATGGACCAAAATGCTATAGCTTAATGAATGTGGGTCCATTTACGCCCCAAATGAGGATTCTTAGCTCAAAATAATTCAATTGAGAGTTTATTGGCCCATTAGGCCCAATAAATTATTCCTGGCCCAATAATAGTTTTGAACCGGGAAGTTACGATTACAAACCCAAAGTCGAGTGAATATAGTATATTCAATTAGGTTTAGGGCTTCATGAGAGAGTTTTGATTTGAATAGTTTCTTTTGAATAAGTATTATGTATAACGTCAAACTTGGAGTTACAAGATACAACAAGAATGGATTACACGCAGACAGAATTTCCTAGCCCACAAATGCTAGTTGTGATATTCTTAGTCGGGACCAGATTAAGGATATGGGCGGTAGTCTCTACGACATACCCCCAGAATGAGATAGGTAATGAAGCTCGACTCAGCATGGAACGAACCATGTCCAACAAGGTTTAATTGCGTCTAACAATCAGTAAAAATATGAATGATCGTACAATCTATATTTTGAATTTTAAGAAATATAAATATTTTACCAAAATTGGTTGAAGGAATTTAACATATTTTAATTGGATAAGTTCTTGTGAAATATAAAACAAGTAACTAATGATAAATTTCGTTACGACATATGACTACGAACCATCATCGGTTTGTGAAAATTAGCATATAACATCATTTGAACGCAACACACTTAATTTTTGTATCAACATATCTCTAGTTGATGAGTAAGTTAAGTTTTGTGTAAAACTTATGCTTAGTAGTTGTGAAGGATCTAAATTTGACAAATATACGAACCAAAATGACAAAACGTGTTTAACGATATCGTTAACAGATTAAATGTCGCGAAATTATACCTTGGCCAACAAATTTTATATTTAAATAAATAAAAATATAAAATGAATTATTATAAGGCATAATTAAAATGTATATAACTGTTTTTGAATAAAAAGAATAAAACATAAACATTTAAGCTAATACATGAAAACTACATTGTTATTTTATATTAAGTATACATGTATGTATTTGTACATATGTATTATTTTCTAGTAGATGACTAGCTATGGGTTACGAATTAAAGTGATTTTCTGTAAGAAATATGGTGTCTAAATCAATTCAAATAAGAGAAACGGTTGAGATAAGTGTCAAGTTAATTAATAAGTTCTTAATCACTTAAAACATTTTGCTAACAATACTTCTTAATCCTTCTTCTAATTTTCGAGATTACCAACTTTCCTCTCCATAACTAGAACATCTAACTAACTAACTAACTAATACTTAGTTAGCTAACTAATTCTATCTTTAGCTAACTAGGAGACCAAGTGACAAGACAAAGATCACATCTCATAAACTCCCATCCCATCACATGCTAGTCTAGGACTTTAATTTTTATCTTCTTATCCTCTCACCTCCTTCATAATCTGCAAATGTCTCCTCATTCTTCTTTCATTCTCCAGCCAATACTCCAGGGAAATGCTCTGAAAGTTCATCCTATTTTCAGCCACACACATTTCCTTCCAACTCCTCAAAACCGTAAACCTTAAAGAGCCTGCTGTCCCTTGGTGTTTCAGCCACCATTTCACCCATCTACACCTTCGTTTTGCTTGATATTTTCACCACCAAATACCCCTGGAAGTTAGTTGTTATGCTACTCAAAATTAGAAATTCAAAACAGTGAGTAAACTATCCTTTTCTTATCCTTTTGTTGTGAAGTTTTCGTGACAGCAACATAGCCAAAACAATGGCTGTTTTGGAGCATCAAACAAACACCCTAAAGTTCTTCATCTTTCTGCACATTTTCGAGATTTAAAGCATTCCATATGTAGCTACTTTGAAACACTTAAAACCCCTGGGAAAGTTACCCTTTACCTCTCAAAAAGCTTGTGTTATTCCACCACCTTTTGGCAACATACTTTTGATCCAAGTTGAAGCTAGGTATATTCTTGATTTCTACTCTTTCTTTTTATCATCAAACCCACTGATTTTAAATAATTTAAGACATGATAAAATTCTAACACACATGTAAATATATGTCTTTACGTTTTAAGACATCCAAAAGATTACTCGAATCACATACTTGAGTGGAACCGGAAACCGCACGAACCATTCTCAACCCAAATAACTCTACACGACAAAAGTGAGTTTTCTACGACCCCTCTTTGTTTACAAGTTTTGGGGAGAATACACACTAAAAAATTATAATTGAAAGATTTAAAGGCTTTTCCAACTAAAAATGCAAGTTATGTCACTAAACATATCTAAACTTAAATTCCAGCTTTTCACAGAAAAGTTATGGTCTGTTCATGGACTGTGTTTCCCTTCTTAAACTTAATGGATTTCAAAACTATACAATATGGAAATAGTTCAGGCTTATAACTTTTCAAGGACTACTCGCACGCGTCCATACGGTTTTTCGACAATTAATAATGATTTTTACAAAACTGCCTATCATTTCAGAACATTTTCGGACCGGTATGTAAAACTGAACATTTTCACTCTAGTTAGGAACCACTTAAGGTCAGGGTAAGAATTATTGACAAAGTAGACTCATTTTCTAAACTTTTAGAGTTTACGTATCCAGATTTCGACTTATGATGATTTTTCTATGATTTTCTAAAAACATGGACATAATTGCCCTTTTGATAAACCTTGTTGTTTGGTTTTTCAAATATAAATATGAAGTTTTGTGGTAAATGAGAAATACAAAAATTATGACATTGTTTAATTCACACATACTTTAAGAGTTACAAAAGTTTAAATTATAACAAGTATTACTAATATAATCATGTTGACAACCTTATAACATAATATGATTTGAACTATGTCGATGTCGCTCACAGCCGGGGTGCTGTATAAACTTTATTGGTCACTTACAGTAGGAGTACTGTTTAAACATATATATGGTCACTTATAGTCGGAGTACTATCTAAACAATTGCTATGGTCACTTACAGTCGGAGTACTATCTAAGCATGTATATGGTCACTTACAATCGACGTATTGTTTAAACTCGTATTCGGACACATACGACCGTTGTCCTGATAGAATTTTGGTAGCTTTACATTATTAAGCTTTACAACCAAAAGTCTTCAAACTCAAACAATTGGGAATTATAACAACATCCCGGATACAAATATACTAATACAAACTATGATGAGTTTGTATATAGTATAAATATTGTTTGTAGATTATTAAACCGAATCTTAGTGTCTATTTATACAAACACTAAATATTTAGCTTCACCAAAATATGTTAATATTTACTTTTATCATAAGTATTTTAACATGGATACCATATTGGATTTCAAGTACCGGGTCTTACACGAAGCATATCGGAAGTATTGTTGACCATGTTTTGTCCAACTTATTTTGTTAAACATTCCATGTTTTATAAAGAGAGTATGTAGTATAAATATTGTTTGTAGATTGTAAAACATATTGTTAGTGTCTATTTATACAAACACTAAATATTTTGCTTCACAAAATAATATGTTAATATTTACTTTTATCTTAAGTATTTAACATGTCTACTCGTATTGGATTTCAAGTATCCGGTCTCAGTAACATTGTTGACCATGTTTTGCTCAACTTATTTTGTTAAACATTACACGTTTTATAAAGAGAGTATGTAGTATCAATATTGTTTGTAGATTGTTAAAACGATCGGTAGTATTTATTTATATAAATACTTAATATTTTGCTCCAGAAAAATATGTTAATATTTACTTTTATCATAAGTATTTTTACATGGATACTCATATCAGATTTCAAGTATCCGGTCTCACACCAAGCATATCGGTAACATTGTTAACCATGTTTTGCACAACTTAGTTTGTTAAATATTCCACGTTTTATAAAGAGTTCTTTTTATAAAAGTCACGAAGTCAAAACCCATGGAACTCACCAACAATTTTTGTTGACGTATTTTAAAAATATGTATTCTCAGGTAACTAAGAAGCCAGAGGTAGGACATCGATTCTAAGTATATTATAGTTCCTTTCTTTTGGGAATAGACTTAACTTGTTTACCGTTGTGTGTTTAATATGAAGATGTAATTTCAATTCTAAAACTTAAAGGTTTGTAAAATATTGATTCAAATATATTAAGTATTCGATATATGTGGTTGACTTGTGATTCAATTGTATAACGTCGCAACCCCGGTGATTTCCGCCGTCGGTCGGGTGTGACATTGCGCCTATCGGCCACACCATTCAACTGCCGTGTCCTAGGTGGCATCAATTGCGAAACAATTTTGCATTCCTTGAGGTAGTCGTGGAATTCGATACTAAGATACTCACGACCTCGATTAGATTGGTGCATCTTTATCTTCCTTCCCAGCTGATTCTCCACTTCTTGTTTAAACTCATTGAACTTTTCAAAGGTTTCCGACTTGTGCTTGATTAAGTAGATATACCCATATATGCTATAATCATTGGTAAAAGTCACATAGAAGCGGTTCGCATCCCTTGTGGTGGATCGAAAGGGCCAACATACATTCGTATGTATGAGATCCAGTAAACCCTCACCCCTTTCACAAGTACCAGTGAAGGGTGACTTGGTCATCTTTCCAAGTAAACAAGACTCGCATGTGTCATCGTTCCTAAGGTCGAATGACTCCAACACTCGATCCTTTTGGAGTTTGGCTATGCGGTTCTTGTTGACATGTCCAAGACGAGAATTCCACAAGCATGCTTTATCCAAACCGTTGGAAGAATTGATATGTAACACATCATTTCCTAAGTTGTCTACAACCATCACAGTTTCATAAAAACCATTACAAGGCAATGCTTCAAAATAGAGAGTACCATTACAGAAAACATTAATAGAACCAGTTTCATTATCAAATGAAAATCTAAAACCTTGTTTGTACAAACCATGAAAGGAAATAATGTTTTGTGTCATTTCTGACGAATAGCAAAGTTATTCAAATGTAAACCTAACCCACTACTAAGCACTAAAGAGTAAACTCCAATCTTGGTAACAGGGAACACTTTCCTATTCCCCATGATCAAGTTTATCTTCCCATGCTCCACATCCATACTTCTTTTTAGACCATGCAAATCAGAACAAATGTGAAAACCACATCCTATATCGAGGACCCAAGACATATCTTGTGATGAGTTATTAGAATGAGTAGTATAAATACCTGCGAAGGTGGGCTTTATCTTCCCATCCTTGATGTCCTGCTGGTACTCTGCGTCCTTCGTGTTTGAAGAGGGAGCAGCGGGACCAGCTTTGGTTCGACTAGAAGAGGTACCATCGTAGGACTTTCCCTTATGGCTCTTAGCAGGAGCCTTCCTATTCTTTCCCTTTTCTTGCCCAGTAGACAAAACAGGGCCATCAATAGTAAAGGTAGATGCAACAAATTTTCCTTTTAGTCTACTATCAGAAGTCCTTAGCAGGGTTTGAAGCTTGCTTAGAGTGACCTTCTCCTTGTTCATGTGGTAGGTCATATGAAACTGGTCGTAGCAAGGAGGCAAGGAGTGTAGAAAGATATCTATGGCTAGCTTCTCTTCAAAGTTGACATTCAACTTTAGCAAACAGTCCACGTACCTTTTCATTTTCTGCAGGTGGTCCGTGATGGACTCTCCATCCTTCATTTTGGTAGTGATCATTGCAGCAATGATCTCGTTCCTCTCCTTCCTAGCGCTTTGATAGTACATGTCCATCAAGTCTTGGTGCATCTCGTATGGATAGTATAATACTTTTGGAGTTCAACAGTCATTGTTGCGAGCATGATACGATGAACTTTCGTAGCATCTTGCTCATGAGCGTCGTAGGAAGCACTCTCTTTGGGATTAGTAGAGTTGGTGTCAATCTCCTTTAGCTCCTTGTCGAGAATATGCTCTTTGTCCTCGTAACGGGTGACCATGTGGATGTTGCAGATCCAGTTGTTAAAGTTGGTCCCGTCAAAGATCACCTTCCCACACAAGTTCATGAGTGAGAATGAGCTGGAAGGGGTTTAGCCAGAAGCGTTGTCGTTTGGAGTAGATATCTAAAAAGGAAAAGAGACAAAGTTTAGATTAGATAAGAAACCCCAATTAAACACCCAAATGAAAAAATAGGGCTAGGACCCAACACAAATTTTTACAATTTAGAAGAGGGATGTCATAATCTAATTGCAAATAATTTGAAGGTAGGCAAATGACGACTTACCAATTTCCACCATAAAAAACAAAAAAGACAATTAAGTTTTAAATGAGTTGAAATTCCTAGATTCCTCTGAGCTTCATTGACTCGGATACCGAGGATCACAAACAAGATGTGAATAAGCATGTAAATGTTCATGGTACTCTCGATGGCATTTATCACCTAATTAATGTGTCGGTTATCCACACACGATCCATTGATCTATGATAAACATCGAGCTACCCTTTGCCACCTTTGCTAGTCCCAAATTAGTGTGTCGGTTAACCACACATGCTCAACTAATGACTTGGCAAGATACAAAGTGTAATTTCATGGAATAGCATCATTTTCACATTTTGCCTAAAGTAACTAAGATTGGGAATTTATAAAAGCATGTAGTTACTTTCATGGATCATTATACTTATTAATGAGGAATTAGTTTCCCTATCCTACCCGTTCAGCTAACGACCCTACTAATGGTAAGACTAGCTTTATCTTTATACATGTATATAATACTTAATCTTATAATATTATAATAATATAAGGGTTGAATTTTAAACTTGTAAAATTCTATGGTTTGGAATATAAGTATTTCACATTAAAACATTTAATTAAAATTTAAATCCCAAAATTTGAGGGCAACTTTTGAAACTTTTCAAAACATCTTTTAGATCAAATTTGAAAAATAATTAAATAACCATATTATTAATCTTTATCATATAATTTGACCTAATCTATTTTCTTTACAAGATAATTCAAATCAAAATACAAATAATTAATCTTTATCATATAAAACAAGTAATTATCTTATTTACGACTATTATCTTTCAGTTGCATTAGGATAATCAATACCATATTGAAAAAAATCGAATTCTATCAGTCAAAATGTTTTTGGTAATTATCCTAATTTAATTTCAGTCAAATTCCCAAAAAATCAGCCATCTGACGACCCTACTCGCCGACTCATTGACTAGACTTGTCGAGTTACCTTGACTCGTCGAGTAAATCAGGTGACTTGACGAGTTCATCATGCAGGGGCACAATTTTTTCGACTTTTCAGCTTTGAAAAAATTAGCAAAGCATCAAATACAATAGAAAACCTACCTAGGCTCAGATACCACTGTTCGTTTATGAGCAAAACATCAGTCCTATGGTGCACATGCAAACCCTTAGACTTTGGATCTAGGTTTTTCTAGTTGTACATGCAATAATCATCCAAAGCTTGTAAACCCTAGATGTAGCATACCAAAATCTAAATTACATCTAATAAACAAGTTAGAGTGTTACCTTTGATTGTTGCTTGATGATCTTAAGCTTATGAGAACCTAGCACCTCAAATGCGATGCCTTTAATGAATCACAAACACCAAAGAATTGGAGAATCTTAGAGAGAGAGAGAGAGAGACAAAGAGAGAGAGGATGGAGGCTAATCATGGCTCTTAGGAGTCCTTCTTTGGTTGTGGTAGCTAAAATTATGATGCCTAACGGTTCTATATATAGGTGAGGGATTAGGGTTTCAGTTAAATCCCTAATCTGGTTGATTAAGCCCTAGACAGCCCATATGAACATTCTAGAACCCTAGCCTTGGACGAATTCTTATGGACTATCCATAAGATTTCATCCACCCCTATCTTTAGGGATCCTCATCCCATTTTGCAACTATCTCATAATTACAACTTCAGTCCCCTTAATTCAATTAACCTCTTTTGTTCACAAAATTAATTCTTGACCAATGTTAATTAAATAATATAATTTCTCTTTGAATATATTATTCATATAATATATTAATAAACCATAATAACCTCTTTCTCCATTATTCATCCAGTGAAGTTGCTTTGGTGAAGGCAACCTAAAAGGACCAAGCTACAACCGGGCCAAATACATACCAAATATAGTTATGGCTTAGACACATAATCCAACAGGTGATAGCTTTTTACCTCCAAAATCCAAGGGCTTCTTCTCGTTCCAAGCCTTTTGCACCTTAATCTCCTTCCAAAAATGCAATAGAACATACAATTGTAGCCTCTCTGTCTCTCTCTCTCTCTCTCTCTCTCTTACAAATGAATAAAACTCGATTAGGGTTTCTCTCAGTGTGTTAAGGTGATAAGGGAGACGGAAATGAAGGCTTATGTTCCTTTAAATAGGATATCAGCCATGAAAATTAGGGTTTTTATACTCAGCTCCTACTCGTCGAGTTGGGATCTGTCACACCTCGAAAACCGAAGGCGGAAACATTTCCGGGGTTGACTCTATGTTGAGTATCAAATCCAATGCACATAGTAAGCAAAGTAAACAACAATTACATTACATATAAAAGTTTACATTTGTTCAAAAGTAAAGTTGTACAAGTGTGATAGATAGTATATATGAACAAAAGTAGGACGTGTCTTCTATGCACTCCATCTTTGCCAAAAGAGATCATCGGGTACCTGTCTAATGTGGACCTGAGAATACAAGAGATTCGAAAATTAGCATAAAGCTGGTGAGTTCATAAGATGTTTGTTTTTCTGAAAAATGTATAAGTCTCCTTTAGTTTTTTGAAAAGGTTTGCTATCCAAGAAAATCCCATATTTTCTTATGTAAAACAGTTTAGATATCATTTGTTACCAATTCGATTCCATGTTGTATGTTATCCCAGGAAAATCCCATATTTTCCTAATAGTTTAGTTATCCATTCGTTTCTTAATTCGTTTACGAGTTGTTATGTTATCCCAGGAAAATCCCATATTTTCCTAAGCGTAAGTTTGGTTGAATAACACAGTGAACAGTTTAATACATAAAACTATATTTTGAAAGTCATGGGATTACTATCCCGAACTAGATATAAGATAATTTGATATACACGAAATTTGTAGATAGATATAGATTGAAAACCATAGGACTATCATCCTGTACTAAATATAGATTTAAAACCATGGGATTATCATCCCGTACTAGATATATGTTCAAAACCATGGGATTATCATCCCGTACTAAATATATGTTCAAACCATGGGATTATCATCACGAACTGGATATATAATTGAAAATCATGGGATTGTTATCTCGTACTAGATATAAGAACTATAGACGGAAGATAGATATAAAATCAAATCAAAACTGTGAATAAACTTATATTAATACGTATTGTGAGCCGGTTAACCATGTTAATACGACAACGAGACCTCCTTGACGTTCGTCATACGTCGGATGATATCCAAAATTTGTCACCCCAGGCGTGCCCGCCTAACTGTAGCTAGCAGTTAAGGTGTGGGATTGTCAGTCCCGAATAGATCTATTCACAAATTCCACGCTCTCCCTCCAGGAGACTCTGGTTACACTTCCGGGGAGGATTTACTGATAACCCAAAGGGTAATGACGAATCTCACAAGCTAGTACTAAATTATTCACGATGTTTTCAGATGATATTAAACATACTAAACGTTATGAAATATAATACAGTGAATGCAGTTATATATATATATATATATATATATATATATATATGTATATATATATATATATATATATATATATATATATATAATGAAATTATCTGACAATTCATTCTAAATGAAACAGAGATAAACTGAATCAGAGATAGTTTATCCATTAACATTACTTGAAATCCAAATTCATAAAACGAGTACTGAAAATACCCAAATTATTCCCATAATAATTTGATTAGTTTGATTGTTTCCTTTACTGAAATCTATGTAGTTATAATTGATAAAACATCCCTTATGCTCAGCATAATACATAAGGGGTAAAGATATTTATAAGTTTGCCAGATATTTATTGAAATAAATCAATTTAAGATTTTGAAAACATTTCTATTTTGCTTGTATTTCCCCCCCCCCCCCCCCTGAAAACATTGAAAAACCATTGAAAAAGGGTAGGGGTATGAACTCACCGGACGAGGAATGTGTCTGCTTGGATCCTAAGCATCAATTCTGGGTTTGTAAATGCACGAGGTTCCTATGTAATATGAAATAATATACAAATATATCTAATTAGATTTTAAATCACTTATTAGATTTGATAATACACTCCAAGACGCGAAAACACTTTAAATTAAGTGTTTGGAAGGACCCGGGTGACATCTACGGACTTGTATGGCTTAGGAATGGAGTTTACTCTTCAGGAGTAAACTCTTAGAAGAGTTTACGGCCCTAAGACCATAATCACATGAGTTCAAGGCCATGAACTCATGGTTGGTTGGTTTTATCGTGCTAAATGGCAAGATAACACTTGGGAAATGTTGGGACGAATTTATCTAAGGCATGGAGGGAATTAAATCACCAAAAACACCATCAAATGGGAGTTTACGGCCCTAAACAAGGAGTTTACAGCCATTGTTGATTTAATGGCCTTAGACTAATCACATGATTCTAACAATTTTTCCAAGCCTTGGGATGAATTTTGGGCACCAGTTAAGCTATACAAGGGAGTTTACGGCCCTGGAACATGTTCTAGGGGAGTCATG
The DNA here is from genome assembly GCF_002870075.4 of Lactuca sativa. Classification (NCBI taxonomy): domain Eukaryota; kingdom Viridiplantae; phylum Streptophyta; class Magnoliopsida; order Asterales; family Asteraceae; genus Lactuca; species Lactuca sativa. The sequence continues at coordinate 103,667,512 of NC_056623.2, read as the reverse complement.
GCCGTAAACACTCAAATGGAAGGATTTCACCATGTTTAAGGTCCCGAAACTAATTTTGGTTGGTTCTAGGATTTATTCCAAGGCTAATGGTGTGTTTAAATGGCATTTTAAACACTTGAAATGAGTTTACTCTCCAAGAATATGAGTTTACGGCGCAAGCATGATCTTGGGCAGTAAACTCATGTTTACTCCTAAAAAATGATGATTAAGGTGGTCTAAGTCCGAATTTGTAAGCCATAAAATCATATCTAAGTCCCAAAGTTGGTTTGGAGGGGTTTTAAGGCTTGAAAACCCATTTTATTTGAGTTTACGGCCCAAGCATCATCCATGGCCGTAAAATCATGAAGATGGTCCTCTTCCAAGTTTTAAACACGAATTTGAAGGCCTAAGAGGTTGAACAACAAGTTAGGGAAGTTACCTCAAAGATTTGAAGCCTTAAATTGGAGTTTCGGACCTAGTTCTTTGGTTTGAGGAGAGAGGTTAGAGACAGAGTAGTGAGAAGGAGAAAAAGCTTCAAATGGAAGCTTAATCCCCTTTAAATATGTTCTAAGTTTTGGACTAGGTGGTATTTTACCCGATACCGACATTAAACGGGGCTTTTGGTCGCACCCGATTATATTATCGTACTCCGGCGGGATTGAATTTTGAAATTTTCACATTAATGATTTTGGGCCATTTTTATGAGTTTCTATGGGATTTGAACACTCATTAGATTATAATATTCATATAAGTTTGAATAACTTAGCCCAAAAATGAAATCGGAATGAATCGCTAAGAACGGTTTTTACGTACGAAGTGGGTTTCGGCGATGAACAACTTCGGGTTGTTACAAGATCCTCCAACTCGTCGAGTAGCCTCTAAAAATCACCCGGCCATCTAAACTACTACATGACAATTTGGGACCAACCTACTCGTCGAGTAGTGCAACATTCGAAAATTCAGGTATGATAGTTGTGTTTCAATTTTTGAAAATTTAGGAGGGACTCGACAAGTCGAAGGTCTAACTTGCCGAGTCATGTCGAGTGATTACGTGGATTTAATGAGCGGACTCGACGAGTCCAAGTACGGACTCGTCGAGTAGGTTCTGGGTAGAGAAAACCCTAAGTTCTGGGATTGGGGCCTATTTAAAGGAACTTATGACCTTAGGTGCGCCTCATACCTCCTGTGAGAAACCCTAAATCGCCATAGGAGCCATGAGAGAGTTCTTATGATGAAATCAAGTAATTTGGTGGGCATATGGAAGGAAAAGAGCATGATGTAAGAAAGAATAAAGATGGGGGTTGTGGACCAAGCAATTCTTCACATGGGACTGTTGTAGAAGGTATAACTTGCATCCTTTTCATCTATTTTGGTTAGATCTCATGATCTTGGGAGTTTTAGCGTCTTACCCCCCCCCCCCCTTTCTGTTGTACCTATGAGCTAATTGAGACATCATTTGAGGTGGGAAACCTCAGATCTAAACCTTGTGAGGTCCTTGAAGACTAGATGCCCCAACTTTAGTTGTCCAAATGAGGGTTGATGAGCTAAATCCCTCATGAAGAGCATGTAATGGTGTTTTGAAGCAATAGCGTCATGCATGAACGTAAATATCAAAACTTTACGTGATTATTAAGCCTTGAGATGATAGATCCATGGTTTAGAGTGATAGATCTGGTTGAAATTGTCTGAATGAGAATGAGACTGGATAGAATCACCGAGTCAATGAGCCGACTCGACGAGCCGGGTAGGGTTTTCCTGATCGAGCTAAATCGCGTACTAACTCGGCAACTTGTGGACTCAACTCGAAGAGTTGGATTGAATCCTCGCGAAACATTGGATAAAGTAAGTGGACTCAAACGAGTCACAATGGTTCACTCGCCGAGTCGGGTCAAATCTGGACTGTGGAGTCGAGTTGACTTCGGTTAACCTTAGGGTTGAGTCATCCATGTGTAATAGAGACCATGGAGGGGTAAAATGGTCTTTTATCCACTTCAAGAATTAAACAGAGAAAGAGTATCGCCTTGGTTATGTTGGTATGAATAAGTATTGCTAAGAAATGTTTATCCTATGTGTTAGGCGGAAGCTAGGTCGAGATTCATGAGTGTGAGGCTATCGCCTGGTTGCTTTCAAGGTGAGTCTTCTCACTATACTTTACCTAGAGTGGTAATTATGTATGACCAGAAGGTTTTATGTGTTATGATGAGTATGTGATGTATGTTGTTATATGATATGTCTATCCTATGTTATGTTATGTGAAATATGATATGGAATGGAAGGTCAACAGTGTATCGGCCAGAAGGTCAAGATGATATCGACCACAAGGTCAAGATGATATGGGCCGGAAAGTCTACCAGGATTATGGGATGGAAGTTCCCTAAGATACATTGACCGGAAGGTCTTGTAGAGCTATATAGCCTTGAGTAGTGTACATGCGTTTGTGGTATCTTGGCGAACTCACTAAGCTTCGTGGTTACCGTGTTAAGTGATATGTGTTTCAGGTTTCTTCACGATTGCAGGACGGCACCGGCTTGATTGTACACACCAGAGAAAGAGTTATGTTTTGAGGATCCTGGATTGTTAATGGAGATGTGTTTTGTAATTTGAATAAACGAGATTTTATACCATATGTTATGAAAAGTATGTGATTTTTAAAATGAAAAATTGGTTCTAAAATTTACGGTGTTACAATTTGGTATCAGAGCCTTGGTTTGAGGGATTCGGATACAACTTCGGGTATGTATGGACTCAAAATGAGAATTTGAGAAAGGTTTTCGAAAGAAACGATTTTTCAAAAATGAGTAAGATGTTTTAAGAGAAAGAAGTAACGAGCAGTGTGTACAATCAGCCTGCACCCGAACGGTGATTTCCCAAAATACCTTTACTTTATGTGTTATGAGATGATATGATATATGTTATGCATGTTAGAAGTAGGCTAAGTATTTCATGATCTAGGACTAGAGTGGCCTGATTTGTGATGCCTTAGCCTAGGGATCTTGTTATCTGTGTTAAGCTTTAAATAGAGGAGTAATCTAGGAGAGATACCTAGATGAGCATTGGAGAAGCCTTTCGAGAAAGTAGGAGATACCCACAAGGGGTAGACTTGCTTGAGTTCGGTGATACCCTTTTTAGGGTATGTATAGCAAGAAGGGTTGTAGCCTAGAATGCTTTTATGTGTTGATAGAGGATGTTCGATGCCCGAATGTTGCTTGCTCCGTGCTTTGGGGGACTCTTGATGTTGGGAGTCAGATACTAAGTGAATATGACGATATTCAGGAGGTAGATGATTGGAATCGTAAGGAGTTCTTTAGCAGCTGATGGTAGAGAAATGTGAGGACTTAAGGAAAGCCCAGGGAGGAACCTTCAGTAAACGAGCATGCTAATGAAGGAAGGGTATTTGCTGGGAAGCGATCAGGTCTGACGGGATTGGTAGGTTGAAGAGAATGAGTAGCTGTTTAGGAACTCTGGGATGATCCAGGTGGAAAGTATGGGTAGATGTGGCATGTAGTATGGGCCCGTACTACTAAAAGTAGAGGACCCATACTCGATATCGGTAAAATTCCAGAGGTTCTAAGTAGCAGATGAGAAGTGATCGTATGATTCAATTACCATGTTTCATAGCAGATGAGAAGTGATCGTAGGGTTCGAGTTCCATGATGAGAAGTGATCGCCTGATTCAAGATCCATGATGAGAAGTGATCGTATGGTTCAAGTACCATGATTCATAGCAGAAGAGAAGTGATCGTATGGTTCGAGTACCATGATTCATAGCAGATGAGAAGTGATCGTATGGTTCGAGTACCATGACCCGTAGCAGATGAGAGGTAATCGCATGGTTCGAGTACCATGATCTGTGGTAGATTGAGAGGAGATAGCATGTTTCGAGTGTCATGTTTCGTGGCGGAGGGTACTTCTGGTTTTACCAGTTATTCCATTGAGATTGACCAAACTGGGATCCGGTGTGATAGAGTGTGGGGCCAGAGGGCCATGTGAACGAGTTCCAATGGAACATACCTTAAGGAGGGTGGAAATTGAGTTGGGTTTCAAGAAATTTTGTGAAAAGGCTATTTGGAGTCGCAAGACTCAGGGATGAATAGAAGCGATGCTTTATGGAGGATTGCGGTCTGAGCTAAGGATTCGGTCGATAGCGGAGGCGCCACTTTTCGTGACCAGAGTTGTACTATCTTCTGTGGGAAGCATAAGGGAATAATGAGATTCTAGTCTCAGAGTTCGAGGTAGGCCCTGTGAGGGTAGCAAAGGGTTGTAATCTTTTCACCAATAATGTTTGGGTGGTAATTTGTGGCAGGTATTCTTACCCCATGAATGAGTCATTAGTGGGACTATGATGGTTAGGGAAACGAAGAAGTGCCTTGTTGACAGTGGTGTATTGTTATTGCCAATTTACGGTGGGTGAGATGAGTATATCGGGGCGGTGGCCCTCGTGGCCTGCATTGTGTATTGACAAAGAGAATGAGGCATGTGCTTTTATGATTATTCCTGATTTGGTGAGTGGGGCAAAGGGTTAGAGTCAGAGTGTGTGAGAGGACACTAACTCCATATTTGAGACAGATCGGATTCAAAATAGTGAGGCTTCCAGCGGTGTATCAGTCTGAGGCCTCAAGATGTCCAAAGGCAGTTATGTAGGAAGGATTCTGGGATGCTGTCAGGAACGGGATTTTTGGAAATTTTTTGGTTTCCTTGGGGAAGTTCATGGGATGACTACGTTATACATTCAAGAGTCAAGTGTCACATAACTGGTAAGACAGTCTACTGAGTAGATTGTAGATGTGCCAATTGGTGCTTATTCGAACCCTGAGTGGGGGAGAATTGGTTTTCCAGTAAGGGGATCAACGATTTGTTCAAGTGTGGCTAGAGAAACGATTATCGAGACCTTCTATTCGAATATATGAGACCATGGTTATTGGTGGCCAAGTCAAAGTGCAGAGCAAGGTAATGTAGGATGTACGTGTTCAGGAAAAGACGAGTGTCCCCACGGCAGGTGGCCGTTGGATAGATACTATATGGTGATTAGAAATTCTTCAAGGTTGTAGTGGTAAAATTTGAGGCGATTAGGTCAAAAGGATAGCTTCAGCGGGGAAGAACTTTTGGCTTAGAATATGGGATGATTATGTGCATTTTGGGAAGGATAGAAGTGGATCAGGTGACCGAATTCAAGGTCAGTATGTGTATACTTGCATGGGTTTAGAGCAATAGAGGAGGAAGTCTTGGATGTTCGTCAATATGTTCTGTGTCGTTCACAATTCGTCTTTAAGAGCTAGAATATTCCAAAGTTGTGTGTCATTTGGAAATGAAGATTTGATATGAGATTTTGAAGGAATGAATTGTTGTATCTTTGTATGATGTCGTAAATAGGAGATCCGTGGCTGAGATAGGACATCCTGAGTTTCTGTGATGGTGTACCGAGGTATCCGGGTATGCTGTCCTGAATTCCAGATTATTCTGAGTTATGAGTTAAGAGATGGAAAGCGGTGTAGCATGTATCTATGGTTACAGTGGGAGCTCTTCGGCTGATTGATGTTAAATGAGGTTAATTTAGAATGTGAATTGCAGCGGGGGAAGGAGTTTTGTCATGACGATAATTGTCAGCAGTAGTGATGCTTATTTTGGGATGGGTGTGCGAGCATCTATCTATGATTAGCCACCGAACATGGGTTAATGGATGTAGAGTGTGGCATTGACTTGAGGATGAGACCGTGGGATGGTAAGAGAAAGTACTGTAAGGCTGCAGGGAGTTGCAGCATCCATGAGTTAGCGAAAGGGTGTGGCGGTACTACGGGAAGCCGTAGTATTCACAAGTTAGAGAAAGGGTGTGGTGGTACTACGAGAAGCCGTTGTTAGGTTTTGAGCATTGCAACACTCCTAAGGTGTACGTACAACCCTATAAACCTTGGATCTATGTTTGTCTAAAATACTTGCAAATTTTGATTTCCAAGGTTCTTAATCCAATCTAGCATATATGCGGAACTTTTAATCATAAAAGATAGCTAGAAATACTAATGCAGCACAAAAACAACACAAAGATAACCAAGAATGAACCTGCTGATTCTAAAAGAATAGCCAGGACAATCTCTTCAAAACCACGTTGATTCTACGAATACCGTTGCATTGGCTTCAAAATCTAGGTTAACACACGCAGAATTTGGGAGAAAATCGAAAGTTCATAAAATTGATGATCGACCATCCAAATTACATCAAAAACAGTTAAATAAGAAGCTGAAATTAAAATGAAACCCTAAAAGTCAGTGGGCCAAATACAAACCCAAAAATTAAGGAAAAATAACAAAAGTGTTCATAACTCCATTTAGAAAATAATTTCTGGAATCAAAGCTTCGATTTGACTGGTCGTAATACCAAAACGGAGATTCATAGCCAAAGTTATGGCCGTTTCCGTGAAGCCCCTTTAGTTACATGATCGTGGGCCTCTAGGAACACAAGGGCCCGATCCTCCACACTAGGGCCCACATCAAATACATACCTTGTAGTTATTGGATTCCTTGAAAACCTTGTGAGCCTAGCACCTCAACTGTGATGCCTCAAATGTCTCACACAACACCAGATACACTTGGATTAAACTTGAGAGAAATGATACACACATTAGAAAATCTGCTAGTCCTCTCTTGTCTCACTAGTTCTAGTGTTTGCCAATTTTGGTGGCTTCATATCCTTTATATAGTGTGTTACAATTAGGGTTACACCATGGAAACCCTAATGTAACATGGCTGTTCATTTCCATGACCCATGGGTTTGTAACTCCCATGGAGCTTCCTATGGACCTTAGCCCAACTTGATAATCCATGGAGCCTTTAGCCCACTATACAAGTTATGGACGATTTACATAACAACCCATATATTTAATTATTCATCTTTTGATCACTTAATTAATTCTAGATTAATTCTTGATTAAAACTAATTAAATAATATTATTAAGATATTAGAACTTATAATATATTAATACACCATAATTGTTATTTCTCTCATTTTAGTTTATCCAAATGCATGATGCCATGCAACCCAAATGGACCATGTTGATCGGGTCAAGTACATCCAAGAATAGTTATGAACTTAGACACATAATCCAACAGTCTCCCACTTGGATATGTCTAATAACTATATCTGCAAGAATAACTTCAGGATTCGATCAACAATCATAGCTCTTTCAAGGTCTCGCGGAACTGAGATGATGACGATACTCCATTTTAGATAATCGATCCTATAATCCTCTATTCTAGATATCATCCAGACAAATACATGGAACAATGTCCTACTTATTGTCCAGTAGCTTGCTTCCCGATTTCCGATTTGTTTGACATAGAACTTAAGTGAACAGATCAACTTAGTTCTGACCGGGCCCGATACATGGGTCAACACCAAATCATCGAGGGGCTCAGATATCGCTTCTAATGCAAGAAGGAATAGATAAAGTTCAACTCAAATGCTTGTTCTACTACTTGTTGAATCATACACAAAGGCACGTTTTATAGCATCGAGTTACCAATGTGGCTTCGTACGATCAATGTATAACCAATTCATAGGCAACAAGTCATATCTCTAGGTTTGAAGACTTATATGATATTACCGTCTCACGATCACTCGAGATAAAATTCCATGAAGTGATACTAGTGAGTGTGGGTTGAATCCAATACTCAGAACTTATGAGCACTCATGAGTGTTGAGGCCATGTCCAACATCTTAGACCTCTACAACCAACTCATGATAGTCTTAATTCATATCTACTTCAGACATATGACCGACTGTGGATGGTTTGAATAACTTAGTCATTCAGGAAGAGTGACTTAGTTATTCTAGAAGTCAAAACATGCAATGTGAAATACAAGAATAATCGAATCAACTATGGTCTCAGAACTTATGAATATAAATAAAAACACCTTTTATTTATCACCATATTGATTACACATTATTCATTGTATATTGTTTCAAACTATCAACTTTATACTTGAATAAAAACAATAGCTGTCCCATGCTCCAAGCATGGACACTATGTTTTTCTAAACACTAGTCATGCCATACACCAAGTATGCACACTATGTTTGTCTAAACATTAGTCATGCCATACACCAAGTATGCATAATGAGTTTGTCTATGATCTTTTCTTTGAGAAATAGATCGATTGAACATAATTTCAATGATACTCATTTCACAATCCCAAATCCTTACCGCAAATGCACGAATCCCTGATTCTTGCCATTTACTTAAATCTGTTAGATTATAAACTTATATGCATTGGTCCTCTTGTAATGATTATGCACAAAGTCACAAAGACTTGTCAACAGACATTACAGAGTATTCCAATGGAGATCAACTCCATGGAATCGAAGTTTCATATTCAAAGTTCATTGCTGTGAACATTCTTCTTGCATTAAGTTTCCTAATCTTACACATATTTAATGAATAACTTCCACCTATGGGAGTATTTCCATATTCCCCTTTTGACTATTACTCCTAAATAAGAGTTGCCTCTTTTCAGAATATGTCAATATGGTCCTTCCAAAATTAACACTATGCTTGCAACTGTCCCTAAGCAACCAATCTTTGGTAACCCTTAGATTGTCCTCGACAATTACTTAATCAAATTAGTCATGTCTAGTTCTAGTACTTTTTCCCTCTTAATGCTCGGGGCATTTTTGGAAAAATTTAGAACAGATGAATATAATAGCACATGCATTTGATCCTATATCTGAAGCATATGGGACACGATTGCAAAAGACATGTTACTAGACCAGTCTTTTGTTATAAGATTTCTATTTCTATTTGCCAACACTACAAGAAAAAGACCCTTTTATGACGCGCAAACCACAACGCTCATTGATCTATGTTACGCAAAAGAGATCGACATTAAAAAAGTGTCATCTCTTCAAAAAATTTAAGGATTTAGGTCATGCATTATTGCGTGCCCTTAATTTAGTGTTATAAGAAAAAAAACACGGAGGGAACCGTATCTTAAACGCACGTCGTCTGTGAGTGTCGCTTTATAATTTTAATGAACGTGCGTTCGTTTAGCAGATAGGGGGAAATGAAATCCCCAAAATTTTGAAAACCCGCCTTGTTCTTTTCTACCTTTTTCTATCTTTCATCTTCACAATCGATTCTCTCCTCTCCCTCCTCTCCAATCCGCTTCTCCCCTACTCCTGACCTTACTTGTTAATCGTCTCATCGGATCTCTGCTCTAATGTCTCTCTGAAGATCAAGAAATTTCAAGCCCTAGTCTCCCTCTGAGGCAGAGACGAAAAGAGAAAGAAACATGAAGAATGCACCTATCGTTGTTACGACTTATGATGCTTCTCAAAGCTTCTCAAAGCTTTTGATAAGAACACTGACTCAGTTGCTTCTCAAAGCTTTTTATAAGCACCCCGTCGGCTTTGCATACCGGAAATCGACCCACATCCTCTAATTAGGGTTTTTTTCATCCTTCAAATTACGACCCACATCCTCCATAGATCGATCCTTATTGCTTCATTTCTCACAAGAAATTGAACACTTTACATTCAAAGGGCAACAAAATCAACTATTTCTGGAACTTGGGTTTCGGTTCCAATTGAAATTGAAGGTTTCTGGTCACCATGATCAAAGGGTTAGGGTCTCGTTTGTCAATGAATGCTCACAGGGCCACGGAAGCTAGGGTTTTTGGGCAAAGCTAGAATCGATCTTGTCTCGTTCCTTCGGAATCACGAAGACGCTGATTGCCATGGAGTTCACGCGGACTATGGTTCAGAGAGTTCTAAATTAATTTATCTTCAAATCCTGTTTGGAGAACTTCTAGTTTACACTAATGAGCGATGTGGAATAGATTGCATATCTGCTTTGGTAGTTTCCTTCCAAAATTGATGTTGTTCAAGTGTTCTACAAACATTATATATGATTATTAATAAAATCATTTACTCCAAAATCATTATATATGTTGTTTACCTATTTGATCCGTTTGTTCTTATTTCTCAGGAGGATTAAAAAACTGTCCGATATTTATGGCTACTGGAAAAGTCCGGACAAGTAGTTTCTCAAAGAACTTTTCAGCTGCACCTACCTCTTCTGTCCCTGGTCTCAAGTATGGACCAAATGGAACAATCTTTCTTTCATCAGGCATACCGGATCTTGATAGCAATCCCAATACCCCCTTTTTATATTTTATTAAAGCATCTAAACAATATGACAACAATTTCCTAATGGATGAATTGTTTCTATTATATCTAGAGATTTTAGGTGGGGGATTCCATTTAGGAAGTCTGGTAATGATTATGGAAGACACTGAAGCACCTCATCATATGCTTTTGTTAAGGACTTTCATGTCTCAGGGACTAGTACACAACCAACCTGTTCTTTATGCAAGCCCAATCAAAAACCCTAGAGCCTTTCTTGGAACCTTGCCAACTACTTTAGTCCCCAAAGATGACAAATCTCGTAACACTGATGCAGAACAGGTACTACTTTACTTTTTCCCATTTTGCCCTTAGGAGCATGCATCTTTCTCTTCACAACTACAACTGTATTAATGTAAATTCAGCCTTTTTATGAGCTTGTAGAAGGATTTGCGGATTGCTTGGCAATATAAGAAGTACCTTGGGGAAAATAAGCAACATAACGAGGAGCGAGGTAATTTTGTATCTTTTTATCCATTGTGGGGATTTTTAGTATAAAAAGTAAACACCTTTTGTGTTGTGATAATGTGATGCAGATGGGAAACCGTGTGGAGTGTTTTAGCCTTTTAGATTGTTCAAATCTTGCTGGATTCCGTGATAGTTGTTCAAAGTTCATATCTCAATTTCCAAAGTACCGATGTTATTATTAGTAGTGGATTGATCTTATGAAACTTAAAAGTGGTCTTCTTCATTGACTCTTACACCTAATTTTCATAATTCTAATCAGGTATGATGGAAATATCACAAGTGCAGGAAGAATTGTTATCCAATCATTTTGAAGCCTGTAGTGTTCAAGGGATATCAAATAGGCGGTGCAATCTGTGATGGAGCTACAGGGGCGACTGCCAAAACGCTTAAATTACCTCGTGAAGATGAGTTCTGGAGTAGGGGAATTAGTGCCTGTGCAATCTGTGATGGAGCTTCACCAATTTATAAGGGTGAAGTTCTTGCTATTGTTGGCGTAGGTGATACAGGAACTGAGGAAGCAATATATTTGACTAAATATGCAAGACATGTACATTTACTTATACGCAGGGATCAATTAAAGGCCTCACGAGCTATGCAGGACAGGTTAGAAAAAATATGTATTTCTCTTCTCTTAATTGGAAACAAAAAGTAAATACAAATTTAAAAATGGATTAAAAATGGAAAATTTTGTACCAATTAAGAGGATATTATTACCTATACAACAAGAACCATCTGCAGCCTTTGACTAAATTAGGAAGGGAAGACTGAAAGAATTGGTATAAATCTTGATTAATGAAAATGGAATCAAGGGAAAAGTCAATGATAGCTTTCATTAGAGTATTTGGTTCAGTTGCATCTTCAAATTTAGAGCTGCTACTACTGCTCCTTGAAGATCCCTGGTCTCCATTAGACTATTTACTATTGTCGTTTCTAGTTGTTTTGTTTGCTTCTGCTTATGCTGAAATATTTATTTATGTGTTGTTTTTGAAGGATAATTATCTTGAAGAGACAAGGAAAATGAGAAACCTCCATTTCTTTATAGGAAGGTTTGCTCGAGGTGGAATAAGTAAGGCTTCACGTGTTATTAATATAAATGAAGATATATATGCAGGGTTCAATTCCACTTTTGAGGCAGGGTAACATCACGCACCATGAATACATACAGGTGCTATGCTGCTAAATATTCATAATTTATAATTATATTTTATTTTTGGCTAATATTTTTACATATGTAGGTTGGTTAAGGAAGAGACGTTGGGTTAAATCAAATTGCCCTGTTTGAAGGTTGACCAATTCTGTAGAGCACCTGGTTTTGGTGACAGAAAAAGTCAATATCTTGATGATATTGCTATTCTTACTGGAGGCAAGTATTTCATATGTTGTTTTTTAACAAAGGGTTCTGGTTGAAATCTGCCTTCCAACTATTCGCTATGACTACATTTGGTCCCTAAACTTTTAAAATTTCTATTGCATACAGGAACTGTAATCAGAGAAGAGGTAAGTGTTGACCAAAGACACAACCACCATTGATGGTGATGGAAGCACACATGAGTTGGTGAACAGACGGGTGGCTCAAATTGGAAACCTTGTTGAGGCAGCATAACAAGATTATGAAAAAGAAAAATAAATGAAAGAATTTTATTTAATTTTTGTCTAATCTTTTTACATATGTAGGTTGCGGGTGGAAATGGAGAACAAGTTTTAAGTAGGGACGTCTACAGAATTGGTCAACTCTTTGAATTTTTTAGAATGCTCTCTTTCTACTTCACCACAGTTAGTTACTAGTTAAGTTAAATCCGATGTTTTGTTTCAAATAATAGTTATATATTTAATTTTCCCTTTGAGAGTTTAATGTTAGTTTGGTTCAGGTAACTGTTGAGAAGGTTGTTTTGGAACAAAGCAATAGCCAGTATGAGCTTCAAGGCGAATACGTGTTGCTGGAGAATGAGGCTTACTAAGAAGAGCAATGGCTGGTAATTTAGGGAGTGTGATATCTTCTATGGGTCGCTGGAGAATGAGGCTTGAGGTTCCACGTGCTGAAATTGATGAGATGCTTCAACTTGCTAGGCTTGTTTCCCGAAGTACCGATCCAGCTCTTTAGTTTAGATCAAAGGTCATCCTCATTCATTCATTCATTTATTAAGTTGTAGTCTATCATCCAAATCCAAAAATCTCTCATCTAAATCTAATGTCTTCTATTTGCAAAACACATGAGAATGAATGAATGAATGCCCTCTACCAAAATATAGCAAACACAACCTATCCTAATCCTGTTCATATACCATAAGAGAGTAAAGTAAAGTAGGTTCCATTCCTATACATTGGTTTGGTAAACAGAGTAAATAAAGTAGGTTGCTATTTGTAGTAAAGCTCTATCTAGTCTAGGGGTATATAAATATTATATGATTTTAGGTGATGTTGTTCCCCATTACCTTAATGTTGATCTTGCATTGGGAGATATACGTGTTGCAAAGTTTATCAAGTCTGACTACCCATTTGTCCCATTGGAGGAAGCTCAAGGTTCTTTACTTCTCTTACACTGTAATAATCCATCTTCACACTTATTTTGTAGTAATGTTTTTTTTTTGCAGGCAATATAGATACTTTGAGCAAGTTCATACATTTAGTCCTTGAGCGGTGTTACTAAGGAAGAGTGGAGACAAGTGAGGCACACATTTAAAAAAAGCAGCACAAATCTTGTTTACAGTGAGGCACACATTAGGTTATTAGAACTATTAGTTTGTAAATTTTTGTTACAACTTCTATTGATTTGTTTAATCTTTCCATGGAATGATTATTTGTATGACATTACATTTATGCAATGGATTCTATTTTTTTTATATGATATTTTACTTTCTATTATGAAACATTAAATACAAATTTAATTTGAAAATAATTAAATCTATAAATAATATTTTTTTTAAACAAGAAAAATTATGATACGCAAAAATGTGTATCATCTTCATTTATGACATGGCCTTTCTTGACAGGGGCTTTCTTGATACGCATTGTGTGTCATTAACACGCGCGATGTAAGGCTACGACACACGAATGCGTGTCGTCTTCCTTTATGACAGGGTCTTCCTTGATACGCATTGTGTGTCGTAAACGCGCGTCGTAAATGAGTGTCATAAATGAGCGTCGTCTCTCTTTATGACAGGGCCTTCCTTGACGCGCATTTGCGCGTCGTCTGAGCCTTTCACGACGCGCAATGAGCGTCGTAAAAGGCTGTTTTTCAAGTAGTGCAAGTTCTCATAATTCAGATTATGAAAAGGAATGCCTTAATCATAATCGAATTTTAGAACGCAAATAATAGGCCCATATATAGAATTTCCTTATATTGAGCCATTCTAATATGAAATTCATATATATATATATATATATATATATATATATATATATATATATATATATATATATATATATATATATATATCTTCGACTAAATATGATTAAAACCTCAATCTAAGCTTTTTAGAATTGAAATGAAGTAAAATTTCCTATCCCTTAATTATAGCAAACAACTTTTCCAAATTGAAACCTTTTGTTTTCAATAATTAAAATTGCTAACTTGCAACACTAATTATAATTATCATGTTCCCACTAGCTTTGACATGTACTCAGAAATCAGCTGGAATTCTAGAAATCAATACTTAATTGACTTCCTTACCAAAGTTTTGATACGAGATGCTTTGATAAAACTTTATCAAAATAATACAGCTTTCATTAGCTGGAATTCTATAAATCAGACGACGCGCAAATGCGTGTCAAGAAAGGCCCGGGCATAATGAGACACGACACGCTTTTGCGTGTCATCTATAGACGACGTGCATTTACGAAACGCATTTATGACATGCAATGTGTATCATTAAAATCCTTGTCAAGAAAGGTCATGTCATGAACGAAGATGACTCACATTTTTTCGTATCGTAAATTTAAATGTTTAAAATAAATATATTTATATATTTATTATTTTTTAAATTAAAATTTGCATTTAATGTCTCTTAATGGAGATAAAATACCATATGCAAAAAATACAATCCATTGCATAATATAAAGTAAATTTTCATACTCAAAAAATAAAATAAATTGCACAAATTATAATATGTCATATAGAGAATCATTCAAATGTTAAACAAAAATAATACATTGCTAACATGGGTTATACATTCCTATAAAACTAACAAATAATCATCCAACTCTGTTTCTTATTGGAATATGTGTGTAATTGTCTCCTTCATCAACCTCCATGTCCAAATTCGGATCTACCTTCTTAATCTATATGTATAACAAAGACACATGTGTTAAACTTGTTACCATTAACATCTGATCATATGGACTCGAGTGTTAAACTTGTTACCATTAACATCTGATTCATATGGTCCACAGAAAGCCATGTGTTCTTCACCTCTAATACAACAAGATTGTTACCTGCATAAATGAGAACAAATAGGAACATTAACAACCTAATTATGAACAATATCACAGGATGCCATATCATGTATTACCAAAAATGATGATCATTAATAAGTCCTTTCAACGATAAATTTGACTGCATAGAAGTTAAACTAAATACAAATCATAAAGATTCTAAAAAACAGTCGACTACATTGGAATTGATGGCTTATTAGAAGAATAAGATAGAAATGAAATAATAAGAGTTATAAATAACCATTGTGTATAAGGTACAAAGGGAATCATGTGAATCATGTGGACCCATACTTCTAAAATGTTGTCCTTCTTTTGCATCATGGAAATCAAGACCCTAGTCCTGTTATATCAATCATATACAGAGGCCACAGTCAAAACAAGATAAAATATGCAATATATTTTTTACACCCACAAAAGCTCCTTTCCTGTTTTCCAATTTTTTTTTAATATTGTTAAAAGGGAACTACTGATGCCACTTACCTACAGACTATTCAAGGGTTTAGCCTGCTAATAAGATAAATACTAGACTCAGAGCTAATAACATGGAGAAAAAGGTGAGCTTATATACCCATAAAAAGCTATACATCATCTTCATTACAAACTTGGAACCACCATAACCGGTCAGCAAGTTCATACACATTTGAGAAGTTAAAACATCTTAGAAAACTTCCTCAGGACATTATGGTCACATAAATGCTATACATCATCTTCCTTAGGTTGTTTCACTGTTGTGTAAATACCTGCACCAGCTAGTGCGCCAAGGATGGGAGCTGTAAGATAGATCAATATGCCTTTGTAGTTATTTGCAGCCATTGATGGTCCCAAGGTTCTTGTTGGATTCATTAATGCTCCTGTCAGTGACCTATATCATTTCAACAAAGGGAAAATGTGAACAAAGAGGGTACTCTTTTTTTTTAAAAAAATAAATAAATAAACTCTTATCAACATACCCAGTTATCAGAATATTAAGAAGGTTCAATTTATACATACCCATCTATAAGAATATTAAGCATGACAGTTGCTCCTACATCTATTCCTACCAACTCACCAACCTGTAGTGAAATAAAAATCAGGTTACAATTACTTGAATAATTGCAAATTTTGTCTGTGTTCATGTATATGTAAAATTTCCATAGCCAATTTTATATTAATATAAAGTAATAAATATATATGAATAATTGAATATGGAAACCCAAATATATCTACACTCGACTTCTGGCGATACTTTACAAATTAAAAATTAATTAAATAGTAAGTACTTGTGATCTTTTTGAAACTATATAATACGAAACTATCACTCCAAATCCACATGATGAGGAACAATCCAAATTTGTCATCACCAATATCAATATAAAAATAGACATTTGTCTGCTCATCATGACATTCAAGTTCACTAGCACAGTTTTTTAACTCTCTTCATTAACTCACAAATCCCCCTTTTGTCTTGGATTTGGGTTTGGGTTTGGGTTTCTTTTTATTTTGATTTATTAATCGAAGCCGAATCCTTCTTAGAAGAAGGTTTTTTTGAAACCCTCCTTAAAAGTTAACGCTTCTTACTGCCCTCTTCCCCTTCCCCATATTCACCTTCCCTTTCAGACTTCTTTGGGCCACCATTCACTTTCTCATGTTCCTCCTCCTCCTCTTCCTCTTCCTCTTCTTCAGAGCCCTCTACACTTTTACTTTTCTGCTTCTACACTAACAAACACTCCAATAAGAGAAAGGGAAACCCACCCACAATGACTATAAACTATATACCACAAACCATTCCCTTTATTATTATGTTTAGGCAACTTTGGGGGTTCATGTTTTTCTCAACAAGACAAACTGATACTATCTTTGAAGAAGTTGATGCACTTTTCTTGAGTTTGCTTCCTTTGTTTGGCTGCATAATAAGAATATATATACATAAAAAAAAAAGAGAGATTATAATATAATATGGAATATTCAAATGCAATTAGTACCTGTTCTTTCTATGAAACTAAATCACTAGTTGTGATATGAGGAAGCAACAAAAAATCTATCAGGTTCACTACAACATCTTCCTGTGTGCATGCAAAATACACATCATGTTGTTTTGCTATGCTTTGCTTTCACCACAAATAGAATCATGTTACTTATCATGTCCAATGAAAGTGAAACAAACCTTTTTTGCACTGGTTTTGACAATTGGTATGTCAAGCAGATCACAAAACTCAAACAACATCTCCTTCGTATACTTGTCAAGCTTTTCTTGCACTTTAGCTTTTTGCTTTTCCTGCAATAATTAAATTTTTTTAGACCCTTCATCCCTTGGCCCATTCCATGCCATCAGAACTTGCTTTACTATATAACACTTCCATGCACACTTGTTTGCTGTTTATTAGTAATGGTTTTTATGAATCTAAACTTTATTTGATATACAATGCTTCTAGGCTGGCTTTTCCTTTATCAAATCGCCTAGGCAGACAAAATGATTTTCAACTAGGATTGGAAAGTAAGGAAGAGATCTATTTGATATTTATGTCAAGAATATGAATATTTTCCAACTGTTTACCTCATTTTCATGCCACACAAAACCAGAAAACCGCAATATGTTACTCTTAACCAGCAAAGCCTGCAGGTTAAACAAACACACAATTGCCCTTCAGTTAAAAACAGAAACTCCTGAAATATATTTTTTATATGTATATATACTGGTCCTTAGTAGAATTTAGCAAAGCTAAACTCAAAGACTTTTAGGATGAATATAAAGAAAATGTTGAAACTTTGATGGAAGATGCAATTCATACAGATCTAAACCATTTATAGACGCAGTACAGACTCAAGTAAGAAACAAAAATATAATATACCGAACTGGTCATTTTCCTTATTCCCCACCAGCTCAACTAATGTAAAAGAAAATAACAGCCATAACATGGATTGGGAATATACCTTTCCTCTCCTACCAAATAAGACAGTGTGGAGCAGCTTAAGTGCATCAGAATGGGATTGAGAATCAGAAAAGTAGGTGGAAGGATATCACACCTATGAAATCAAACAAGAAGAATTAGGGAGAAGGAACAAAGCATACCTGAGATGCTTCAAAGTAGAAGCGAGGATCATGGAATGAGGAGGAAATCGCCATTAAAACCTGCATAGTTTTTCAACTAGGGTTTAACACAGGAGAAGATGAGAAGATCCAAAATTGAAATAGAGGATAAATTAAACAAATAGAAGAAGGAAAACATTCGGAAGAGATAATAACCAAACCATATCTTAGTCGGGTAAGGTGTGGAAATTTGAGCAGTCTCCGATGAGATCACATGAGCCCGAGGTCACCGGAGGAAAACACCCCTATGGTCATTGCAGGAGAAGTGAGCAAAGATGTTGCCGGCTAAAAGAGGCGAGATCATCGATCGATTGTTGCAGAGGCTAGAGAGCACCAAGTGTTTCCATTCTTAAAAAAATCCCTAGTCCCTGCGATGTTGTGGAATTTAGTAGTACTATCCTTGCTTGTCTTCTTCTTTGCTTCTTAAATCTCAATAACAATCTCTATGAAATCACAAGTTAGGTTTTAGTTTAGAGTGAGAGAGAGAGAGAGAGAGAGAGAGAGGAAGACGAAGACCCTAAGCTTCTTTCCTGCTAATTGGAAGGGGAGCGGGTTTAAATTTTTCACATAGAATAGGCGGAGTTTTAATTTTTGGGGATTTCATTTCCCCCTTTCAAGAACGCGCGTTTTGAGTAAAACATAAAGCGACATTCACAGAGGATGCACATTTTAGATAAAGTGTCGTCCGTGTTTTTATTTTTTTTACATGAGACACTAATCTAAAGGAACGCAACAATGCGTGACATAAATCCTTAATTTTTTGAAGAGACGACACTTTTTTAATGTCACTCTCTTTTGCGTAACATAAATCAATGAGTGTCGTGGTTTGTGCGTCGTAATGGGTCTTTTTCTTGTAGTGTGTGCCAGTAAACCACACATGCTCCACTAACGACTTTGAGAATAGAAATATTCACTACTAGAAAAACAACCTTTTACGACGCGCAATGCGTTTCGTAAAACGCTCTGATGACGCGCAAATGTGTGTCAAGAAAGGCCCTATCGTAATGAGAGACGACACGCTTTTGCGTGTCGTCTGTAGACGACGCGCATTTATGACACACATTTATGAAACGCAATATGTATCATCAAAACCCCTGTCAAGAAAGGGCATGTCATAAACAAAGATGACAGACATTTTTGCGTATCGTAAATTTAAATGTTTAAAATACATATATTTATATATTTTTAAAGTTTTAAATTAAAATTTGCATTTAATGTCTCATAATGGAAATAAAATACCATATACAAAAATTACAATCCATTGCATAATATAAAATAAAATTTCATACTCAAAAAATAAAATAAATTGCACAAATTATAATATGTCATACAAAGAATCATTCAAATGTTAAACAAAAATAATACATTGATAACATGGGTTATACATTCCTATAAAACTAACAAATAATAAATACAAATCATAAAGATTCTACCATGTCCAAAGTCGAATCTACCTTCCTAATCTATATGTATAACAAAGACACATGTGTTAAACTTGTTACCATTAACATCTGATCATATGGACTCGAGTGTTAAACTTGTTACCATTAACATCTGATTCATATGGTCCACAGAAAGCCATGTGTTCTTCACCTCTAATTGAACAAGATTGTTATCTGCATAAATGAAAACAAATAGGAACATTAACAGCCCAATTATGAACAATTTCATAGGATTCCAAATCATGTATTACCAAAAATGATGATCATTAATAAGTCATTTCAAGGATAATTTCATCTGGATAGAAGATTAAACTAAATACAAATCATAAAGATTCTAAAAAACAATCGACTACATTGGAACTGATGGATTATTAGAAGAATAAGATAGAAATGAAATAATAAGAGTTATAAATAACCACTGTGTATGAGGTACAGAGGCAATCATGTGAATCATGTGGACCAATACTTTTGAAATGTTTTCCTTGCTTTGCATCACGGAAATCAGGACCCTGGTCCTGTTTGATCATTCATATATAGAGGCCAAAGTCAAAACATGATAAAATATGCAATATATTTTTTACACCCACAAAAGCTCCTTTCCTGTTTTCCAATTTTTTTTCAATATTGTTAAAAGGGAACTATTGATGCCACATACCTACAAACTATTCAAGGGTTTAGCCTGCTAATAAGATAAATACTAGACTCAGAGCTAATAACATGGAGAAAAAGGTGAGCTTATATACCTATAAAAAACTATACATCATCTTCACTACAAACTTGGAACCACCATAACCGGTCAGCAGGTTCATACACATTTGAGAGGTTAAAACATCATAGAAAACCTCCTCAGGACATTATGGTCACATAAATGCTATACATCATCTTCCTTAGGCAGTTTCACTGCTGTGTAAATACCTGCACCAGCTAGTGCGCCAAGGATGGGAGCTGTAAGGTAGAACCATATGCCTTTGTAGTTATTTGCAGCCATTGCTGGTCCCAAGGTTCTTACTGGATTCATTGATGCTCCTGTCAGTGGCCTATATCATTTCAACAAAGGGAAAATGTGAACAAATAGAGTACCCCTTTTTTTTAAATAAATAAATAAACTTCTATCAACATACCCAGTTATCAGAATATTAAGAAGGTTCCATTTATACATACCTGACTATAAGAAAATTAAGCATGACAGTTGCTCCTACAACTATTCCCGCCAGCTCATCAACCTGTGGTGAAATAAAAATCAGGTTACAGTTATTTGAATAATTGCAAATTTTGTCTATGTTCATGAATATGTAAAATTTCAATAGCCAATTTTATATTAATATAAAGTAATAAATATATATGAATAATTGAATATGGAAACCCAAAAATATCTACATTCGACTTTGGGCGATACCTGTGATATTTATTATCACTCCAAATCCACATGACGACGACCAATCCAAATTTGTCATCACCAATATCAATATAAAAATAGACATTTGTCTGGTCATCATGACTTTTAAGTTCACTAGACCAGCTTTTTAACTCATTTCATTAACTCCAGAATTCCCCTATTGTCTTGGATTTGGGTTTGGGTTTGGATTTCTTTTTGTTTTGATTTATTAATCGAAGTCGAATCCTTCTTAGAAGAAGGTTTTTTTGAAACCCCTCGTAAAAGTTTACACTTCTTACTGCCCTCTTCCCCTTCCCCAGATTCACCTTCACTTTCAAAATTCTCTGGACCACCATTCACTTTCTCATGTTCCTCCTCCTCCTCTTCCTCTTCCTCTTATTCAGAGCCCTCTACACTTTTACTTTTCTGCTTCTACAATAACAAACACACCAATAAGAGAAAGGGAAACCCACCCACAACTACTCTAAACTATATAACACAAACCATTTCCTTTATTATTATGTTTAGGCAACTTTGGGGGTTCAAGTTTTTCTCAACAAGACAAACTGATACTATCTTTGAACAAGTTGATGCACTTTTAGACCCTTCATCCCTTGGTCCTTTCCATGCCATCAGAAGTTGCTTTACTATCACACCTAAGAAATCAAACAAGAAGAATTAGGGAGAAGGAACAAAGCATACCTGAGATGCTTAGAGAGTAGAAGCGAGGATCGAGGAATGAGGAGGAAATTGCCATTGAAACCTGCATAGTTTTTCAGTTAGGGTTTAACATAGGAGAAGATGAGAAGATCCAAAATTGAAATCAAAGCTATGAATAGAGGAGAAATTAAATAAATAGAAGAACGAAAACATTAGGAAGAGAGAATAACCAAACCATATCTTACTCGGGCTAGGGTGTGGAAATTTGAGCAGTCTCCGACGAGGTCACCAGAGGAAAATACCCTTGTGGTTGTTGGAGCAGAAGTGAGCAAAGATGTTGGCGGCGAGGTGAGGTGAGATCATCGATCAATTGTTGTAGAGGCTAGAGAGCACCAAGTGTTTCCATTCTTAAAAAAAAGACCTAGTCCCTGTGATTTTGTGGAATTTAGTAGTACTATCCTTTCTTGTCTTCTTATTTGCTTCTTAAATCGTAATAACAATCTCTATGAAATCGCAGGTTAGGTTTTAGGTTAGAGGGAGAGAGAGAGAGAGAGAGAGAGAGAGAGAGAGAGAGAGGAAGACGAAGACCCTAGGCTTCTTTCTTGCTAATTGGATGGGCAGCAGGTTTTAATTTTTTACATAGAATAGGCAGGGTTTCAATTTTTGGTGATTTCATTTCCCCTTTCAAGAACGCGCGTTTTGAGTAAAACATAAAGCAACATTCACAGAGGATGCCCCTTTTAGATAAAGTGCCCTCCGTGTTTTTATTTTTTCTACATGAGACACTAATCTAAGGGCACGCAATAATGCGTGACAATAATCCTTAATTTTTTTGAAGAGACGACACTTTTTAATGCCACTCTCTTTTGCGTAACATAAACCAATGAGTGTCGTGGTTTGCACGTCGTAAAAGGGTATTTTTCTTGTAGTGATCATGATTGCTATCTAGTTAAAATCTACTTAGTGAAAACGTTTCCTCACCATCATATTCATGAATCGGAGAGAAACCTTATGAAACTTAGATTTTTTCTGGTGTATGTGTTCCTATCCATGTGAATTTGTCAAAACCATAATCACAAGAAAAGGTTAGTGATGTGTTCAAACTTTTATCGGTTGAACTTACAATCTTAACTTCTTGCCACCTGGCAACACAAGGGCCTGCCATTGCTTCCAAGTTGTTATGCACTCAATTGAGAACTCTTAGAACTCATATGCAAAGCCCACTTTAACTGGAATGGACACAGAAATAGGAATATGTCAACACGATAGATATAATCCTCAAGTCGTGTGCTAGTGATAAACTATAGGTTTTTTCCTCTTGATTAGATCTGGAAGCCTTTTCAACATCTTTAAGACTCCCACTGTCCTCTTGACATATAAGACTCACTTGCCAAATATTCAAGAGATAGTGCAGATTCTTAATCAAGACAAACACTTCACATAATTGGCATTAGTTGGTCTTTGTTTGATCCAAAACATCACAACTTATCAATTTTAAATGTACAAGAGTAGGACACTTTTACTCTTACAATTGACAAGTGTTATAAACCTTTCTTTAAGATATGTCACTCAAGTTACAATCTTGGAGTATGACTCTAAGACTTGTTTTGGAGCTAAGTGTGACTCATCTTCTTGATTTAACCACTTCAACAATTCATGATTCCTCTTCTTAGCCATAAGAATGCACTAAGATGACCTTAGAGAACCAATTATGATATGGTTTCTTAATCATTAAGATGATCACTAAACATGATACTAAATTCCTCTCCCATCTTTTTAGATTTGAGAAACTTTTATCCTTCTGCCTAATTTGATTCTTCTTATTCGTCCTGCCAAACATAAAAAAATTTCCAATGTTTCAGAATTATACTTAAACTTGTAAGTATAACGATATTTACTGAACCTTTAGTAAATCATGACGAATAAACTTATGGATCTTTTGTGGTGGACTTGACCAATGCACAGGAATATGTAATCGATCCCTTAGTCCTTCACTTGATTCACATGTAAATGTGAACGAGGGATTAGTCTTAAGTTTTCCAAAGCTAAAAGTTCTCATTCATCATACTATACAACTTGCATGATTCCAAGTTTCTATACAACTGAAACCTTGGTTGATGAGAATCTTTCCTTATTTGGTAATTCAGACACTACCACAAACGAAGAAATCAAATTCATGTTTCCATTATTGCTAGAACCAGCCAAACATCAATTTTCCATAAATGCCATTGCAAGGATATATAAAATAAAGTAAAACAAAATTTTATTTCATAAATGCGGAAAACTTATCCTTAGAATGCAACTTTAAATGAAAACTATGCTATTACATATTTTCCCTAGCAATCTATTATAACGCTTAAGTAGTAACTCAAGAATCCGATCTTCAAATCATGCGATTGAAATCCATCTTCGCGATCAGATTCAGCATACCCTTCCTTTAAGTTTCCTTCCCTTTGCTTGATCCTGCCAAACACACAAAAATGTAACCCAGTCTCATTTTTTTAAGAATCATTAATAAGGAACTTAACAGAGTTAGATAGTGGACTTACCTGAAGCAGAGTCAAATCCTCTTGATTTTTTCTTCTCACTTAGATCTTTCAGGTAGATAGGGCAGTTTCGCAACCAATGCCCTTTTTCTTGACAATGAAAACATATAGACTCTTTGGGAATGGTACACGGGACTATCACAGACTTAGCTTTTCCCTTTACCTTTTGGTCAACCGGGTTGAACAATGTGACATCCCCAATTTCACGGACAGAAAAGTCCGATTTTGTTTATGCTTTTTAAAATAAAATCAGAGTAATCATTTGATTAAAAGTGTTGCGGAATTTGTTCCCAAAACCAAACATGATAAAAATCTATCAAAACCTTTCTTTAAGAAATATATATTTTTATTTCATAACAAAACCTCGGGATGTCATGTTCCGATACAGATCAAAGGCATAAACAAGACATTATAAGCCTTACACAGTTATTTACAACTACTGGCCTATAATCCAAAATCACTCATCATCATCACCCGACCATGCTCGGAGTCCATTACCTGTAATATAAAAAGCTGAGTGGGTCAGGCTTGGAAGCCTAGTGAGCATACAGGGTTTTCAACCCACAATAAATAATAAACTCTTTAAGTTTATCAATCAACAAATAATTTATTAATTTCATCCACCTAAAACAACCCTATTTACCCACACCCGTTATCCTTACCTTACGTCCCTAAAACAACTATCACAAGGGACCTAGCCTAAGGATTTTCATTAGGGGTGACAACTTTGCTTCGGGGGTTCCTCAGCAATTATGTCAAATAAGGCAACCTACATGGTGACAACACTAAGACAACCTAACACAAAACGACCAATAAAGTGACAACATTGCTGTCTTCAGCAATTTATGTCAAATAAGGTAAACACCGAGGTGACAACATTGCTTTTCTGTTAGCAATTTATGTCAAATAAACAACCAAAATAGGTGACAACATTGCTTTCTTCAGCAATATATGTCAAATAAGACCACCTGACATAAAGCAATCAGTATGGTGACAACATTGCTTTCCCTCAGAAATTTATGTTAAACAAAACAAACACCTGGATGACAACATTGTTTTCCCTCAACAATTTATACCAAATAGGCACGAAGTCACATCGTCGCCAAGGTTTATACAACAGGCACTAAGTCCATAGTTGCCAACATACTAAATCCATAGCTACCAACGTACATCTATACTATAATAAACTCATAGCTACCAACGTACATCTATACTATACTAAATTCATAGCTACCAAAGTACATCTATACTGTACTTCTATCCTCATACTTTATCTACCCATATTTACCCAACATATTTGAAGATAAAATATATATACATTTTAAATCATTTTAAACATGTATAAAACATTCATTTAACACCCATCTCGAATAAACAAACAACATATATACACATAGCATGCATTTTATATAAAATACTTCATATCTATGTGTAAGATGAAAGTTACTACACACTCAATTGATTTAAGGAAAACTAGGAAGCAATTCGTTTCCTAAAACGATCGTTTCTAATAAAACCGGGAGTTTTATTGAGAAACCGGGCTCTGCAAAAGTCGGGCTTCGAAACTAAAAAGATAAATTTTCTGGGCTTCACGGGCACTTCGTGGCGTATTCCGGGGCTTATAATCGATATTGGGGCTTCGGGGGATGATAATATGAAAGAAATATGGAGAAAGGGGCTAAAAATGACATGTTTTCAAAATACCCCCGGGAGGTCTCGTACCCTTCTATTTATAGGGTGGAGCTTCTGATCGGACGGCTGAGCAGGAACTACACGTCGCAGATCCGAGGGCTCGCGGGTGAAGGCTTGCATGAGGGTTGCTGGCAGTCTGTGATTGGTCCGAGGCGTGTGTCCGATGCGCGGGTGGTAAGCATGTGCGAGGGTCACGGTGGCACACGCTGATTGGACCGCGGAGTCGTCTTACACGTGCAAGGCTCGGAGCTAGATGCGAGGCTCGGACTAGGTTGTACACGCGTCGCTCCTCGGATGTGCCACGGCTTCGGATGACTCAGCAGCTCGGTGACTTAACAGGTAGGTGACTCAGCAGGACACGTGGCACTTTTTCAGCAAGGATGACGTGTCCGAGGTGACTCAGCGAAATTTCTCGGTTTTGGGGATTTTTCTCGTTTTTCGCGCAAAAACTTCTAAAATCCATAAATTTCGCATACGAGCTCCATTTTTGACGTTCTTTATATGCACACGTAGCTAAAATTACGCTCTACAACTTCCGTTTAGACTTCGTCGGCTAATTTAACTTTAAATTTTATATTATTATTTTTAACAGACCGGGACAGGAAATCCATTAAAAATTCATAACTTCTTCATCCGACGTCCGTTTTCGTCAGACTTTTTACCATTGTGCTCCTAATGACGATTGTCGGCTAAAAGTTGCTCGATCTAAAATTCGAGTTTTTAGTTGTCTACTGCTAAGCTGAAACTTCGAAAAATCATAACTTCCTCATACGAATTCAGATTTGGGCGTTCTTTTTATCGAACTTCTCGGTTTAACGAATATTATGACTTTTGTTTAGATCACTAAGGCTAAAAAGTAGTTTATCAAAAACTCACTTTTTATGACATTCGGCACCGTGCAGGTTTTCTCGCGAAACTTCGACAGGTCATAACTTCTTCGTTATAACTCGGATTTCGGCATTCTTTATATCCCCGAAATCCTTATTTCGACCACTAAAACTTTATGTAAAGATATAGGGCTTATCTCACACGTTAATTTTGACGCTTATTTTTATTTTTAATTAATTAAACCCTAATAATTAAGCATAAAACACATAATTCATATAAAACTCACATAATTCCTTTTCATTTCTTCTAAATGAGTTATAAAGGTTAACCTAGACAATTATGTCAATATTAATGCCTAGCCTAGAAACACAGGCGTTACAAACAAGGCTAATCCCTTTCCATTGGGAAGTGAAAGCTTTTCTGGACTTCCAATGTTACCATTATCAATGTCCATGGAAGTTTGAGAAATAGACCTTCCACCCATATTTGCTTGACTTTTGCGCCAAATCATTGCTGATTCAGCAGCAACAAGCAAATAAGAGAGATCTGTTAGGGTCATGTCGTGATCTGTCATATAATAGTCTTTGATTAACTCACTATACAACTTAGGAAGTGACTGAAGATCCCATTCAATAGCAAACTCCCTTGAAATAACAGCACCCAACATTCTCAACCTGTCAATGTGTCACTTCATTCTTAAGACATGAGTGCACACAGGTCTTCCATCTTTATGTTTCATTTCTAGTAGGGCTTAAGTTACCATGAACCTCTCAAGTCTTCGGGCTTCTAGGTCAGGGAGAATAAATGGAGGAGGTGAAGGTAGAGAAATATGATTTCCATGAGATTTGGGAATATCACAGTTGTCTAAACCAAACATCTACAATGGGAGATATTCAAGTTAGTTGATTTTAAGTCCATAATATAACACCCAATATGAAATATTACAGCTAGGACCCAACACAATATTTTATAACTTGGAAGAGGGATGCCATAATCCAAGCTATAAAATATTTGAAGGTAGGTGAATGACGATTCACCAATTTCCACCATGAAAAACATAATAAGTTATTAGGTTTTAATTGGTTTTGAAACTCCTAGATCTTTTGAGATTCATTGAACTTTCAATGGCATGTTTCAATCTCGATAATGCCCTTCAAGTTTTGTGACAGGGCTGCCGAGGATCATAAAACAAGTGGTGAAGTAACCATGCAAATTACTTGGTACTCTTAAATGTTTATCACTTAATCGTTGTGCAGGTAAACCATAGGCACCCCTTCTGACCTCATGAAAAACCTTAAGTCACCCTTTGCCTACCTTTTTAAGTCAAAGTTAGTGTGCCGGTAAACCTCACACGCTCCACTAACGACTTAATTAAAGTGCAAAGTGTAATTTCATGGGTTAGCACCTTATTCACATTTTCCTAAAGTAAATAAGATTGGGAATTTATAAAAACATTTAGTTACTTTATAATAATCATTAATAATTTTAATGATGGGAGAATTCTAGTCCTTGTCCTACCCGTTCGGCTAACGACCCTCCACCAGTCAAGGAAGCGGTGGGTGAGAGTGGACACCCATTAACCTGCCATTTTATAGCCAGTAACCTTATACCCCCCTTATAGACCAGCTTCGTGAATGAGGCCTACTAACGGTAAGACTGATTTGCTCTTATACATACATACATACATACATATATATATATATATATATATATATATATATTATTTAACTTATAATGTTATAAAGTATTAGGGTTGAATTTTAACTTTTAAAATTCTAGGGATTGGAACTAAAGTTTTTAATGTGACTTTACCTGCTCCAAAACTTGAGGGCAAGTTTTGTAACTTTCAAAACTTTTCATCTTTCATAACTTATGAGTTAAATGGATTATTAAAATGAGTGACTTTTCATTTTATGTAACCTATGTGTTTGTTTAATGGAATTTAAAAGTGTGACTTTTGGTAATCCATAACTTGAGGGCAAATTATGGATTCCTTTAAAACACATAATGATCATGAATTAAACTAACAAGCAAGTTACAAATAATTCCTATGATCTTCTAAACTCATAAGTTCATGAACATGCATATCATCTATTTCAATAATCATTAAATTAACCATATAAAACATGAAATTTTGATAACAGCCATTGAAAATGGATTAGCATGAACATTACCCCATCTAAAACATGTTTTGTAAGACCAAAACAGTTTAGAGTAATGTTTCTAGTCCATTTCCAGCAACAAAAGTCAAACAACTGCATTCTGAGGCTCCTACTCGTCAAGTGCAAGAACCTACTCGACGAGTAGGGTGAGTTTATGCTTGGACTCGTCAATTCCCCCCATGGACTCGACGAGTCCACTGTCCAGACAGCATGTTTTTCAGCTTTTTTCCACTATTTTGCATCAAGTATCAACAAACAAGCCTAGGCTCTGATACCACTGTTGGGTTTTGAGCATTCTAACACTCCTTAGGTGTACATGCAACCCTATAAACCTTGGATCTATGTTTGTCAAAAATACATGCAAAATTTGATTTCCAAGGTTCTTAATCCTATCTAGCATACAAGGGGAACTTTTAATCATAAAAGATAGCTAGAAATACATACCTTGTAGATATTGGATTCCTTGAAAACCTTGTGAACCTATCACCTCAAGTGTGATGCCTCAAATGTCTCACACAACACCAAATACACTCGGATTAAACTTGAGAGAAATGATACACACTTTAGAAAATCGGCTAGCCCTCTCTTGTCTCACTAGTTCTAGTGTTTACCGATTTTGGTGGCTTCATATCCTTTATATAGTGTGTTACAATTAGGGTTACACCATGGTAACCCTAATGTAACATGGCTCTTCATTTCCATGACCCATGGCTTTGTAACTCCCATAGAGCATCCTATGGACCTTACCCCAACTTGATAATCCATGGAGCCTTTAGTCCACTATACAAGTTATGGATGATTTACATAATCAACCCATATATTTAATTAGTCATCTTTTGATAACTTAATTAATACTAGATTAATTCTTGATCAAAACTAATTAAATAATATTATTAATATATTAGAACTTATAATATATTAATACACTATAAGTGTTATTTCTCTCATTTTAGTTTATCCAAATGCATGATGCCATGCAACCCAAATAGACCATGCTGATCGGGTCAAGTACTTGTCAGAATAGTTATGAACTTAGACACCTAATCCAACAGCTGTAGTATTCACCAGTTAGCGAAAGGGTGTGGTGGTACTACGGGAAGCCATAGTATTTACCAGATAGAGAAAATGTGTAGTGGTACTACGGTAAGCCGTAGTATTCACCAGTTAGCGAAAGGGTGTGGTGGTAGTATGTGAAGCCGTACTATTCAACAGTTAGCGCAGGGGTGTGGTGGTACTACGGGAAGCCATAGTATTCACCAGATAGTGAAAGGGTGTGGTGGTACTACAGGAAGCCATAGTATTCACCAGTTAGCGAAAGGGTGTGGTGGTACTACAGGAAGCCGTAGTATTAACCAGTTAGTGAAAGGGTGTGGTGGTACTACGGGAAGCCATAGTATTCACCAGATAGCGAAAGGGTGTGGTGATACTATGGGAAGCCGTAGTGTTCTCCAGTTAGCGAAAGGGTGTGGTGGTACTACGGGAAGGCATAGTATTCACCAGTTAGCGAAAGGGTGTGGTGGTACTATGGTAAGCCGTAGTATTCACCAGTTAGAAAGAGGGTGTGGTGGTACTACAGAGAGTCGTAGTATCCACTAGGATGTGAGATAGTATGGTGATACTGTGGGGAGCCATGGTACTTGCCAAGCAGTAAAGGAGCATTATGGTATTGTGGGGAGCCATAGTTTTCACCAGCCAGAGCATGACATAGAAGGGTTCTTAAGCTTGTGTAGTCTCATCAATTTAGTTTGTAAGATCTTGGTGTTTAACTAAGGGAGATACCGAGGTCTCCATATTTGTCAAGAATCGTTATATTCTGAGTTGAGTCGCGGTTATCGCAACCAAAAGGAATCAGAGAAGTGGAGTACGCATGGATTGCGAACCTTGGGTCGCGAGTTGCATACCAGATATGAATTGAGTGGTTCCAATTCTATTGCTGAATTCGACTCACTAGTGGGAGTTTGGATTCGTTCCTGTGTTCAGTAGGCAAGATGAGGTTTTGGATTCGTAGATGGGTTCATTTTGACAAGTATTGTTCTCCATCAGATGTATTACACCGGAGTGAGTTAGTTGTCGGTTTCAGAAGAACCGTTAACGCAGGGAATCATTGGTTGGAAAACCTCGAAGGTTGAAGATGAGACGATTTCGGATGAGTGGTAGTAGTCGCTTGGGGAAAAGCGAACTATGTGACTTGTGCGTCACGATAAGCAGAGATAGTTACTGTGCGAAGGAAGTCGGTAGGACGTCCTTGAGATGCAACGAGTAACCCTTGGAGGTTCAACTTGTGGGGCGAGAGTTGAACTGGAGCTCCACGTTTGAAGGAAACATTTGCAAGGGATGACTTTCAGCGAGACTAATCACTTCTTTTGTCTTAGGACAGGATGTTATTCGTTATCCGTTATATAGGATTTTGATTGCAGTGAAGTGGATGGGTCTCTGATGTAATGTGACCCTTTCGTTCCTTGGAGTTTAATGTGAAGCGCTTAGTATGTATGGCATAAGATATTGGTGGCAATTTATTGGGACTTCGACTTATTTCTATCAGTTGCTGCGAGAAAGAAATGGGGCAATAAGTTTTCAGGTAACATTGGAAGATAGTGGGTGGTATGAAATCCTCTTGGGTGGTGCTTCGCGGGCTGTTGGGTTTTGATATGTGTGATGCTAAAAAGCGATTTCGAGGGCGAAATCAAATTAAGTGGGGGGAGAATTGTAACATCCGGAAATTCAAGTATGATATGTTTCAATTTTTTAAAATTTAGGACGGACTCGACGAGTCGAATGTCTGACTCGCCAGGTCATGTCGAGTGATTACGTGGATTTAATGAGCGGACTCGACGAGTCCAAGGACGGACTCGCCGAGTAGGTTTTGGGCAGAGAAAACCCTAAGTTCTGGTGTTGGGGCGTATTTAAAGGAACTTATGACCTTAGTGCGCCTCATACCTCCTTTGAAAAACCCTAAATCACCATAGGAGCCATACGAGAGTTCTTATGATGAAATCAAGTAATTTAGTGGGTCTTATGGAAGGAAAAGAGCATGATGCAAGCAAGAATCAAGATGGGGGATGCGGACCTATCAATTCTTCGCATGGGACTATTGTAGAAGGTATAACTTGCATCCTTTTCATCTATGTTGGTTAGATCTCATGATCTTGGGAGTTTTAGGGTCTTCCCCCCCCCCCCCCCCTTCTCTTGTACCTATGAGCTAATTGAAACATGATCTGAGGTGGGAAACCTGAGATCTAAACCATGTGAGGTCCATGAAGACTAGATGCCCCAGCTTTAGTTGTCCAAATGAGGGTTGATGAGCTAAATCCCTCATGAAGAGTATGTAATGGCGTTTTGAAGCAATAGCATCATGCATGAACGTAAATATCGAAACTTTACGTAATTATTCAGCCTTGAGTAAGTGGAAATCATCTGAATGAGAATGAGACTGGACAGACTCGCCAAGTCAATGAGCCGACTCGACGAGCCGGGTAGGGTTTTCCTGATCGAGCTGAATCGTGTACTAACTCAGCGAGTTGTGGGGTTAACTCGACGAGTTGGATTGAATCCTCGTGAAACTTTGGAAAAAGTAAGTGGACTCGACGAGTCACAATGGTGCACTCGTCGAGTCGGGTCAAATCTAGACTGCGGACTCGAGTTGACTGCGGTTGACCTTAGGGTTTGGTCAACCATGTGTAATGGAGACCATGGAGGGGTAAAATGGTCCTTTATCCACTTCAAGAATTAGACAGAGAAAGAGTATAGCCTTGGGTATGTTGGTATGAATAAGTATTGCTAATAAATGTTTATCCTATGTGTTAGGCGGAAGCTAGGTCGAGATTCCTGAGTGTGAGGTTGTCGCCTGGTTGCTTTCAAGGTGAGTCTTCTCACTATACTTTACCTAGAGTGGTAATTATGTGTGACTGGAAGGTCTTATGTGTTATGATAAGTATGTGATGTATGTTGTT
The DNA here is from genome assembly GCF_002870075.4 of Lactuca sativa. NCBI lineage: Eukaryota > Viridiplantae > Streptophyta > Magnoliopsida > Asterales > Asteraceae > Lactuca > Lactuca sativa. The sequence goes on along the minus strand of NC_056623.2, from coordinate 103,634,743 downwards.
ATATGATATGTCTATGCTATGTTATCTTATGAGAAATATGATATGGACCGGAAGGTCAAGAGTGTATGGGCAGGAAGGTCAAGATGATATGGAGCGGAATGTCAAGATGATATGAGCCGGAAGGTCTACCAGGATTATGGGACGGAAGTCCCCTGAGACACATTAACTGGAAGGTCTTGTAGAGCTATAGCCTTGAGTGGCGATTGTGCGTATGTGGTATATTGGCGAACTCACTAATCTTCGTGCTTACCGTGTTATGTGATATGTGTTTCACGTTTCTTCAGGATCGCAGGACGGAACCGGCTTGATTGTACACACCAGAGAAAGAGTTATGTATTGAGGATCCTGGATTATTAATGGAGTTGTGTTTTGTAATTCGAATAAACAAGATTTTATACCATATGCTATGAAAAGTATGCAATTTTTAAAATGAAAAATTGGTTCTAAAATTGGCGGTGTTACAAGTAGGTCCTATAATGTGAATAAAACTCTCAAGTTCCGCATCCAGGAAATCGGGGTGTTACATAATTATGTGATACTCAAAATTAAACACCACTGAAAAATCCGTGCAGTATATCAAATTATGAAAGTAATGTACTCTTGATCTATAACATAGAGTAAATAGTATTTTTACATTAATGTATTTTATCAAGTAAAATATCAAACAAAACTTTATTATTTACATGAAGTTAAAAACACATTAATTATGATGATTATTTACTATATATATATATATATATATATATATATATATATATATATATAATGTAACCCAAGAAACTATATTTATTATTCATTCTTCAAATCCATAAACATGATCATCTCGGCAACAATATATTATAGAATATAAAAACTTTATAATTCATTGGATGATTATACAATAATTATGTTAATTAATATTTTGTGGCAAACATTTATCTTCACATCGGCTCCTACAAGCTTGTCTGGTTTTGGCACATACGTTGCCCCCTCCACAACAACAAAATAAGTTTGCACGACATTTCTTACACTTCAAAGTGCACGTTCCAGGTTCTAAAATCCCAATACTTTTGATGTCATTGACTTCATTTTTTTGTACCTATACATCCAAAATCCACAATATTTCTTTAAGTAGAAAGACAGAAAATGTAAGGATATAATATAAGGTGATAGAAAGTTACATTGATAAGACGCAAGCAACATGAGAATGCATATACAAAAAAGAAATATATGTGATTTGATGAGCTTGACCATTGTGTGGAGTGCTTAGGATACCTTTCCTTGTTTTGTGTATAAAGAAGATTCATTTGACCACAATTTATACCAACATTTGGGATTATGAAATTATTAAATGATGTGTTATTTCCAAAATAAAAAATTCTTTTGATTTTTATTCTTTTTAGACCTAGAACTTTTTTTTGTACGAAAAAGACCTAAATGTTTCCTGTTAGTTGTTATTGATCGGTTTGAGCCATAAGAACACTCCTATGTGCACATACAAACCCTAATGCTTGGATCTAGGTTTCTCTAATTGAACATGCATTGTATCCAAGACTTCTAATGATAATTCTAGTATAATAACAATAACAAATCAGATTTAGAAGATTACCTTGAATCACTTGCTTGAATCTCCTTGTCCTTGGAGCTTTAGAGTCACAAGTGTCACTCCTCTAATGGCTTACAAACACCAACTTAGCAAGAGGATGATTAGAGAGAGGGGAGAGGGGAGGAAATCAGCCAGGGCTTCTTCAAAGACAAGAGTACCGATTTTCCTTGACCCTTAGGGTCTATTTATACTAGTGAGGCTCCTAGGGTTTCACCCTTAAACCCTAATTAGATAACGTAGGCCCTAAGCAATCCAATACCCTAATGATAAGCCTTGGACGAATTCTAGGTATATCCTAAGCCCCAAAACCGTCCACCCCTTATCCATAAGGTATTATAGCCCAAAGTACAACTATCATACAATTGACAGTTTATGCCCCTTTATTCAATTAATCTCTTTAAGTCGCCAAATTAATTCCTAATTAATTTATGACTTATATTAATCAAATAACAATATTATTAATCCTTATATTATTCTCATAGTATATTAATAATATTTCTTCTCTCATTATAAATCATCCTGTCAAGTTGCTATGGTGAAGGCAACCCAAAAGGACCATGCACAACCAGGTCAAATACTTGCCTAATATAGTTGCAGCCTTAGACACTATTCCAACAATCTCCCACTTCGATAAGTCTAGTAACTATATATACAAGTATAATCCGATTAGCAATCGTAGCTCTCAAAGACGCTATCAAACTCTGATCTTATCAATCTTGTCCTTTAGATAAGGGATCGTACAGTCCTCCGTTTAGATATCATGCAGACATTTATATGGAACCAATTGTCTAGCATTTGGTTTCTCGATCTCAGATTTATTCGACATAGAACTTAATCGAACACATCAATTTAGTTCTGACTGGGCTTGACATATAATTCAAATCAAATCATCGAGAGGCCGAGATATCGCTTTTAGCCTTTTAGGATAAAAGTAACAGATAAACTTCGACTTATATGCATTTACTTATTCATTAATCAATCATACACAACAATGCGTTTTATGACATCAATTTACTGATGTGGTTTCGCATTATCATTATACAACCAATTAACAAATAACAAACCATATATCTAGGTTTTAAGACCATATGATATTATTGTCTTGCGATCACCCTTTTCGAAAGATTCCATAAGGTGATTCCAGCAAGCGCGGGTTTGTTCCAATGCTCAAAACTAGTTCATAAGCACTCATAAACGTTGCAACAAACTTTTGCTATGTCTAATACCATTTAGACAATCTACATACCAATTCATGACAATCTTCATTCATACCTTCTTCCAAAATATGAACTATTGTAGATTGTTTGAATAATTCTTTTATTCTAAATATTTAACATAAGACAGTAACTTTACTTATAAATAATACTCCTTTATTTATTCATCAAATATTAAATTACATTTATCTATTACAAGTTTCTAAAATCATCTAATCTAGTCTAATATCATCTCTCAGCCCAATACTCCTAGCATGCTGCAAATGCTTAACCCTACTCAGTCCCTTCGTAAGCGGATCTGCTGGGTTATCTTCTGATGATATTCTCCTCACCACGAGGTGTCCTTCTTCTACTCGATGTCTAATGAAATGATATTTCCTGTCAATATGACGAGATCTACCATGATCCCTCGGTTCCTTGGTTAAGGCAACCGCTCCTTCATTATCATAGAAAATCTCCATAGGCTCTTTGATGGTAGGCACAACTCCAAGATCAACAATGAAGTTCTTTAACCATATTGCCTCCTTCGACGCTTCGCTCGCTGCAATGTACTCTGATTCGCACGTTGAATCAGCTACGGTTTCCTGCTTGGAACTCTTCCAAGTTGCTGCTCCTCCATTAAGGGTAAAGACCCAGCCCGACTGCGAACGGTAGTTGTCCCTGTCGGTTTGAAAGTTGGCATCACTATACCCTCGCACTTTCAAGTCATCACTCCCTCCGAGGACCAAAAACCATTCCTTGGTCCTCTGAAGGTACTTAAGGATATTCTTGACCGCAATCCAATGGGCTCTGCCAGGGTTCCCTTGATGTCTACTAACCATGCTCAAAGCAAAGGCTACATCAGGGCGAGTACAAGTCATAGCATACATGATTGAGCCAACTGCGGAAGCGTATGGTACTTGGCTCATTTATGCATTTTTGACTTCGGTACTCGGACTTTGAGTCTTACTTAACTTGGCATTACTTTGTATCGGTAATTCTCCCTTCTTCGAATTTTCCTTACTAAAACGTTTTAGTACTTTATCTAAGTAAGTGTTCTGACTAAGTCCTATTAGTCTCTTACTTCGCTCTCTCACTATCCTTATTCCCAAGATATAGGAAGCTTCTCTGAGGTCCTTCATAGCGAAGCACTTTCCGAGCCAGGACTTAACCTCCTGCAGAGTCGGGATGTCGTTTCCTATGAGTAGTATGTCATCGACATACAGAACAAGAAAGCTAACTATGCTCCCACTGGCTTTGACATATACACACGATTCATCTTCGCTTTGTACAAATCCAAACTCTTTGACTTTCTCATCGAATCAAAGATTCCATCTGCGAGACGCTTGCTTAAGTCCATAAATGGACTTATGAAGCTTACACACTCTATTTGGATGCTTCACATCAACAAAACCCTCTGGCCGAGCCATGTAAACATCCTCAGCCAATTTCCCGTTAAGGAAAGCGGTCTTGACATCCATTTGCCAAATCTCATAATCATGAAATGAGGCAATAGCTAGCATCACTCTAATAGATTTTATCTTCGCAACTGGTGAGAAGGTCTCATCATAGTCAACTCCAGGATTTTGAGTAAAGCCCTTCGCAACCAATCACGCCTTATATGTGTGTACATTTCCATCCACGTCGGTCTTCTTCTTGAAGATCCATTTGCACCCAACGGTCTTACGTCCGGGCACATTATCAACCAAATTCCAAACTTGGTTGTCATATATGGATTGGATCTCGGTGTCCATTGCCTCTTTCCATTTTGCAGACTCCAGGCCTGCCATGGCTTCCTTAAAGCTATTAGGTTCATCTAAATTTATTAGTGTACTATCACTAATATACGTGTCCCCTTCGGTAGTAATATGAAAACCATAAAACTGGGGTTGAACTCTAACTCTTTCGGAACGTCTAAGAGGTAAGGACTGGTCAATAGGTTCAACCGGAGTTTCCTCCTCGGGTTGAGTGCCAGCGGTAGAGGTTCCTTCATCAATCGATTCTTGAATCTCTTCAAGCTCGATTTGCCTCCCACTGTCTCCTTGTCTTATGAGTTCTCGCTCTCAGAAAACTCCTATCCTCGCAACGAAGACTACATTGTCCATCGGTCTATAGAAGAGATATCCAAAGGATTTCTGTGGGTAGCCGATGAAAATACATCGCTCACTATGAGGTTCGAGCTTGTCATGAGTATCTCATCTTACGAAAGCCTCGCAACCCCAAACCTTGATATGTGCTAACGAGGGAGCTTTCCCTGTCCACATCTCGTGAGGTGTTTTGGCAACCTTCTTAGTAGGGACTCGGTTAAGGATATGGGCGGCAGTCTATAAGGCATACCCCCAGAATGAGATAGATAGTCAAGCACGGCTCATCATAGAGCGGACCATGTCTAACAAGGTTCGATTACGCCTTTCTGCCATACCATTCAACTGCAGTGTCCTAGGTGGAGTCAATTGTCAAACTATTCCACACTCTTTTAGATAGTAGTGGAATTCAAGACTTAGGTACTCTCCCCCTCGATCGGATCAAAGCATCTTGATTCTCCTGCCCAATTGATTCTCCACTTCATTCTTGAACTCTTTGAACTTTTCAAACATTTCTGACTTTTGTTTGATTAATTAGATATACCCATATCAACTATAGTCATCGGTAAAAGTCACATAGAAGCGGTTCCCATCCTTTGTGGTCGATCTAAAGGGTCCACATACATCGGTATGTATTAGGTCCAATAAACCCTCACCCCTTTCACATGTGCTAGTGAAGGGTAACTTGGTCATCTTTCCAAGTAAACAAGATTCGCATGTGTCATCTTCCCTAAGGTCGAATGACTCCAACACTCCATCCTTTTGGAGTTGGGCTATGCGCTTCTTGTTGACATGTCCAAGACGACAATGCCACAAGGATGCTCTATCCATACTATTGGAAGAATCCATGCATAAAACATCATTTCCTAGGTTATCTACAATCATAACAGTTTCATAAATTCCATTACATGGTATTGCTTCAAAATATAAGACACTATTTAGATAAGCAAAAATAGAACCATTCTAATTATTAAAAGAAAATCTAAATCCTTGTCTAAACAAACCATGAAATGAAATGATGTTTCTTGCCATTTCTAGCGAATAGCAACAATTATTCAAATCTAAACATAAACCATTCCTAAGCACTAGAGAATACACTCCAATCTTGGTCACAGGCGACGATCTTCTGTTCCCCATGATTAGATTTATTCTTCCATGCTCCACATCCCTATTTCTTGTTAGTCCCTGCAATTCAGAACAAATGTGGTAACCACAACCAGTATCGAGGACCCAAGAAATAGCATGAGATAAATCATTAGATTTAATTGTATAAATACCTGCGAAAGACGGCTTGATCTTTCCTTCCCTGATTGCTTGTAGGTATTCTGGGCAGCTTCTCTTCAAATGCCCTATTTTGTGGCAATGGTGGCACTCTGCCTCCTTTGGGTTTGGGTTGGGCTTAGCAGGATCAACTTTGGTCCCACTAGAAGAGGAACCATCCCAGGACTTTCCCTTGAGGTGGGTCTTAGATGGAGCCTTCCTCTTCTTACCCCTTCCCTGCCCAATAGCCAAAACAGGAGCAGCGGGTGGATTGGGAGTTGGTGCAACAGACTTGTCCTTGAGGTTGCTCTCAGCAACCCTAAGGAGACCTTGGAGCTTACTTAGGGTGACCTATTCCTTGTTCATGTGGTAGGTCATCCTAAATTGGTTGTAACACGGAGGCAAGGAGTGAAGGACCATGTCGATAGCCAAGTCTTCCCCAAAGTCAACATTCAACTTGTGAAGACAAAGATTGATTATAATTTAAATCCGTAATAATCACCCGATAAGAAAAATTAGGGCTAGGATCCAACAACATTATTTACATATTAGAAAAGGATGCCATAATCCAACATGCAAACAATTTGAGGGTAAGTGAATGACGATTCACTAATTCTCCACCATGAAAATCTAACTTTAAGTTCTAAATGTATTGAGAATTCCTAGGTTTTGATGAGATTCATTGAACTTTTCAATGGCATGTTCAAATCTCGATATGCCCCTCTCGTTTGTGACTGGGATACCGAGGATCACAAAGTGGGTGTGAATAACCATGCAAATGTACATGGTGCCTTCATTGTAACAATCACATATTCAATGTGCGGTAAACCACACACGCTCCATCGAATTATGATAAACAATGAATCACCCTTTGCCACCTATGCTTAGAAACAATTAGTGTGCCGGTAAACCACACACGCTCCACTAACTTCTTAGCAAGGGTGCAAAGTGTAATTTCATGGGATTGCATCAATTCACTTTTGTAACAGCCCGGATTTCCAGGTATCTTTTATGCTTTCAATTTTTGATTTTTTGTGAGGGGACTCGGCGAGTTGGAGCTCAGACTCGCCGAGTTGGGTCGCGATTCTGGACGCGGGTTCGCGCCTGGACTCGGCGAGTCCAAAGTATGGACTCGGCGAGTCCGCGCTGTTTAATGAAACCCTAATTTCTCGGGTTTGGGACCTATTTAAAGGGCCTTATGGCCGTCATTTGTGCTCACCAGTCCCTTGAGTGAAACCCTAATCGAGTGTGAGCGTTTGGAGCAAAGTAGGAGGCCATTATTGATCTTGGAGGTGTCATCTTGCAAGGGAAAGGGAGGATCAGCTAAGGGGAAAGCAAGAGGAGCCATTTTCTGAGAGTTTGGAGTCCAGAGCATCGCTATTGTGGTAATATCTTCGAGCTATCCTCTTCTATGTTGATGTTTACATTGATTTAGGGCTTATTGAGGCCTTTTGTCGCTAGATCTAGTGCTCCCTTGGTCCCTTAAGCGTTTTAGACCATAGATCTAGACCCTTGGAGGTCCAGAGTGTCCCTTTGCCCAAGCTTTTGTGAATCAATAGAGGTTTTGGATTGGAATCCTTATGCCTTAGGTCAAAATGCTATTTATGAGCCATTGGGTGTGTTATGAACACCAAGATAGGGGCTTTACGTGATGAATCAGTCTAGGAAGGCCAGATCTATGAATTGTTGGAGCAGATCTGACCTTAGAAGCAAGTTTGAGTGTTTGCATGGCGTGGACTCGCCGAGTCCGACGAACAGACTCGGCGAGTAGCTTAAAGATTTCCTTAGATCGGACAGTGAGTGGTCCAGTCAAGTCATAGGTTGACTCAGTGAGTCAGGGCGAGTTAGAGAGGGTTGACAGGTGGTCTGAGTTGAACTGGGACTCGCTGAGTTGTTCTTGAGACTCGGCGAGTTGAGTTGGGGTGGCCCCGCGATTCTTCCAGGTGGAACTCGTCGAGTCAGGGGGAGTACTCGATGTGTAAAAAGGGAATCCTAGAGAGTTGGTGAAAACGTCTAGACTCGCCAAGTCGCCCTAGTGCACTCGCCGAGTCCGGTCAAAGTTGACCGTTGACCGTTGATCGTTGACCAGAGTTAACCTGTGTTGACTTCTTAGGGATAGTCAACCTTAGAGATAAAAAGTGTTAATTAGAGACATATGATGTTATAGGAGGATTAGAGCTCGGAGGATCGAGCACGAGGGATTCCAGGATTCGTGAGATACCGAGATACGCGAGGTGAGTCTTCTCACTATACTTTACCCTGAGTAGGTAACCAGAGTTATGTGACAGAGTATTTGTATGCTATGTATGTTATGTGTTGTACTGCATTATTTCTATGTGATTTATGCTGTGCATGTTTACAGAGTTGGAACAGGAAGGTTCCTAGAGTTAGAACCTGAGGGTTCACAGAGTTTGGGTGCACGGACCCATAGAGTCATAGCCTCAAGTGGCTAATATGTGTTTTATGTGTGGTATTTTGGGGAACTCACTAAGCTTCGTGCTTACAGTGTTAGTGTTGTTGTTTCAGGTACTAGCGATGACCGTGGGAAGGCGCCGGCTTGATCTGTACACACACATGGGACTCTTGATATATATATATGATCTTGGGATTTTGTATGATACGAATCTGGGAATTTTAAACTTAATGTTTTATGAAATTAAATGAGAAATGTTTTTATATTTGCGAAAAATTATTTTGAAAATTCACGGTGTTACAACTTTTCCTAAAGTAACTAGGATTGAGAATTTGAAAAACATGTAGTTACTTTATAGGTTCATTATACTTATTAACGAGGAGAGAGAGTTGCCCTATACTACCCGTTCGGCTAATGACCCTCCACCGATCAAGCAAGCGGTGGGTGAGATTGTACACCCATTAAGCGTCATTTTATAGGCAGCAACCTTATACCCACCTTATAGACCGGCTTCGTGAATGAGGCATACTAACGGGAAGACTAGCATTTTAATTATACATACATACATACATATATATATATATATATATATATATATATATATATATATATATATTAATCTTGTAATATTATATTAGTATAGGGTTGAATTTTAAGCTTGTAAAATTCTAGGGTTTGAAATTTAAGTTGTCTAACTTAAACTTTTAATCACAAAACATAAATTTCAAAACTTGAGGACAAGTTTTAAACTTTTCAAAACATAAGGAATCAAATAACAAATAATCCAAATTAACATTTAATCACATAATTATCCGTATTTTATTTTTTAATTATTTCTTGCATAACAATTTACCAATTTAATAAAATAATCAATCAATTATCACATAAGGAAATTATTATTCAATTTATTGGTAAATATCTTTAATTAGGTCAAGGATATACTCAAATATATGTTCAAATCGGATTTATATTGACCCATTAAGATAAAGGCAAGTTTCCATAAGATAAACAGCAAGAAATCCCGAACTTAGCCCTTTCTGACGCTCGAACTCGTCGAGTACCACAATGGACTCGCCGAGTTGAGGCCTACTCGCCGAGTACCACCATGGGACTCGCCCAGTTCATCAGGCAGAATCACAAAAATCGAATTTTGCAAATAACAATCAAGGAACTAATACATCAATTCAATAGAAATCAATCAAGGCTCTGATACCACTAATGGGTTTGAGCCATAAGAACACTCCTATGTGCACATACAAACCCTAATGCTTGGATCTAGGTTTCTCTAATTGAACATGCATTGTATCCAAGACTTCTAATGATAATTCTAGTATAATAGCAATAAGAAATCAGATTTAGAAGATTACCTTGAATCACTTGCTTGAATCTTCTTGTCCTTGGAGCTTTAGAGTCACAAGTGTCACTCCTCTAATGGCTTACAAACACCAACTTAGCAAGAGGATGATTAGAGAGAGAGGAGAGGGGAGGAAATCAGCCAGGGCTTCTTCAAAGACAAGAGTATCGATTTTCCTTGACCCCTAGGGTCTATTTATACTAGTGAGGCTCCTAGGGTTTCACCCTTAAACCCTAATTGGATAACTTAGGCCCTAAGCAATACAATACCCTATTGATAAGCCTTGGATGAATTCTAGGTCTATCCTAAGCCCCAAAACTGTCCACCCCTTATCCATAAGGGATTATAGCCCAAAGTACAACTATCATACAATTGACAGTTTATGCCCCTTTATTCAATTAATCTCTTTAAGTCGCCAAATTAATTCCTAATTAATTTATGACTTATATTAATCAAATAACAATATTATTATTCCATATATTATTCACATAATATATTAATAATATTTCTTCTCTCATTATAAATCATCCTATCAAGTTGTTATGGTGAAGGCAACCCAAAAGGATCATGCACAACCGGGTCAAATACTTGCCTAATATAGTTGCAGCCTTAGACACTATTCCAACAGTTATTTTAGGCCCTAACAATTTACTAACACATAAATGGAAAAAATAAAATTGTATCATAAATGGCTATATTTTGCAATTTTTCTGTTTAGAACTAAATTTTTTCTTTTAAATCAATCATAATTTTAACTTATTCATTATTGTTTTATTAATTGAGTCGGTTACAAACACAAAAGGTGCCCCATATACCGATTTTGAACCAGTTTTAGTTTTTTTTCCAAATCAGTTTAAGACAAAAACGATTATGTCTATACCAGTTTCGGTTATGTTTCTTCGGTTGTTTTTAGTGAAATTGTATTTTCGGTTCGGTTACAGTTTAAAATACGAAAAAACCAGTCTTAAAAATACTTACAAATAAAACAAAAAATATGTGATGTTAATAGTTATTTATGTAATAAAATATTGTTTATAAATTCTTTTTCAAAGCCAAGTTCAATACACATGAATTGTTTTCCAAAAATCAAGAAAACGCATGAATTCTTTTTCAGGAACAAGTTTAAAGCAAAAATAATAGTATTGTCGATGCTGGGAATCGGACCTTGGGCATTTAGTGTGAAATGGGTATCTAGACGAGTTTCGCTTTCAAATTACAAACCATATTTATATAAATATTAAATAGATAACTGAATAAAATCCAAAACCTATTTTTCGATAGTTGTGCGTCGGGGTATTCATACATACCCGTATCAACAAACCCGATCCAAAAAATTTGATATCCGATTTTAAATTATCCGAAAATTCATATATTCGAAACTTGGATATCCGGATTTTCGGATTCTGATATGGAAAGAGATTTTATAAATTTTTAGATATTTTGGGTATAAGAATCCAATATCGAAAAATTTTGGATATCTGAATTCTCGAATATAAGATTCCACTATCCGGAAACTCGGTTTTCGGGATACAAGAATCCACTATCCGAAAATTTAGGATATCAAAATTTTCGGACCAATGGTTTTGAATACACCTACCTATGTGTATGCATATCTCGCAATCCCTCAATATCGGCCCTTGATATAGGGCGGTTTCGTACATTAAGCCTTGTGATCGAGGGTAATAGACTCAATTAATGAGATAACAAGGAATAAGTTAAATTGGTTTTATTTTGAAAAAAAAGGTGTTATGTGTAAAAAATGAAAAATATATAGTTCTCCATTAAACAAAAAAAAAACATAATTTAGCTTTTCTTGACTTTTTCAACTAAAAAGTAATTGGAAATATAAACTCTTTTTGTAGAGAAAAAAAATTTAGCACCAAAAAAGAAAAGAAGTCCATATATAAGGTCTTCTATAGAAATTACTCTTAATTCATATATAAATTTAAGTACATCCAATATAATTTTAATAATATATTACAGCTAATTAATTGCAATGTTTGTTACATTTATATATTTACGTATACGTATGTAACTACAAGATGTAATTGTCGTGAGGATTCATTTAACACAAAAATAATAAATAAACATATGTAAGCATATGCATATGTGAATATTACCAATGAATTTAATATATTGTAAAAGGCTAATTATAGATATTGTAATATTTTAAATTTAATTATAATATTAAATTTTATTATTTAATTATTAAAATCTTTTCTACGACATGATATAATTAGCAATTTTTTATTCTTCTTTCTAACTTGATCGTGTAATGAGTTATATTTTAAACCATAATTACTTATGTACTTCACGAAATAAATTTAGTTTAGGAGTCACAAGTATATCGCTGTAAATATTAGTATAATGTGTGCAAATAGATATGACAGTTCACTATAAATAACGCTCTAATACCAATCTGTCACACCCCCGAACTAGAAGGTCGAATCGTCTGGGGCTTGGGTGACTTCATCTTTTAATATCATCATAATGCATATAATAGAAAGAAGGCAAGCATCATCATCACACGTACAATAACACAACAATATTGAGTTTACATCATTGTAATTGTTTGCAAGAGTTACATCCCAAAATATAAATGCTTATAATTACAACAAAATGAAACAAATTTTCACATATTCTTGATGCCCACTTTCTTAACGATTTCCTGAGAATACAAGTTATTTGAAAACGTCAACATATATAATGTTGGCGAGTTCATAAGCATGTTTGTATGAAAAGTTTTGTATAAATTTGTAAACACCAGAAAATCCAATATTCGGTAAAATGGTTGACAGTATAGTGTCAAATCATGTATTAACGCATGTATGTTTCCTGTTTTTAAAATGAATAAAACGAGTATTCCAGCAAATCCGATAGTTTATGTTGTAGTAGAATATATTGTATAATTGTATGATTTCCCAGAAAATTCAATATTTTCTGCTTGTATAAAATGTTGTGGCCGTAAATCCTAAGATCAGTAACCAGTGTATGTATGTATGTTTTCGTATAATCATTACGTATGTGTACTCTGTAAACTTTACAGTGGGGTTAATCTCTATGTGAATCGTTATAACCATACATGATGATGACTGATCCACCTGTCATGATGTTTTTCAGACGCCGACTTGTTTAAGGTAAGGTTTGTCACCTTAGACTGGCATCTTCTAACTGTAACGAACAGCTTAGGTGTGGGGTGTCACCCCCGTATAGATCTATACACAAACTCTCGCTCTCCCTCCAGGAGACTCTGGTTATAACTACAGTTTACTGTTGTACACTAGATATGTGTGAACAAACGAAATGTATCACAAGAGCCTTAACTGAATTTACGCGAATATTGATTTGCACAGTATATATTGTTTCCGTGTATGTTTTTAGTTTATAAAGCCCAACAAGCATGTAACGGGTCCACAAAGGCCCAAACAACATGTAATATATATTCTAGACCCAATAAGCATGTAATCGGACCACAAGGCCCAATAGACATGCAATGTGTATTCTAGGCCAACTTAAACATGCAAATGGGCCACAAAGGCCCAATAAGCAAGTAAGGTGTATTTTGGCCCAATTAAAAGTGTCAATAACGTATTTGTCATGTTTGTTATTACGTTGATTAATTATGCTCAATTTTTCACCAATATGACATAAAAAGCCCACTTTTTGTAAAAAGACATTTTTGGTCCATAAAAATGGAAATTTACAATTAAGGCACATGTTTGGTAAAAATGACACTTTTGGTCTGTTAAGACTAGAATTTTACATTTTAGGGCTCGTTTTAAATAAAATAACATTTCTAGCCCACTTTTGTTAGGATTATCATTTTCGGCCCAACTTTCTGAAAATTATTATTCTCGGTCTAATAGTATGAAAATTTACATTTTCGGCCCAAATACATAAAAGTTACCCATTTCAGCCAATGTTTAATAAAATTTTAATTTTCAGCCCATTTAATCCGAAAAGAAACATTTTTGGCTCAAATTTGTTTAAAATGACAATTAAGTCCACAAAAGTCAAAAGTTACAACTTTAGCCCATGAAACCGTGAAGGCCAAATTTGAGGCCCATTTTTTGAAAATTTACATTTTTGGCCCTTTCAAAACTATGAACATCATAACAATCCATATTATTTAAAAATGACCCATTTTGGCTCTTCTCAAAACCATGAGTTACATTAGGATCTCACCTTTTTGTTTGTTTTGTCCAAAATGGCCCTCTACACGATTTTATTTAGTTTTCTAGTGTTCTTCAACATGTTTTCTCATTTCACTTCATGATATGTTATATCTAATACTTTTAGTTTGCAAATATCACCATGTTTAGTGAACATTTCGAGTTTTGTGATGTTTCAAAAAGTTTCATAGTAAAAATCACATCACATAACATAAAACACACATATACAAGCATAAACATATAGATCTAACACAAGGCAACTTCTATCCTCCCCCAAAACCAGTATAAAACCGAAAATAGGGGTATAAATTCACTTTGGGTTGATGGATTCGGTTTTTCGTGAAGAAATAAGAGAGAATTCAGCCCTAGCAAGCTACCTTGAGTAAATCTTGAACTTATGGGGTTTGTAAGGAAGATGGATCATGAAATAGGGTGTTAAGAGAAGTAAGTTTATCATGCACATGAAGTTAAACACCTTGAAGAGAAGTAGCTTACCAAGAACGGATAGATTTTGATGAAGTATCACTAGACTTACACACAAGCTCACACAAATTTGGAGAGGGAAATGGGATTTTCTTGAGAGTTCTAGAGATGATTTTTGGGTGAGTTTAAGAGTGGAATAAAGGTGGTGGTGGGGCTTTGTTCCTTGGCCGAGGATAAGAAGTGAAGGAGGGGGGGGGGGGAGAGTGATAAGACTTTCCTAGATGCATGAGACTTCATTGTTATATGGGGGGTATTATGCATGGATATTCACCATGAAATGGTGAGGTGTCAAGATGTTCATTCCCCAATCTTTCTCTTTTATATATATATATATATATATATATATATATATATATATATATATATATATGGTGAGGTGTCAAGATGTTCATTCCGCAATCTTTTCCTTATATATATATATATATATATATATATATATATATATATATATATATATATTCGAGAATGAGAGGGAAAAAGGAAAATATAGGCCTTAGGCTTGTTCTTGTAATTGGCTAATTAGGGAGTTTTGATCCATGTGGGCCCACATAGGTCTTTACGGCCCAAGATGGTATAAATAATGGGTTTTTGACCCAATGAGGTTCAAGAAAACATTTATGGCCATTAAGACCCATGTAGAAAAAGTGAGACATTTTAGGCCCAATATGGCCCAAAATGCTATAGCTTAATGAATGTGGGTCCATTTGTGCCCAAATGAGGATTCTTAGCTCAAAATAATTCAATTGAGAGTTTATTGGCCCATTATGTCCAATAAATGATTCCTGGCCCTATAATAGTTTTGAACCGGCAAGTTACGGTTACAAACCCAAAGTCGAGTGAATATAGTATATTGAATTAGGTTTAGGGCTTCATGAGAGAGTGTTGATTTGAATAGTTGTTTTTGAATAAGTATTATGTATAACGTCAAACATGGAGTTACAAGATACAAGAAGAATGGATTACACGCAGACGGAATTTCCTAGCCCACAAATGCTAGTTGTGATATTCTTAGTCGGGACTAGATTAAGGATATGGGCGGCAGTCTCTACGACATAGCCCCAGAATGAGCTAGGTAATGAAGCTCAACTCAGCATGGAACGTACCCCCAGAATGAGCTAGGTAATGAAGCTCAACTACAGTGTCCTAGGTGGCATCAATTGCGAAACATTTCTACATTCCTTGATGTAGTCTTGGAATTCGATACTAAGATACACACCACCTCAATCGGATTCGACCATCTTTATCTTCCTTCCCAACTAATTCTCCACTTCTTGTTTAAACTCATTGAACTTTTCAAAGGTTTCCAACTTGTACTTGATTAAGGCACATAGAAGCGGTTCACATCCCTTGTGGTGGATCTAAAGGGCCCACATACATCCATATGTATGATATCCAATATACCCTCGCCCCTTTCACAAGTACCAGTGAAGGGTGACTTGGTCATCTTTCCAAGTAAACAAGACTCGCATGTGTCATCGTCCCTAAGGTCGAATGACTCGAACACTCCATCCTGTTAGAGTTTTGCTATGCGCTTCTTGTTGACATGTCCAAGACGACAATGCCACAATCATTCTTTATCCAAACCATTAGAAGAATCGATATGTAACACATCATTTCCTAAGTTGACTACAACCATCACAGTTTCATATAAACCATTACAAGGAAATGCTTCAAAATAGAGAGTACCATTAAAGAAAGCATTAATAGAACCAGTTTCATTATCAAATGAAAATCTAAAACCTTGTTTGTACAAACCATGAAAGGAAATAATGTTTCGTGTCATTTCTGACAAATAGCAAAGTTATTCAAATGTAAACCTAACCCACTACTAAGCAATAAAGAGTAAACTCCAATCTTGGTGACAGGCGACACTTTCCTATTCCCCATGATCAAGTTTATCTTCCTATGCTCCACACCCCTACTTCTTATTAGACCATGGAAATCAGAACAAATGTAAAAACCACATCCTGTATCGAGGACCCAAAACATAGCATGTGATGAGTTATTAGAATGAATAGTATAAATACCTGCGAAGGTGGGCTTTATCTTCCCATCATTGATGTCTTGGAGGTACTTCGGGCGGCTTCGTTTCCAATTCCCTTTGTCGTGGCAGTAGAAGCACTCAGCGTCCTTCGTGTTTGAAGAGGGAGCAGCGGGACCAGCTTTGGTTCCACTAGAAGAGGTACCATCGTGGGACTTTCCCTTGTGGCTCTTAGAAGGAGCCTTCCTCTTATTTCCCTTTTCTTGCCTAATAGCGAAAACAGGGGCACAGCAGTAGGAGTAGATTCAACATATTTACCTTTTAGTCTACTCTCAGCAGTCCTTAGCAGGTCTTGAAGTTTGCTTAGAGTGACCTCCTCCTTGTTCATGTGGTAGGTCATATGAAACTGGTCATAACAAGGAGGCAAGGAGTGTAGAATGATATATATGGCCAGCTTCTCTTCAAATTTGACATTCAACTTTAGCAAGTGATCCACGTACCTTTGCATTTTCTGTAGGTGGTCTATGATGGACTCTCCATCCTTCGTTTTGGTAGTGATCATCGCAGCAATGATCTCATACCTTTCCTGCCTAGCACTTTGATAGTACATGTCCATCAAATTTTGGTGCATCTCGTATGGATAGTAGTCCTCAGAGGACTTTTAGAGTTCAACAGTCATTGTTGCGAGCATGATCCAATGAACCTTCGTAGCATCTCGCTCATGAGCCTCGTAGGCATCAATCTCTTCTGGAGTAGCAGTGTTGGTGTCAATCTCGTTCAACTCCTTGTCGAGAATATACCCTTTATCCTCGTAACGGGTGACCATGCGGATGTTGCGGACCAGTTGTTAAAGTTGGTCACGTCAAAGATCACCTTCCCATACAAGTTCTTGAGTGAGAATGAGTCGGAAGGGGTTGAGCCAGAAGCGTTGTTGTTAGGAGTAGATATCTGAAAAGGAAAAAAGAAAAGTTTAGATTAGATAAGAATCCCCAATTAAACACCCAAATGAAAAATTAGGGCTTGGACCCAACAAAATTATTTAAAATTCAGAAGGGGGATGTCGTAATCTAATTGCAAATAATTTGAAGGTAGGCAAATGACGATTTACCAATTTCCACCATAAAAAACAAAAAAGACAATTAAGTTTTAAATGAATTGAAATTCCTAGATTCCTTTGAGCTTCATTGAACTTTTCAATGCAATGTTTAAATCTCGATATGCTCTTGAAGTTTGTGACTGAGATACCGAGGATCATAAACAAGATATGAATAGCTATGCAAATATACTTGATACTCTCGATGTCATTTATCACCTAGTTAATGTGTCGTTTATCCACACACGCTCCATTAATCTATGATAAACATCGAGCTACCCTTTGCCAACTTTGCTAGTCCCAAATTCGTGAGTCGGTTAACCACACATGCTCAACTAATGACCTGGCAAGGTGCAAAGTGTAATTTCATGGAATAGCATCATTTTCACATTTTTTTCCTAAAGTAACTAAGATTAGGAATTTATAAAAACATTAAGTTACTTTCATAGATCATTATACTTATTAATGAGGAATTAGTTTCCTTATCCTACTCGTTCAGCTAACGACCCTCCACCAATCAATGAAGCAGTGGGTAAGAATGGACACCCATTCAACCGCCATTTTATAAGCAGTTTCCTTATATCCCCCCTTATAGATCGACTTCGTGAATGAGGCCTACTAACGGTAAGACTAGCTTTATCTTATACATGTATATAATAATTAATCTTATAATATTATAATAATATAAGGGTTGAATTTTAAACTTGTAAAATTCTAGGGTTTGGAATATAAGTATTTCAAATTAAAACTTTTAATTAAAATTTAAATCCCAAAACTTGAGGGCAAATTTTGAAACTTTTCAAAACATCTTTTAGATCAAATTTGAAAAATAATTAAATAATCATATTATTAATCTTTATCACATAATTTTATCTAATCTATTTTCTTTACAAGATAATTCAAATCAAAATACAAATAATTAATCTTTATAATATAAAACAAGTAATTATCTTATTTACGACAATTATCTTTCAGTTGCATTAGGATAATCAATAATGTCACACCCCGCTAAAGCGGAAACACGAGGCGTGGCAGTACAAAGGGTTTCATAGCAAAAGTTTAAAGACAACACCAACCATAGTATTAAAAATCATTACAAATTTACAATGGGTTTGAACAACTTTTAAAAGAAATTACAATGTAAATTGAAATAGAACACATGTGAATGCTCCTAAAAGTGAAGTGTCCCTAAGTGCACTTACTCGATGATTCCTGAAAAAGCATGTAAAACGAGCGTCAACTATAAAAATAGTTGGTGAGTACTCACGGATTAAAAATAATATTGGTTTCAAGAATCAAATTAAAAGTTTTGATAAAAGTTTCCATAAATAAAAGTATATTGCTAAAATGAGTTTTCAAGAATCGAAATAATATTCGTTGTTACAAGGAGCAAACAATTTCATTGCTAAAACAAGTATATAAGTTTTTAATAATAAAGGTTCGTTGCTATAATGAGAAACAAAGTTCGTTGCTATAATAAGCATAAAAGTTTCATTGCTAAAATAAGTATGCAAGTTTCATTGCTAAGAATAAGTATACAAGTGTCGTTGCTAACATGAGAATACAAGTTTCGTATGTGCATAAAGATTCGTATGTGCATCAAGTTTCCACTCATGAGTTCACAACCCAAGCCTAATGACCGAATCGTGCCCTATTGACTACTATGTGTATTGCAAACATAGTGTATAAAATGGTAAATGCACTCAAGCGAATCGTGCGAGTGAGGAGTTGTCTACTTCCTGATAGCACTATCGATAATAACCATAGGCTCAAAAGAGTTAATGAGTTGTGTCTAGAGATTCCAGGGACTTAACCGCGATACAGTCCTCATGAATTAAAGTAACATACACATACATACGAAATATAGCAACCAAGTTTCACACAAGTCAAAATAAATACAACGAACATAAAAATAGTTTAGGACATGCTTTTCCACCCCAAAACATTTAACAATCGAAAATAAGGGAGTGCGTGAATACTCACCATATGCAAAATATAGCAACCAAGTTTATACGAGTCAAATAAATAAATACAACGGATATAAATAGTTTAGGACATGCTTTTCCACCCCAAAACATAAAAACCAAAAACAGGGGAGTGGTGAATACTCACAATATGCAAAATATAGCAACCAAGTTTATACGAGTAAAATAAATGCAACAAACATAAATAGTTTAGGACATGCTTTTCCACCCCAAAACATTTAAAAACCGAAAATAGGGGAGTGCGTGAATACTCACAATGCATTGAGATGATGAAAATGGTACCTTGAACTATGTTCCACGTGTACCACTACCGATTCCTACAATAATGGTATTCGCTACTGAGTCTCTAATCGAAATCTAACACTAGTATAATTACTACTATAATAGAATTATGTCAATATTGTGTCAAAATTTAATATTGATAAGTTACAAACATTTTTGTGTTAAAATTAAATTGCAATGGATCAATTGTTATATAACAATTTAAGTGGAAAATTCTCATTATTGAAATGTTAATATTTGACATTTTAAGAGGTGTTCTAATGATTAAATATTCAAAAACTAAATCAATTTAGTTCTAAATTTCCCAAACTTTGTATTTCAGTTTTAATTGAAGTCAAAGACCTTAAGATAAATTTTCTTGAATTTTTGATTTGTCTAACTATTTTTCACCATTTAATTCCTTGAATAATCATAAAATCATGGAAAAATAGTAAATTATCATGAAAAATTCTTATAATTTTTGTGTAACTGTTTTACAGTGTACATAATCTGGGAAAAATATTAATACGTGTTTTCAAAAAGTTTAACACAATTTTTCTGAATTTTGTGTATTTATTCTATAAAAATAGAAATAAATAGATAAGAGTTTCAAAAATTCACAAAAAAAAACATTTTACAAGTGTTATTACACATACTTAATCTGGGAAAAATATAAAAATGGATTTATAAACTGTTTAGCCCAGTTTTATGTTTTTTGTACATTTAAGTGTATTAAATCTTTGGAAAATAGAAGAAAACTGGCATACAGAAGATAAAAATCGTCACAATTTTTATGTATCATCCTAACATATTATAATAGTTTCTAGTAAATTTTCAATAATTTTAGATGAGTAAAACTATTTTTACTGTTTTTAATCCATTATAAACATAAAAATCATGGAAAAATAGATATACATTTTGAAAAACTCCCAAAATATTTTTCTGAGTCTTCAATAAAGGTTATAAGCTGTGAAAAAATACGAAATAGTATTTCTACACTCCCTAAAGTGGTTTTATGATTTATTAGAGCTAAATAAAAAGAAAATTAAAAACCATACTAAACTGTAACAAAAATCGATGAAACTTCGTGAGATGTGTGTGTTAACGTAAAGTATCATCCACAAATATTTCCAGAATTTATTTACAAGTTTAAGTATTTTATATGCTTTAACACTCTATTTTCTTATTATTTTTATGTAAAAATAAAGAAAATGTATATTGAGCTGAAAATTTCCAGAATGCAACTTCAAACATTTTAACAACAATGAAAATTTGTTTTCTTATTTTTTATGTAGAAAAACATGCCTAAAGGCTCAAAAAATTATAGAGAAAACTTGATTCTTGTGATTTTGGTAAAGATTATTGATGTTACTTTGAGAATTTTTGCAACATGTTCCAAAGGCTTTTGAATGAAGATATTTCTATACCTCTTAATAAATTATGTTAAGTGCTCAAATAAAATTTTCCTTGATTTTTAGTGATAAATAAGACCTTTGAACATGCAATACAAAAGTAGTATTCACAAAAAGGTGCTGATTGAGCAACAGGTTTGTAAAAATTGCTAAAAATCGAAATATTTGAATTTTCCAGTGAGGTCAGATGGGTTTGAAAGCTAACTCAAAATATTATATTTCAGAAAATGAATCTCGAATTTTTGTTAAGAAATGATGGATATATGGCAGTTTAAACTCAGGTAAAGAAATCTGGCAGATTGCATGCATGATGATTGGTTAGAAAATTGAATTCTCATCATTTCCTTGAGTAAATCTTTTGAAATATTTTAAATATATCATGATAAAATCATATTTTAGTCATGTTTCCAGATATCAAAAGATTAAAACATATCAAAATGTATACATGCATTTATGAACAAAATTTTGTTTCTGAAAAACTCTTAACTTGAGTTTGATGTTTTAATCCTTAAAATCGATTTTCGCACTAAGATCATGAACATGCAACCTTGTTTATCATACATGCATGGTGTTAAAAAACATCCATGATGTTCTAAAAACCATTTTAACAAAAATAAAACAAGTTTGAAGAAGAGGGAGAAGGAGAAATGGTAATAAAAATAACAAAACTTGAAGGAAAAGTGAAGTAGAAATCGATTTACCTTCAAGAACACCACAAGATGATGAATATTTCGAGTTTGAGGAGTGTTCTTGGGTTTGTTTTCTGGAAAATTTCGTGGTTCTTAGAGGGAGGAAGAGAGAATGGAGTGGTGTTTGGATAAAAAAAATTAGAGAGAAGGTAGAGAGAGTTTTCTAGAGAGAGAAAGAAGAGAGATGTGTGTGTGTTGGAGAATGAGAGTGTGAGAGAGATATGGGGAGAGAGGGGTCCGAAATTTTGAGTATAATACCCCTTTCTCATTCATTTTTTTTATATAAAATTTAAGTTATTTTATAAAATATATAAGTTTTATATAAAATGTGCACTAAAATCAAGTTTTTATTCATGAAACCTTGATTTTTGACTTGTAAATTAAGGATGAATGTTAATGACTTAAATGTTTATTTTCCTTGATTATATTTCCCTGAATTTAATTGTTGTAAAATAATACTATAAGTTTCATAACTATTTTTATAGAATTCTTGATATCAAATTATATAAAATTTAGGTTTTAGGGCTTTTAGGGTTTTGAGATTTAATAAATCTTTGGATATCAAAATAAATAGAATTCTTGAGACTTTAAATTATCTTATGGTATTATAACTATTTTATAGTTATAAATAATGTTTGTAATTTATTTTTATCGGTTTATTGGCATTCTATGTAGTGATTTCGAGATTCAAGCGAAATTGAGGAATCAAGTATACTAGTCCTAGTCTTCAACTTTGACTTAAGTTTCTATGAGACTTTGACCTAATTTCTACTACTAGGTCAAGTGCATGATGTGTGTATATGTTTCATGAAATGTTGTTCTAGTCAAAGAGTGACCCAAATATGGATAGTCACTACAGCTCAGTAGATGTAGAATTCACATATCAATGTGAAATCTAAGTGTACTATCCATTGATTCTAATTGTTTCCAAGTTTCTAGTAGGTTATAACATAGCTTCTAGTTACTTAGTCTAGTATGTGTAGTGCCTATATGTGCAACTAAGTCTAGTCAAATCTAGAACCAACTCGAATTTTGACGGTTGTCACAGTCTCCCCCGGTTGAAAGAATTTCGTCCCGAAATTCAATTCGTGACACATTCTATTAGAAGTCAGCCGAATACAATTGTGTAATTGGAGAGGTGGTGACTTGAAGAGCTCTTTGATTATTTTGTGTTAATCCCTCAAGGGAAGAGCCCAAATCTTTAGCTATAATCAAATTAATGTTTTCCTAATTCGAGTTCTACAGTCTAAATTGCGAGAATTTAGGATCATGGAAATCATGATCCAACCATGGCGACCTAGTTGAAAATATTATCTAGTTAGATATTATCTAACTTAAAAGAACGTTATAAGTTTTGCTGAAGCACCCACTGCATTGAGCGTTAAATCCGCATTGATCCTCAAGTCGCATTCTAAATTAACACTAAGTGTAAATTCGCCACCTAATAAAGAAGAGATTAGGAACAATGTGTTCACTTCTGGGTTGGCTACTATATCTGGAAAAGATATATTCCGAAATAAGAAGGGGTAGCACGAATGAAAAAGAAGCGATCGAGAGTAAGTTCCTAAAAATATGTACTAAGGGTAGGCAACGAAATTTTGGTACATCTCCAATGTAAAGGCTATTTAAGTGTCGTCTACAAAATAAATTATGAAATGATTGAGGATCTTCGAGGCTATAATTTAATACTACAGTTACTCTTACAATAATAGAACTATATTCGAAGAATATATATATTTAGAGAGTCAATGTTGCAAATGGAGGCGATTAAATCACATTGTGTAGATAGCATTTTAAGTGTTTAGAAGTGTTAAAAATCTCACTGTTATCAAAATGTGTGTTTAGAAATGATAATTAATCTCACTATTATCAAAATATGTAATAATTCCAACATAATGAAAATACATGTTTGGCGATCAAACAAAGTAGTAAAATAATATAAAGATTAATTAAGGTTATAGGTTTAAGTCATCAATAAGGGAATTTATACAAAAATATTTTGATTACTCTTTTGAAAAATTGTCTATTTGTCTAAGTTAGGACAAATTCAAGCTTACGGGTTAGAATATTTATGAAAACAAAGTTCAGAGCTTAGGAACTCACTCAAATTACAAAGTAGAATGCTATTTTAAGAAATGTGTAAAAATATTGATCATTGAAAATAGTGGATTCTTAATTTAGTGTTTCTACAAAACAATTATTTAGATAATATATAATAGCAAAATTCAAGACTTTTGATGTATTTAAAGGAAAGAAGAAACATAAGGAAACATATCCTTCACATATATTTTCCGGATATAGAAAAATTATAAGCATGAGCGTCTTCATCTTGTGTATTAATTATAAGGAAAAATATAATGAAACTTGCATTTTAAATCAAGTTTCCGGATTTAGAACGAAAGAGCAAATGTAAACAAGGATCACTTGTTTACAGTATATTTCAAAATAAAAACAAGATGTATATGATAAAAGGTGTAATTGAATATATCAAAGTTGACTAAATCAAAATTATGTCTCACGACTATACACGTATTAATTGCTCAAAACGAAAGGGTAGACTTCTAGTCTATATGTGTACGAACATGGTACCAAGAGAAGCAAAATAGATAGAAACAAAGTTAGTCAATGTATTGTGTTATTATCGTGGGTGTGCAACATCTAAAATTAGAAGGAGAGCGAGAAATAAAGTTCGCGGGATAGAAAAGGAAGGAACCAGCGACAATGATTGTTATTGTTAAAATTTTAAGAATAATATGTATAGGTAGACTTAAAACCAGGTTGAGATATATTTCAAACTTCAATATTTGATGTATATTGATGATTAAATAGACATGTGGGAGTTCTAAAGTGTTTACTAAGGATTGCTAAAAATTCATAAGTTATCTATTAAGTTAAACTCCATTTGTGAAAAAGAAGAAGCCCTACAATGGGCAATTGAAAATCTGACAATTTTGACTTTTTAGACTGAAGTCCAACAATGATTAAAATGGATAAGGTAAAGACTCAATATATTTAGAAGAATAATTATTCACTGTTGAGAGTGTATCACTGGAAATTTAAAAGTGAACACTAAGTTTTCAAATGCTATAAATTTTAAAAACGTTATAGATTATAAAACCATATTGAAGCAAAGTACACAAATAAGCTATGTTTTGAAATACAAGCATTAGAGATGTCTTATAAACATGTTTGAAGTAGAAATTTTCATAAATATCATGTTGGGTTTCGAGAAAACACATTAACGTAAATTACAATGTCTAAATGAGAAAGTTGTTAAAGTGTCAAAACAAAAGTGTTTTGAAGATTCGATGAAACTTTTTCACATAATATGAACTTCAATGTCATATGTTTAAGTTTTATAGCATAGAGTTTAAACACTTTTATAAAAGAAAAATTTTCTATGTTTTTCGAAATCGTGTCAAAATGGTAAGCAATGATTAAAATGGTTTACATGCCCTTAAAAGCACATCTATCTATTGGAATGGATTTGAAATGAAATTAAAATAGCAAGGTTAAAACAAATATTGGTTAAATTGAGTTTTGAAGAAAAGTGTTAAGTTAAAACAAGTTGTCAAAAGATTTTTAGCGAGAATATGGCTTACATTGTTAGGAAATGCCTACTAAGTTGAACGAACTGGTTATAAAATATTTTATCGATGATAAATAAAACCGATAAAGCGAAATAACTTTCGATGGAAGATTAAGAAGTAAGGAATAAGTATGTTAGTGTAGCTGATCGTACCTAAATACTAAGGCGAGTAAAAGGCGAGTATAAGGCGAGTACTGATGCCTTTTTCTTCAAGATAAAAGGACAAGAAATATTGTTTGAAAAAAAAAAACATTTTATGTTGTCAATGCAGTTTACGACCTTTTATAGAGGTCAAAGGGACGTCATATGCTAAGTTTTAAGCTCAAGGTGGAAAACAACATAGAGCTAAATCGTAACGCATTAATAAGGTCTCACATGTGGGTTAAAACTCCTTACGCGATGCTCCGATTTTCATCCGTGTCGGTATCGGAATGCTTTCCTAGTTGTAACTCTAGTATGAAGACGATGAAGAGGTATTGAGGAATAATTGGAATAGGTTTCGACTTAAGATGATTACTAGTGTCTATCTAACTACTAACCTTACATCTAAAGTCAATAGCTACCGAGGAATACTCATTCTCAGTACTAAGTAGATTGCTCCTAAAGATGCTAGTGATATAACCTAAATGGTTAACCTAGCACTTGATAATGGATAAGAATATTTCTAAATATGACATTGTGGTAAAAGTGCACTTAGTTTCTAAGTGTACCTAGATGAATGCCTATAATATGCAATGCCCGTACGCACACCATAAAATTTTGTTTTTCAAAAGTTTTAAGTCAAAAATCGTTTTGAACATAGTTCTACTATAACCGTTTCCAGCCTCGCATTATTTTACTTAATTAAGCATAGTTGGCCAGGCTATACTTAATTAAAGTCCAATAATGCGTACTCGAATTAGTTATACCATCAGTATGTTCAGTATTTTAAAAACGTTTTGAAAATTTTTGGCTATAGTTGTGGTTTTCCAAAGGAAAACCAGTATTCTCTATAACCTTCGGTTCTGATACCATTTCTGTCACACCCCGCTAAAGCAGAAACACGAGGCATGGCAGTACAAAGGGTTTCATAGCAAAAGTTTAAAGAAAACACCAACCATAGTATTAAAAATCATTACTAATTTACAATGGGTTTGAACAACTTTTAAAAGAAATTACAATGTAAATTGAAATAGAACACATGTGAATGCTCCTAAAAGTGAAGTGTCCCTAAGTGCCACTTACTCGATGATTCCTGAAAAAGCATGTAAAACGAGCATCAACTATAAAATTAGTTGGTGAGTACTCACAGATTAAAAATAATATTGGTTTCAAGAATAAAATTAAAAGTTTTGATAAAAGTTTCCATAAATAAAAGTATATTGCTAAAATGAGTTTTCAAGAATCGATATAATATTCGTTGTTACAAGGAGCAAACAATTTCATTGCTAAAACAAGTATATAAGTTTTTAATAATAAAGGTTCGTTGCTATAATGAGAAACAAAGTTCGTTGCTATAATAAGCATAAAAGTTTCATTGCTAAAATAAGTATGCAAGTTTCATTACTAAAAATAAATATACAAGTGTCGTTGCTAACATGAGAATACAAGTTTCGTATATGCATAAAGATTCGTATGTGCATCAAGTTTCCACTCATGAGTTCACAACCCAAGCCTAATGACCGAATCGTGCCCTATTGACTACTATGTGTATCGCAAACATAGTGTATAAAATGGTAAAATGCACTCAAGCGAATCGTTCGAGTGAGGAGTTGTCTACCTCCTGATAGCGCTATCCATAATAACCATAGGCTCAAAAGATTTAATGAGTTGTGTCTAGAGATTCCAGGGACTTAACTGCGATACAGTCCTCATAAATTAAAGTAACATACACATACATACGAAATATAGCAACCAAGTTTCATACAAGTCAAAATAAATACAACGAACATAAAAATAGTTTAGGACATGCTTTTCCACCCCAAAACATTTAAAAATCGAAAATAGGGGAGTACGTGAATACTCACAATATACAAAATATAGCAACCAAGTTTATACGAGTCAAATAAATAAATACAATGGATATAAATAGTTTAGGACATGCTTTTCCACCCCAAAACATAAAAACCAAAAACAGGGGAGTGGTGAATACTCAAAATATGCAAAATATAGCAACCAAGTTTATACGAGTAAAATAAATGCAACAAACATAAATAGTTTAGGACATGCTTTTCCACCCCAAAACATTTAAAAACCGAAAATAGGGGAGTGCGTGAATACTCACAATGCATTGAGATGATGAAAATGGTGCCTTGAACTACGTTCCACGTGTACCATTACCGATTCCTACAATAATGGTAATTCGCTAGTGAGTCTCTAATCGAAATCTAACACTAGTATACTTACTACTACAATAGAATTATGCCAATATTGTGTCAAAATTTAATATTGATAAGTTACAAACATTTTTCTGTGAGAATTAAATTGCAGTGGATCAATTGTTATATAACAATTTAAGTAGAAAATTTTCATTATTGAAATGTTAATATTTAACATTTTAAGAGGTGTTATAATGATTAAATATTCAAAAGCGAAATCAATTTAGTTCTAAATTTCCCAAACTTTGTATTTCAGTTTTAATTGAAGTCAAAGACCTTAAGATAAATTTTCTTGAATTTTTACTTGTCTAACTATTTTTCACCATTTAATTCCTTGAATAATCATAAAATCATGGAAAAATAGTAAATTATCATGAAAAATTCTTATAATTTTCGTGTAACTGTTTTACAGTGTACATAATCTGGGAAAAATATTAATACGTGTTTTCAAAAAGTTTAACACAATTTTTCTGAATTTTGTGTATTTATTCTATTAAAATAGAAATAAATATATAAGAGTTTCAAAAATTCACAAAGCTTTTTTTACAAGTGTTATTACACATACGTAAGCTGGGAAAAATATAAAAATGGATTTATAAACTGTTTAGCCCAGTTTTATGTTTTTTGTACATTTAAGTGTATTAAATCTTTGGAAAACAGAAGAAAAATAGCATACAGAAGATAAAAATCAGTAAAATTTTTATGTATCATCCTAACATATTATAATAGTTTCTAGTAAATTTTAAATAATTTTAGATGAGTAAAACTATTTTTCCAGTTTTTAAGCCATTATAAACACAAAAATCATGGAAAAATAGATATACATTTTGAAAGACTTCCAAAATATTTTTATGAGTTTTAAATAAATTTTATAAGCTGCTAAAAATATGAAATAGTATTTTTACACTCCCAAAGGAGGTTTTATGATTTATTAGAGCTAAATAAAAAGAAAATTAAAAACCATATTATACAGCAACAAAAATCGATGAAGCTTCGTGAGATATGTTTGTTAACTTAAAGGATCAATCACAAATATTTCCAGAATTTATTTGCAAGTTTAAGTATTTTATATGCTTTAACACTCTATTTTCTTATTATTTTTATGTAAAAATAAAGAAAATATATATTGAGCTGAAAATTTCCAGAATGCAACTTCAAACAATTTAACAACAATGAAAAAAAACTTTCTTATTTTTGATGTCGAAAAACATGCCTAAAGGCTCAAAAAATTATAGAGAAAACTTGATTTTTGTGATTTTGGTAAAGATTATTGATGTTACTTTGAGAATTTTTGCAACATTTTCCAAAGGCTTTTGAATGAAGATACTTTTATACGTCTTAGTACATGATATTAAGTGCTCAAATAAAATTTTCCTTGATTTTTAGTGATGAATAAGACCTTTGAACATGCAATACAAAAGTAGTATTCACAAAAAGGTGCTGATTAAGCAACAGTTTTGTAAAAATTGCTAAAAATCGAAATATTTGAATTTTCCAGTGAGGTCAGATGGGTTTGAAAGCTAACTCAAAATATTATATTTCAGAAAATGAATCTCGAATTTTTGTTAAGAAATGATGGATATATGGCAGTTTAAAATCAGGTAAAGAAATCTGGCAGATTGCATGCATGATGATTGGTTAGAAAATTGAATTTTCATCATTTCCTTGAGTAAATCTTTTGAAATATTTTAAATATATCATGATAAAATCATATTTTAGTCATGTTTCCAGATATCAAAAGATTAAAACATATCAAAATGTATACATGCATTTATGAACAAAATTTTGTGTCTCAGAAACTCTTAACTTGAGTTTGATGTTTTAATCCTTAAAATCGATTTTCGCACTAAGATCATGAACATGCAACCTTGTTTATCATACATGCATGGTGTTAAAAAACATCCATGATGTTCTAAAAACCATTTTAACAAAAATAAAACAAGTTTGAAGAAGAGGGAGAAGGAGAAATGGTAATAAAAATAACAAAACTTGAAGGAAAAGTGAAGTAGAAATCGATTTACCTTCAACAACACCACAAGATGATGAATATTTCGAGTTTGAGGAGTGCTCTTGGGTTTGTTTTCTGGAAAATTTCATGGTTCTTAGAGGGAGGAAGAGAGAATGGAGTGGTGTTTGGATAAAAAAAAATTAGAGAGAAGGTAGAGAGAGTTTTCTAGAGAGAGAAAGAAGAGAGATGTGTGTGTGTGTGTTGGAGAATGAGAGTGTGAGAGAGAGATATGGGGAGAGAGGGGTCAGAAATTTTGAGTATAATACCCCTTTATCATTCATTTTTTTTATAAAATTTAAGTTATTTTATAAAATATCTAAATTTTATATAAAATGTGCACTAAAATCAAGTTTTTATTCATGAAACCTTGATTTTTGACTTGTAAATTAAGGATGAATGTTAATGACTTAAATGTTTATTTTCCTTGATTATATTTCCCTGAATTTAATTGTTTTAAGATAATACTATAAGTTTCATAACTATTTTTATAGAATTCTTGATGTCAAATTTTATAAAATTTAGGTTTTAGGGCTTTTAAGGTTTTGAGATTTAATAAATCTTTGGATATCAAAATAAATAGAATACTTGAGACTTTAAATTATCTTATGGTATTATAACTCTTTTATAGTTATAAATAATGTTTGTAATTTATTTTTATCGGTTTATTCGCATTCTATGTAGTGATTCCGAGATTCAAGCGAAATTGAGGAATCAAGTATACTAGTCCTAGTCTTCAACTTTAACTTAAGTTTCTATGAGACTTTGACCTAATTTCTACTACTAGGTCAAGTGCATGATGTGTGTATATCTTTCATGAAATGTTGTTCTAGTCAAAGAGTGACCCAAATATGGATAGTCACTATAGCTCAGTAGATGTAGAATTCACATATCAATGTGAAATCTAAGTGAACTATCCATTGATTCTAATTGTTTCCAAGTTTCTAGTAGGTTATAACATAGTTTCTAGTTACTAAGTCTAGTATGTGTAGTGCCTATATGTGCAACTAAGTCTAGTCAAATCTAGAACCGACTCGAATTTTGACGGTTGACACAAATACCATATTGAAAAATCGAATTCTATCAGTCAAAATGTTTTAGGTAATTATCCTAATTCAATTTCAGTCAAAATTCCAAAAAAACAGCCATCTGACAACCCAACTCGCTGAGTCACTGACTGGACTCGTCGAGTTACCCTGACTCGACAAGTAAATCAGGTGACTAGACGAGTTCATCATGCAGAGGCACAACTTTTTTGACTTTTCAGCTTTGAACAAATTAGCAAAGCATCAAAAACAATAGAAAAACTACCTAGGTTCTGATACCATTGTCGGTTTATGAGCAAAACATTAGTCCTATGGTGCACATAAGCTTTGGATCTAGGTTTTTCTAGTTGTACATGAAATAATCATCCAAAGCTTGTAAACACTAGATCTAGCATACCAAAATCTAAATTACAATAAACAAGTTAGAGTGTGTTTGTAGCTTGATGATCTTGAGCTTATGACAACCTAGCACCTCAAATGCAATGCCTTTAATGAATCAAAAACACCAAAGCAATTGGAGAATCTTAGAGAGATAGAGAGAGAGGGAGGAGGCTAATTTTGGCTCTTAGGAATCCTTCTAGGGTTGTGGTAGCTGAAATTATGATGCCTAAGAGTTCTATATATAGGTGAGGGATTAGGGTTTCATTTAAATCCCTAATCTAGTTGCTTAAGCCCTAAACAGCCAATACGACCATTCCAAAACCCTAGCCTTGGACGAATTCTTATGGACTCTCCATAAGATTTCGTCCACCCCTATCTTCAGGGATCCTCAGCCCATTTTGCAACTATCTCATAATTACAACTTCAGTCCCCTTAATTCAATTAACTTCTTTTGATCACAAAATTAATTATAAATTAATTCATGACCAATGATAATTAAATAATATGATTTATCTTTTAATATATTATTCATATAATATATTAACAAATCATAATAACCTCTTTCTCCATTATTCATCCAGTCAAGTTGCTTTGGTGAAGGCAACCTAAAAGGACCATGCTACAACCGGGTCAAATACATACCAAATATAGTTATGGCTTAGACACATAATCCAACAGGTGATAGCTTTTTACCTCCAAATAGCAGCTAGCACTGAAAGAACACTGGATCCAAGGGCTTCTTCTCCTTCCAAGCCTTTTGCTCCTTAATCTCCTTTCAAAAATGCAGTAGAACATACAATCTTAGCCTCTCTCTCTCTCTCTCTCACTCAGATGAATACAACATTATTTGGGTTTCTCTCAGTGTGTTAAGGTGATAAGGGAGGAGGAAATGAAGGCTTAAGGTCCCTTAAATAGGATACAAACCCTAAAAATTACGATTTTCACACTTAGCTCCTATTCGTCGTGTTGGGATCCTCCAACTCGTCGAGCAGCCTCTAAAAATCACGCGGCCATCTCAACTACTACACGACGAGTTGGGACCAACCAACTCGTTGAGTAGGTCCTATAATGTGAATAAAACTCTCAAGTTCCGCTCCAGGAAATCGGGGTGTTACATAATTAAGTGATACTCAAAATTAAACACCTATGAGAAATCCGTGCAGTATATCAAATTATGAAAGTAATGTACTCTTGATCTATAACATAGAGTAAATACTATTTTTAAATTAATGTATTTTATCAAGTAAAATATTAAACAAAACATTATTATTTGCATGAAGTTAAAAACACATTAATTATAATGATTATTTACTTAAATCATATATATATATATATATATATATATATATATATTAAGAATGTACCCAAAGAAACTATATTTATTATTCAATCTTAAAATCCATAAACTTTATCATCTCGACAACAATATATTGTAGAACATAGAAACTTTATAATTCATTGGATGATTATCTAACAATTATGTTAATTACTATTTTGTGGCACAACATTTATCTCCACATTTTCTCCTACAAGCTGGTCTGGTTTTGGCACATACGTTGCCCCCTCCACAACAACAAAATAAGTTTGCATGGCGTTTCTTACACTTCAAAGTGCATGTTCCAGGTTCTAAAATCCCAATACTTTTGATGTCATTAACTTCATTTTTTGTACCTATACATCCAAGATCCACAATATTTCTTTAAGTAGAAAGACAGAAAATGTAAGGATATAATAAAAGGTGATAGAAAGTTACATTGATAAGACACAAGCAACATCAGAAAGCTTATACAAAAAAGAAATATATATGATTTGATGAGCTTGACCATTGTGTGGAGTGCTTAGGATACCTTTCCTTGTTTTGTGTATAAAGAAGATTCATTTGACCACAATTTATACCAACATTTGGGATTATGAAATTATTAAATAATGTGTTATTTCCAAAAAAAAAATATATTTTGATTTTTATTCTTTTTGGACCTAGACTTGTTTTTTGTTCGAAAAAGACCCAAATGTTTTTTTTTGGACCTAGACTTGTCCCATATACCGATTTTGAACCAGTTTTAGTTTTTTTTTCCAAATCAATTTACGACAAAAACGATTATGTATATACCGGTTTCAGTTATGATTCTTCAGTTTTTTTAAGTGAAATTGTGTTTTCGGTTTGGTTATAGTTTAAAATACAAAAAAACCAGTCTTAAAAATACTTACAAATAAAACATAAAATATGTGATGTAAATAGTTATTTATGTAATAAAATATTGTTTATAAATTCTTTTTCAAAGCCAAGTTCAATACACATCAATTGTTTTACAAAAATCAAGAAAACGCATAAATTCTTTTTCATGACCAAGTTTAAAGGAAAAATAATAGTATTGTCTATGCTGGGAATCGGACCTTGGGCATTTAGTGTGAAATGGGTCTCTAAACGAGTTTCGCTTTCAAATTAGAAACCATATTTATATAAATATTAAATAGATAACTTAATAAAATCCAAAACCTATTTTTCGATAGTTGTATGTAGGGGTATTCATATATAAGAATCTAATATCCGAAAATTTTGGATATCTGAATTTTCGAATATAAGATTCCACTATCCGGAAACTCGTTTTCCGGGATACAAGAATCCATTATCCGAAAATTTAGGATATCAAAATTTTCGTACCAACGGTTTTGAATACCCCTACCTATGCGTATGCATATCTCGCAATCCCTCTATATCAGCCCTTGATATAGAGTGGTTTCGTACATTAAGCCTTGTGATCGAGGGTAACAGACTCAATTAATGAGTTAACAAGAAATAAGTTAAATTGGTATTATTTTGAAAAAAAAAAGATTTACGTGTAAAAAAGAAAAAATATAGTGTTCTTCATTAAACAAAAGAAAAAACATAATTTAGTTTTTCCTGACCTTTTCAACTAACAAGTAACTGGAAAATATAATTTTTTTTTGGAGAAAAAAAAAAGTTTTAGCACCAAAAAAGAAAAGAAGTCCAAATATAAGGTCTTCTATAGAAATTACTCTTAATTCATATATAAATTCAAGTATATCCAAAATAATTTTAATAATATATTACAACTAATTTGCTGCAATGTTTGTTGCATTTATATATTTACGTATACGTATGTAACTACAAAATGTAATTGTCGTGAGGATCCATTTAACACAAAAATAATAAATAAACATATGTAAGCATATGCATATGTGAATATTACCAATGAATTTAATATATTGTAAAAGGGGTAATTATAGATATTGTAATATTTTAAATTTAATTATAATATTAAATTTTATTATTTAATTATTAAAATATTTTCTACGACATGATATTATTAGCAATTTTTTATTCTTTTTTCTAACTTGATCGTGTAATGAGTTATTTTTTAATCCATAATTACTTATGTACTTCACGAAATAAATTTAGTTTAGGAGTCACAAGTATATCGCTGTAAATATTAGTACAATGTGTGCAAATAGATATGCCAGTTCGCTATAAACAACGCTCTGATATCAATCGGTCACACCCCCGAAACAGATGGCTGAATCGTCCGGGGCTTGGGTGACTTCATCTTTTAATATCATCATAGTGAATATAATAGAAAGAAGGCAAGTATCATCATCACACTTACAATAATACAACAATACTGAGTTTACATCATTGTAATTGTTTGCAAGAGTTACATCACAAAATATAAATGTTTATAATTACAACAAAATGCAACAAATTTTCACATATTCTTGATGCCCACTTGCTTAACGATTTTCTGAGAATACAAGTTATTTGATAACGTCAACATATATAATGTTGGCGAGTTCATAAGCATGTTTATATGAAAAGTTTTGTATAAATTTGTAAACACCAGAAAATCCAATATTAGTATAGTGTCAAATCATGTATTAACGCATGTATGTTTCCTGTTTTGAAAATGAATAAAACGAGTATTCCAGCAAATCCGATAGTAAATTTGTAAACACCAGAAACTCCAATATTCGGTAAAATGGTTGACAGTATACTTGAAGATGACTGATCCGCCCGTCATTACGTTTTTCAGACGCCGACTTGTTTAAGGTAAGGTTTGTCACCCTAGACTGGCATCTTCTAACTGTAACGAACAGCTTAGGTGTGCGGTGTCACCCCCGTATAGATCTATACACAAACTCTCGCTCTCCCTCCAAGAGACTCTGGTTATAACTACAGGCTACTGTTGTACACTAGATATGTGTGAACAAACGAAATGTCTCACAAGAGCCTTAACTGAATTTACGCGAATATTGATTTGCACAGTATATATTGTTTCCGTGTATGTTTTTAGTTTATAAAGCCCAACAAGCATATAATCGGTCCACAAAGGCCCAAACAACATGTAATGTATATTCTAGACCCAATAAGCATGTAATCGGACCATAAGGCCCAATAGACATGCAATGTGTATTCCAGGCCCACTTAAACATGCAAATGGGCCACTAAGGCCCAATAAGCAAGTAAGGTATATTACGGCCCAATTAAAAGTGTGAATGACGTATTTGTCATGTTTGTTATTACGTTGATTAATTATGCTCAATTTTTCACCAATATGACATAAAAAGCCCACTTTTTGTAAAAACACATTTTTGGTCCATAAAACCGAAAATTTACAATTAAGGCACATGTTTGGTAAAAATGACACTCTTGGTCCGTTAAGACTAGAAGTTTACATTTTAGGGCTCATTTGAAATAAAATAACATTTTTAGCCCACTTTTGTTAGGATTATCATTTTCGGCCCAATTTTCTGAAAATTATTATTCTCGGTCTAATTGTATGAAAATTTACATTTTCGGCCCAAATACATAAGAATTACCCATTTCAGCCCATGTTTAATAAAATTTACATTTTCAGCCCATTTAATCCGAAAAGAAACATTTTTGGCTCAAATTTGTTTAAAATGACAATTAAGTCCACAAAAGTCAAAACTTACAACTTTAGCCCATGAAACCGTGAAGGCCAAATTTGAGGCCCATTTTTTGAAAATTTACATTTTTGGCCCTTTCAAAACTATGAACATCATAACAATCCATATTATTTAATAATGACCCATTTTGGATCTTCTCAAAACCGTGAGTTACATAAGGATCTCACCTTTTTGTTTGTTTTGTCAAAAATGGCCCTCTACACGATTTTATTTAGTTTTCTAGTGTTCTTCAACATGTTTTCTCATTTCACTTCATGATATGTTATATGTAATACTTTTAGTTTGCAAATATCACCATGTTTAGTGAATATTTCAAGTTTTGTGATGTTTCAACAAGTTTCATAGTAAAAATCACATCACATAACATAAAACACACATATACATGCATAAACATATAGATCTAACACAAGGCAACTTCTATCCTCCCCCAAAACCGATATAAAACCGAATATAGGGGTATAAACTCACTTTGGGTTGATGCAATCGGTTTTTGGTGAAGAAATAAGAGAGAATTCAGCCCTAGCAAGCTCCCTTGAGTAGATCTTTAACTTATGGGGTTTCTAAGGAAGATGGATCATGAAATAGGGTGTTAAGAGAAGTAAGTTTATCATGCACATGAAGTTAAACACCTTGAAGAGAAGTAGCTTACCAAGAACGGATAGATTTTGATGAAGTATCCTTGGACTTACACACAAGCTCACACAAATTTGGAGAGGGAAATGGGATTTTCTTGAGAGTTCTAGAGATGATTTTTGGGTGAGTTTGAGAGTGAAATAAAGGTGGTGGTGGGGCTTTATTCCTTGGTTGATGATAAAAAGTGAAGGAGGGGGGGTGAAGAGTAATAAGACTTTCCTATAAGCATGAGACTTCATTGTTATATGGGGGTATTATGCATGGATATTCACCATGAAATGGTGAGGTGTCAAGATGTTCATTCCCCAATCTTTTCCTTTTATATATATATATATATATATATATATATATATATATATATATATATATATATATATATATATTCGAGAATGAGAGGGAAAAAGGAAAATATAGGCCTCGGGCTTGCCCATGTAATTGGCCCATTAGGGAGTTTTGATCCATGTGGGCCCACATAGGTCTTTACGGCCCAAGATGGTATAAATAATGGGTTTTTGACCCAATGAGGTTCAAGAAAACATTTATGGCCATTAAGGCCCATGTAGAAAAGGTGGACATTTTAGGCCCAATATGGCCCAAAATGCTATAGCTTAATGAATGTGGGTCCATTTGCGCCCAAATGAGGATTCTTAGCTCAAAATAATTCAAATGAGAGTTTATTGGCCCATTATGTCCAATAAATGATTCCTGGCCCTATAATAGTTTTGAACCGGCAAGTTACGGTTACAAACCCAAAGTCGAGTGAATATAGTATATTGAATTAGGTTTAGGGCTTCATAAGAGATTTTTGATTTGAATAGTTGTTTTTGAATTAGTATTATGTATAACGTCAAACTTGGAGTTACAAGATACAAAAAGAATGGATTACACGCAAATAGATTTTCCTAGCCCACAAATGCTAGTTGTAATATTCTTAGTCGAGACTAGATTAAGGACATGGGCGGCAGTCTCTACGGCGTACCCCCAGAATGAGCTAGGTAATGAAGCTCGACTCAGCATGGAACGTACCCCCAGAATGAGCTAGGTAATGAAGCTCAACTGCAGTGTCCTAGGTGGCATCAATTGCGAAACAATTCCGCATTCATTGAGGTAGTCTTGGAATTCGATACTAAGATACAGACCACCTCAATCGGATTCGAGCATATTTATCTTCCTTCCCAACTGATTCTCCACTTCTTGTTTAAACTCATTGAACTCTTCAAAGGTTTCCGACTTGTGCTTGATTAACTAGATATACCCATATCTGCTATAATCATTGGTAAAAGTCACATTGAAGCGGTTTGCATCCCTTGTGGTGGATCTAAAGGGCCCACATACATCCATATGTATGAGATCCAATATACCCTCGCCCAATATACCCTCGCCCCTTTCACAAGTACCAGTGAAGTGTGACTTGGTCATCTTTCCAAGTAAACAAGACTCGCATGTGTCATCGTCCCTAAGGTAGAATGACTTGAACACTCCATCCTGTTGGAGTTTGGCTATGTGCTTCTTGTTGACATGTCCAAGACGACAATGCCACAATCATTCTTTATCCAAACCATTGGAAGAATCGATATGTAACACATCATTTCCTAAGTTGTCTACAACCATCACAGTTTCATATAAACCATTACAAGGCAATGCTTCAAACTAGATAGTACCATTAAAGAAAGCATTAATAGAACCAATTTCATTATCACCTTGTTTGTACAAACCGTGAAAGGAAATAATGTTTCATGTCATTTCTGACAAATAGCAAAGTTATTCAAATGTAAACCTAACCCACTACTAAGCACTAAAGAGTAAACTCCAATCTTGGTGATAGGCGACACTTTCCTATTCCCCATGATCAAGTTTATCTTCCCATGCTCCACATCCCTACTTCTTATTAGACCATGCAAATCAGAACAAATGTGAAAACCACATCCTGTATTGAGGACCCAAGACATAGCATGTGATGAGTTATTAGAATGAATAGTATAAATACCTGTGAAGGTTGGCTTTATCTTCCCATCATTGATGTCCTGGAGGTACTCCGGGCAGCTTCATTTCCAATTCCCTTTGTCGTGGAAGTAGAAGCACTCTGCGTCCTTCATGTTTGAAGAGGGAGCAGCGGGACCAGCTTTGGTTCCACTAGAAGAGGTACCATCGTGGGACTTTCCCTTGTGGCTCTTAGAAGGAGCCTTCCTCTTCTTTCCCTTTTCTTGCCCAATAGCCAAAACAAGGGCACAGCAGTAGGAGTAGATTCAACAGATTTGCCTTTTAGTCTACTCTCAGCAGTCCTTAGCAGGTCTTGAAGCTTGCTTAGAGTTACCTCCTCCTTGTTCATGTGGTAGGTCATATGAAACTGGTCATAACAAGGAGGCAAGGAGTGTAGAATGATATATATGGGCAGCTTCTCTTCAAATTTGACATTCAACTTTAGCAAGTGATCCACATACCTTTGCATTTTCTGTAGGTGGTCTATGATGAACTCTCCATCCTTCGTTTTGGTAGTGATCATCGCAGCAATGATCTCATACCTTTCCTGCCTAGCACTTTGATAGTACATGTTCATCAAATTTTGGTGCATCTCGTATGGATAGTGGTCCTCATAGGACTTTTAGAGTTCAACAGTCATTGTTGCGAGCATGATGCAATGAACCTTCGTAGCATCTCGCTCATGAGCCTTGTAGGCAACAATCTCTTCTGGAGTAGCAGTGTTGGTGTCAATCTCCTTCATCTCCTTATCGAGAATATACCCTTTATCCTCGTAATGGGTGACCATGCGGATGTTGCGGATCCAGTTGTTAAAGTTGGTCACGTCAAAGATCACCTTCCTACACAAGTTCATTAGTGAGAATGAGCCGGAAAGGGTTGAGCCAGAAGTGTTGTTGTTAGGAGTAGATATCTGA
This sequence comes from Lactuca sativa, assembly GCF_002870075.4. NCBI lineage: Eukaryota > Viridiplantae > Streptophyta > Magnoliopsida > Asterales > Asteraceae > Lactuca > Lactuca sativa. Next base: position 103,594,926 of record NC_056623.2, on the reverse strand, counting down.
AAAAGGAAAAGAGACAAAGTTTAGATTTGATAAGAATTCCCAATTAAACACCCAAATGAAAAATTAGGGCTAGGACCCAGCACAATTATTTAAAATTCAGAAAGGGGATGTCGTAATCTAATTGCAAATAATTTGAAGGTAGGCAAATGATGATTTACCAATTTCTACCATAAAAAACGAAAAAGACAATTACGTTTTAAATGAGTTGAAATTCCCAGATTCCTTTGAGATTCAATGAACTTTTCAATGCAATGTTTAAATCTCGATATGCTCTTGAAGTTTGTGACTAAGATACCGAGGATCATAAACAAGATATGAATAACCATGCAAATATACTTGGTACTCTCGATGTCATTTATCACCTAGTTAATGTGTCGGTTATCCACACACGCTCCATTAATCTATGATAAACATCGAGCTACCATTTGCCAACTTTGCTAGTCCCAAATTCGTGTGTCGGTTAACCACACATGCTCAATTAATGACCTGGAAAGGTGCAAAGTGTAATTTCATGGAATAGCATCATTTTCACATTTTTCCTAAAGTAACTAAGATTGGGAATTTATAAAAACATTAAGTTACTTTCATAGATCATTATACTTATTAATGAGGAATTAGTTTCCCTATCCTATTCGTTCAGCTAACGACCCTACACCAATCAAGGAAGCGGTGGGTAAGAGTGGACACCCATTCAACCACCATTTTATAGGCAGTTTCCTTATAGCCCCCTTTATAGATCGGCTTCGTGAATGAGGCCTACTAACGGTAAGACTGGCTTTATCTTATACATTTATATAATAATTAATCTTATAATATTACAATAATATAAGGGTTGAATTTTAAACTTGTAAAATTTTAGGGTTTGGAATATAAGTATTTCAACTTAAAACTTTTAATTAAAATTTAAATCCCAAAACTTGAGGGTAAGTTTTGAAACTTTTCAAAACATCTTTTAGATCAAATTTGAAAAATAATTAAATAATCATATTATTAATCTTTATCACATAATTTGACCTAATCGATTTTCTTTACAAGATAATTCAAATCAAAATACAAATAATTAATCTTTATCATATAAAACAAGTAATTATCTTATTTACGACAATTATCTTTCAGTTGCATTAGGATAATCAATAACATATTGAAAAAATCGAATTCTATCAGTCAAAATGTTTTAGGTAATTATCCTAATTCAATTTCAGTCAAAATCCCAAAAAATCAGTCATCTGACGACCCAACTCGCCGAGTCACTGACCGGACTTGTCGAGTTACCCTGACTCGACAAGTAAATCAGGTGACTCGACGAGTTCATCATGTAGAGGCACAATTTTTTCGACTTTTCTGCTTTGAACAAATTAGCAAAGCATCAAATACAATAGAAAAACTACCTAGGCTCTAATACGACTGTTGGTTTATGAGCAAAAAATCAGTCCTATGGTGCACATAAGCTTTGGATCTAGGTTTTTCTAGTTGTACATGCAATGATCATCCAAAGCTTGTAAACCCTAGATCTAGCATACCAAAATCTAAATTACATCTAATAAACAAGTTAGAGTGTTACCTTTGATTGTAGCTTGATAATCTTGAGCTTATGAGAACCTAGCACCTCAAATGTAATGCCTTTAATGAATCACAAACACCAAAGCAATTGGAGAATCTTAGAGAGAGAGAGAGAGAGGGTGGAGGCTAATTTTGGCTCATAGGATTCCTTCTAGGGTTGTGGTAGCTGAAATTATGATGCCTAAGGGTTCTATATATAGGTGAGGGATTAGGGTTTTAGTTAAATCCCTAATCTGGTTGCTTAAGCCCTAAACAGCCCATACGACCATTCCAAAAACCTAGCCTTGGATGAAGTCTTATGGACTCTCCATAAGATTTCGTCCACCCCTATCTTTAGGGATCCTCAACCCATTTTGTAACTATCTCATAATTACAACTTCAGTCCCCTTAATTCAATTAACCTCTTTTGATCACAAAATTAATTCTAAATTAATTCTTGACCAATGTTAATTAAATAATATGATTTATCATTTAATATATTATTCATATAATATCTTAATAAACCATAATAAACTCTTTCTCCATTATTAATCCAGTGAAGTTGTTTTGGTAAAGGTAACCTAAAAGGACCATGCTACAACCGGGTCAAATACATACCAAATATAGTTATGGCATAGACACATAATCCAACATGTGATAGCTTTTTTCCTCTAAATAGCAGCTAGCACTGAAAGAAAACTAGATCCAAGGGCTTCTTCTCATTCCAAGCCTTGTTGCAATGTTTGTTGCATTTATATATTAATGTATATGTATGTAACTACAAAATGTAATTGTCGTGAGGATCCATTTAACACAAAAATAATAAATAAACATATGTAAGCATATGCATAAGTGAATATTACCAACGAATTTAATATATTGTAAAAGGGGTAATTATAGATATTGTAATATTTTAAATTTAATTATAATATTAAATTTTATTATTTAATTAATAAAATCTTTTCTACGTCATGATATAATTAGCAATTTTTTATTGTTTTTTCTAACTTGATCGTGTAATGAGTTATTTTTTAATCCATAATTACTTTTGTTCTTCACGAAATAAATTTAGTTTAGGAGTCACAAGTATATCGCTGTAAATATTAGTATAATGTGTGCAAATATTTATTCTAATATTAAGGTGTTAAAAACAACATACTACTTTTCATTTGTCCTATATTTTTGATTTCATCAATAACAATATATAATGAATTATATTAGTAAAATTGAAATCTCCAACATTATAACAACAAGTTTAAGATAGACTTTATCATTGAAGTCGTTGAATCGGTATGTTAGTTAAGTCAGAAAACTTTTAGTCGTGTTCGCATAATTTGTAATTCTAACAATTATAAATAAAATAAATTGAAAAGATTTCGTTCATTTTAGTTTTAATCGTTTGATACAAATTTTTTTGACTTAACATTAATGTGATATATATATATATATATATATATATATATATATATATAAAAGTTCAAGTAAAATGCAGTAAGTTGTGTGAAAACGTAAAAGCTCTGTGTTTTTTTACTGAATATTGTATATGTGTATTCTTGAAATACTAAGTGTGAATACTAAAGTTTGATTATTAATATATTAATTAGAATGTTATTATTTTATTATAAATTTTGTATATGTGCATTATTATAGTAAATTTTAATAATAGTATTAAAGTGTGCTTATTCATTTATTTAATGTTGAATAATGATATAAAGTTGTGGATATGAAATTCATTGTACAAGAATAACATAAAAGTAGTGTTTTTATGTTTTCAAACTATTTATTGTTTCTACTCAAAACATCCCTTTATATATATATATATATATATATATATATATATATATATATATATATATATATATATATATATATATATATATATATATATATATATATATATATTTACTTAGTTAATTAGTTCGGATCATTTGAAAGGTGTTTTTTTGTATGATTGTTTTATTCAAAACAA